>NC_140990.1:67090183-67488964 GCF_052327205.1 Somniosus microcephalus
TCCCCCAGTCGCTCTCTCTCTTCCCCCCAGTCGCTCTCTCTCTTCCCCCCAGTCGCTCTCTCTCTTCCCCCCAGTCGCTCTCTCTCTTCCCCCCAGTCGCTCTCTCTCTTCCCCCAGTCGCTCTCTCTCTCTCTTCCAACAAGAACATGCCCTCAAAAATGCCTCGGCACCGCCGGGCACTTCAGCTAGTATCTTATATATATAAATCAGTCGACCTCTCTGTCCTTCTGTCTGTCTGCCTGTCCTTCTGTCTGTCTGTCATCACGTGTGCGTCTGTCGGGCTATGCGCTCAAAAGTTACAGAGCGTACCTACGCGTGCGTTACGTCGAAAGAAAGCTTACCTTTCCAAAACGGTCTTAAGCGTATTTACGTTTCGGCCGGGCTAAAATCGCGCCCGCGGTATCCGAAAAACCTTCAACATTCCGCTCATTAGCATCTCATTATCCACTCATTAGCGACAGAGTGACCTCGAGGTCGGCCAATCGTACGGCGGGTTGCTGCCTGCGTGCGGCCGGGCCCTCCTACGGTCGAGTGACGGGACGATTGACCAATCCCACGCTTTGGTCACCTGACGGTCGACCAATCGGTGCGTGTGTGGCGGGCCTTATCGTTCTGAACCGAGGTGAGTCGCCGCCATCTTGATTCCAAACTTTTCCTTTCTTTTTCCCGCTTTCTGCGTCTTTCAAAACAACGTTGCTTTTAAAACACATTTTGTTTTAAAAAAAAAAGATTTAGAAAGTAATTAACTTATCTAATCTCATTAATTTTCCTACCTTTCCCCGTTTTTCCAGGTAGGCTGGTGGGGCTGCGCTCCTCGGGAGTGCTGATCTCGGGTGGGGCTTGGAGAGCTGGAAGGGTTACCCCGGCAACCGGGCCCGCCGGCTGTCTCTCAGCCGCAATCGGTGCTCTTCAAGCCAGCTCGGGAGGGCGGGGGCCATGTCAGTGCGTGGGGGGGCACGGAGCTCCGTGGAGACATCGCCGGCGCTGGGCTCGGGTGCTTTGTGGCCTGCGGGACGAACAGCGGCTGCGGACCTCCAGCTGACCGGGGTGCTGGACTCGGCTGGGCCATGTCTTTGCCTCACGGCCAACGGCATCAGGGTGACGGCCGATGAGAACGCGTTCATCCAGGTGCCGAGGCCCGGGCCCCGGGGCGGAAAGAGGGATTGGAGCGGGGGATGAGGGCTCGGGCAGGGGAGAGGGAGAGGGGGGAGGAAGGGGGGAGGAGAGGGAGGAAGGGGGGTGGGGGGGAGGAGAGGGAGGAGGAGGGGGTAGGGAGGTGGTGAGAGGGAGGAGAGAGAGGAGGGGAGGAGGAGAGAGAGGGGGGAGGGGGGAGAGAGGGGAGGGGAGAGAGAGAGGGTGGGGAGGGGAGAGAGAGAGGGTGGGGGAGGGGAGCGAGAGGGTGGGGGGAGGGGAGCGAGAGGGTGGGGGGAGGGGAGCAAGAGGGTGGGGGGAGCGAGAGAGGGTGGGGGGAGAGAGAGAGGGGTGGGTGGAGGGGAGCGAGAGAGGGGGGAGGGCAGGGAGAGGGAGGGAGGGAGAGAGAGTAAAGCAGGGAGAGACGGGGAGGGAGAGAGAGAGGGTGAGGGAGGAAGAGCGTGAGGAGAGGGGGAGGGAGAGTAAAGCAGGGAGATACGGGGGAGGGAGAGAGAGGGTGAGGGAGGGAAAGAGTGAAGGGGTGGGACAGGGAGGGAAAGAGTGAGGGGGTGGGAGAGCTTACCTTCTTCCTTCCTTCGCAGGGGTCCATCGGGCCACCTTCCCCCGTCGCGCTCTCTCTCTTCCCCCCCGTCGCACTCTCTCTCTTCCCCCCGTCGCGCTCTCTCTCTTCCCCCCGTCGCGCTCTCTCTCTTCCCCCCCATCGCGCTCTCTCTCTTCCCCCGTCGCGCTCTCTCTCTTCCCCCCACCAGTCGCTCTTTCTCTTCGCCCCCCCATCGCGCTCTCTTCCCCCCACTCGCTCTCTCTTCCCCCCACTCGCTCTCTCTTCCCCCCACTTGCTCTCTCTTCCCCCCCACCCGCTCTCTCTCTTCCCCCCCACTCGCTCTCTCTCTTCCCCCCCTCGCTTCTCTCTTCCCCCCACTCGCTCTCTCTCTTCACCCAGTCGCTCTCTCTCTCTTCCAACAACAACATGCCCTCCGAAAAAGCCTTGGCACCGCCGGGCACTCCAGCTAGTCTATTCTATATATATAAACGGATTACTGCTGTCTATCTGTGGCTGTCCTCACGTGTGCGTCTGTCCGGCTATGCGCTCGAAAGTTATAGAGCGTACCTACGCGCGCGTTACCTCCAAAGAAAGCTTACGCTTCCGGGACGGTCATAAACATATTTACTTTTCGATCGGACGAAAATTGTTCGCGCCTTATGCAAAAAACCTTCAAAATTAAACTCATTATCTGCTACTTAGCATTGATTGACTGACGTTAAGGTTCCACCAATCCTGTGCCATCACGATTGACCAATCCTACAGTACAGTCCCCTGATGGTTGGCCAATCGGTGTGTGTGTGTGGGCGGGACTAATCATTTTCATCTCAGGGATGTGGCAGCCATTGTTCCACTGCCATTACTTCAGCTTGCAGCTCAAACTACTCTCCTTATCCAGCTTTGAAAAAGTTAGTATCTCTTTTAGAAATAACATAACATTTACCAAAAACGTTTTATAAGTACTTTCACTTTCATCTTTCAAGGTATTGAATCGTAGAAATGTTACCCGGCAGCAGATTCACAGAGGGACACAGAGAGGCCCCAAAGCCTGGCACTCGATTTCAACCACCCGGCCCAAAACAGCCCTGGCAATGCTGGCTCCCCCCAGCTAGTATATATAAAGCGGTTGGTTTGTCGGTCTGTTTGTCTGTCTGTTTTTCTGTCTGTTTGTCTGTCCGGCTATACAATCAAAAGTTATAGAGCGTACCTACACATATGTTATATCAAAAGAAAGCTTATCATTAGGGGAGTCTAATAGGTGTATTTACTTTTTGGTCAGACAAAAATTGTTCGGACAGTATACAAAAATGTTTCAAAAAACGGCAACATTCCACTCATTAGTGTTGAGTGACGTGATGGTTGACCAATCGTACAGGGGAAAAACCTGATGGTTGACCAATCGGTGCATCACGGGGGGCATTTCATTGCGTGTGTGGGCGGGCCTAATCCTTCTGAGCTGTGGTGAGTGCCACCATCTTGATTCCTAACTATTGATTTATTTTTCCCACTTTCTGCGTTTATTTTGAATATAGATTTCCAGCAAAAAAAAGTTGGTTTTAAAAGAAAAAAAAATCCTTTTGCAAAGGGGACTCGGGCTTTCCCCCACTTGGCGGTGGAAGAGCTGCCTGCAGGCCTCAGGCCTCGAAGCCTCAGCCTCTCCTTGCCAGCCACGCCTGAGCTAGGCACCGCCTGTCCCGCTGGGCCCATCCCGCGATCGCCACCATCTTGGTAAAGGCTGGCGGGGTGAGACTGAGCCAAGCATAGCCATCGCCGCCATCTTGCTAAAGGCTGGCGGGGTGGGAGACAGCGTGCGCTATGAACATCGGCGGCGGCCGGAGCGCGACCTGAGCTAAGGTGAGTCCGGCCGGGCCTCACACGCTAGGCTGCGCACTGGCCGGCCCTGAGGCGCTGATCCGCACACGGGGGCTTCGGGTCACCGCATCGGGCTCTGAGGAAAGGGAGAGAGAGAGGGGGAGGGAGGGAGAGAGAGGAAATCAGGGAGAGACAGGGGAGGGAGAGGAGAGGGGGAGGGAGAGGAGAGGGGGGAAGTGAGGAAGTGTACTTTTATATTACAAAATGGCTTCACAATGTACAGAATAGAAAACACAAAATGGCTTCCATAGATTAGTAATTGCTAGTTCTGCTGTTAAAGCAGAACTCTCCAATTAACAAAATGACCTCAACTGTTAATTAGTACAAAGACCTTCAAAAGTACATATTGTAAAGCCTCCCTATCTCTTTCTCATAGCTAGATGAAGAGAGTCCTTGAGTCATGTATAAACCAGGATGGGGAGTCAGAGAAGAACAGAACTTATAGATTAGATAACCCTATCTGTAGGCATTCCTTTTGTTCCAGTCCTTTTTATCCTTGATTACAGTTTGACTAACACTATATTTTTCTTGTTACTAATTTTGATCTCAGACTTCGATCATGTGATTCTGAAGGCTTGCTTTAACTATAAATATGTTACCTTTTGCCTATGATCTTGGAAGTGGTCAGCGTAGCCATTGTCTACATGTCCGCTTCCCTTGTATACAAGAACTAATAAAGTCTTCCTTTGACGATACTTTGTGTTTAAAGAGTCTTACTCGGAAGTCGAGACTTCGACAGTCTTACTTGGAGGTTCCACCGAGATCGCTTGCTGCCTTTCGGTAAGTCACGGACAAAGACATCGTGAATTTCTAATGACAGATCCTGAATGGCCACAGTGATGTTTTATCACATAATAAGGATTTCTCATTAGACACTGAATTGGTGTAGTCTGTTTCTTCCGACGGGAGTACTGCGATCAAGTTAAGACTCGTGTTTTAGATTTGAGTGAATCCTGTAACTTTTGCTTCTTTTATTTTAACGTTAGAAGGAGGAGGATACTGACGGCTCAGGTCTCAAAACTATCGGGCAAAGGAGACAAGGGAAAAGAAAGCGCTAAAAGTTAAAACTGCAGTATCAAGGGTGGGTCCCTTGAGCCGGGGTTAAAGTCCCGCGGCAGAAAGTATCGTTTGAGGATTGTCACTGTGTTTTTAAAGACCTGTATTACCAGACTCAGGATTATTCTCCATTGAGATACCTTCTACGAGGGTTCAAGCCCCTCGCATTAAAGCATTAAGGATTTTATATGAACATAGAGGTTAAGAATTATCGCAACCATTGTTTTCCATTTTGTTTGTTGATTGTTGACAACATTAAGACAGAAGACTTTCACATAAAGTATAAGTTAAATGTTAAGGACTCAGCTTGTAGTGGCGTACAACGCAAACTGAGAATTGACTATTTGTTTAGTTTAGAGTATAAGATCAATGTCTGAATATTTGGTCTGTTTGCCTGTTTTGGGCTGTTGCATTACTTGTCATTTCTTTGATTGTTGTTATTACTTGTTATTGTTCATCACTTATGGTCCTTTGGACAGTCAGTAATAGTCGTAAGGGGGTAAAGGGCGAAACTTGCGATCTAGAAGAAGAGTGCCTAGTATAAATTAAGAACTAAAACTTTACTAAGATGGGAGCTTCACAGAGTAAGATCCCAGAAAAAGGGACTCCCATTTTTTTTACATCTTTAACAACTATGGTCGAATGTCCACAAATGATTTATCTAAATGGTCTAAATGGACCAAGAAAGACAAACACCCGTTCCGAGCTACGGACAATAGTCCAATGAGTTACCGGACCCCTCAGAGGACTTAGAAAAAGCAATTAATGAGCTCAAAAGCATCGTTATTTGCCATCAGCCCACTATTGTGGATGTCGACCAGCTACCTCAGAGCTTGGTTAAAAGATTCCAAATACCACCTTTTAACAGATGGTCCAGGTAGTTTCAACCGTATTAATGAGCATAGAATAAATCAGCACTGGAATCCTGAAACACTACCAACCGATGCATTCTGGACCAACTTATATACAACTATGCATGCTAAATTCCCAAAAAGAACCAATTGGACAAAAATAATTGAAACCACTCAGAAAAAGGACGAAGACGTTGAGGATTATATAGAAAGAATAGAAGCAATTATGGGGCAACATTCTGGAATGACCAAGGAAAATTACCAGATCCCTTTAGTTAATGCCCTCGTAAATGGTCTCAGAACAGAACTTAAAGAACCATTGACTTTAGTCTGCCTAGATTGGAGACATAAAACAACTCCTGAACTAACACAAATTCTGAAAGGAATTCAGGAGAGACATAGAGACCAAAAGAGTAAGGTTTCCCTCTTAATGGAGCAGACAGCTCCCGCAGCTCCGACTGCCCAGACTACCATTTATTATCAGGGCCACTACAGAGGGCGAGGCAGAGGGTATAACAGAGGTGGATTTAGAGGAAATAGTAGAGGAGGGACTGGCAGAGGCCAGTGGAATGGAACAGGCACAAACTCTCCGTGTTTTAACTGTGGTCAGATCGGACACTGGAAGTCCAACTGCCCGTTCCCCAAGCAGCAGAATCAAGGATGGGGAGGTGCCCCAAACAATGTCAATACCCAAGCCCAGGTTCACACTCGTCCGCAGGCAGGTTTTACAACAGGGAATCCTTGGGGAGGTCAAAATACGGAAGGACAATTTGGATCCCCAGGGCAAAATTATTCAGCATGATGCGGAGAAACAGCCCCGAACGTTACCCACATTCTTCAATTACCTTCAGTATCATTCTTCAATTACCTTTCAGTATCACTAAATTCTAGCGATGAGCCATATTTATCCATAGAAATGCAGGGCAATGGGTCCCTTTTCTCATTGACACAGGAGCCACAACCTCACTATTAACAAAGCAATACGCTAGAGGAACTCCGTGCACTGGAAAGAATGTCACATGTGTAGGACTGTTCCGGCGTCTCACAGACTATGACGTGGTCACAACCATTAGAAATACAAGCAGACAATTTCTCTGGCCAGCATGCCTTTCTTCTATCAGATGAAGCCCCTATGAACCTTTTAGAGAGAGATTTGCTGGCAAAATGCAGGCAACAATAACTTGTTCAGAAAAAGGACTGCAGGTGCACATCCCTACCGATAGATGTACTATGTGCCCTTTACAAAAAATGCTCCCCTCCCATCGTCTACCAGTGGACAAACAAAAACCAAGAATTAAGCCACACATTAATGATGATTGTAGGAGCACTGCAATGTGCCCAAGAACAGTCTCAGAGTACAGAAGGATTTGAAATTAGACAGCTGGCACATGAATCTGCATTGCACTGCCTTTTATGAAGGCACGGAAAAGACACGACTATAAAGACAGTTACAAACCCTTTTTGGCCATAACTTCTGTTTTAGCTACTCAATGATCCGTTGCATGCGGCCTGCCTGGATGCCTGCCAATTCTAGCTGCTGCCTATTATGCTGTACAACAAGCTCAAGGTATCACGCTCAATCACCGGACTATTTTATTTGTGCCACATTCAGTTGAGGTGCTATTGACAAAATGCGCCACTCAACATCTGACGTCAGCCCGCAGCAGTAAATATGAGGTGAGTTATTATCCAACTCTAATCTCCTTATTCCAATAGTGACTTAGCGTACTACGTAGACGGGTCAGCCCTTAGGGATGACAAGGGATCACCTAGGGCTGGATATGCCATATCAGATGATCACTCGATTGTGGAGGCACTCTCACTACCTTAATAAAGTCTTCCTTTGACGATACTTTGTGTTTAATGAGGTCTTAATCGGAAGTCGAGACTTCGACAGAGGGAGGGAGGAGAGGGGAGGGAGGGAGAGAGAGGGGGAGGGAGGAGAGGAGAGGGGGAGGGAGAGGAGAGGGGAAGGGAGAGGGAGAGGGAAGGGAGGGAGAGAGAAAAGCAGGGGGAGGGAGAGAGCAGGAGGGAGAGGGGGAGGAGAGAGAGGAGGAGGGAGGGGGGAGGGAGAGAGATGGGAGGGAGGGGAGGGAGGGAGGGGAGGGAGGAAGAGGAGAGGGGAGGGAGAGAGAGAGAGGGGAGGGAGGGGAGAGGGGGGAGGGAGGGAGAGGAGAGGGGGAGGAGGGAGAGGAGAGCGGGGGAGAGAGGGAGAAGGGAGGGAGGGAGAGAGTAAAGCAGGGGGAGGGAGAGAGCGGGGAGGAGAGAGGGGGAGGGAGGGAGAGGAGAGGGAGGAGGAGAGGAGAGGGAGGGAGAGAGGGGGAGGGAGGGAGAGAGAGAGGGGCAGGGAGAGGAGAGGGGGAGTGATGGTGGGAGGGTGAGGATAGGGGGAGGGAGGAGAGTAGAGAGGGAGGGGGAGGGAGGGAGAGGAGAGGGGAGGGAGGGAGAGGGGTGGGGAGGGAGGGAGAGGGGCAGGGAGGGAGAGGAGAGGGGAGGGAGGGAGAGAGAGTAAAGCAGGGAGAGACAGGGGGGAGGGAGAGAGAGAGGGAAAGAGTGAGGGGGTGGGAGAGGGAGGGAGAGCTCACCTTCTTCCTTCCTTCCTTCCTTCACAGGGGTCCATCGGGCCAGGCCTGAGGCGTTCCTTCCTCCCCTCTCTCTCCAGGCTAATCCCGAACTAAATCCAGCAGTCTCTCTCTTCTCCCCCAGTCTCTCTCTCTCTCTCTCTCTCTCTCTTCCCCCCATCTCTCTCTTCTCCCCCCAGTCTCCCTCTCTCTCTCTCTTCCCCCGTCTCTCTCTTCCCCCCAACACTCTCTTCTCCCCCAATGTCTCTCTCTCTCTCACTCCCCTGTCTCTCTCTCTCTTCCCCCGTCTCTCTCTCTCTCTCTTCCCCCCAGTCTCTCTCTCTCTCTCTCTTCCCCCCAGTATCTCTCTCTTTCTCTCTCTTCCCCCTAGTCTCTCTCTCTCTTTGTCTCTCTTCCCCCAGTCTCTCTCTCTTTCTCTCTCTTCCTCCCAGTCGCTCGCTCCCCCACAGTCTCTCTCTTCTCCCCCCCAGTCTCTCTCTTCTCCCCCCCAGTCTCTTTCTTCTCCCCCCAGTCTCTCTCTCTCTCTCTTCCAACAACAAGATGCCCTCAAAAAACCCTCGGCACCGCCGGGCACTCCAGCTAGTAAATGATGTAATAGCAGAGCAATTGGAAAACAGTGACCGAATCGGACAAAGTCAACATGGATTTACAAAAGGTAAATTGTGTTTGACTAATCTACTGGAATTTTTTGAGGATGTGATTGGTAAAATCGATAATGGAGAACCAGTGGATGTGGTGTATTTGGACTTTCAAAAGGCTTTCGATAAGGTCCCGCATAAGAGATTAGCATGTAAAGTTAAGGCACATGGGATTGGGGGCAAGGTATTGACTTGGATAGAGAACAGGTTGGCAGACAGAAAGCAAAGAGTTGGAATAAATGGCTCTTTTTCCAAGTGGCAGGCAGTGACTAGTGGGGTGCCGCAGGGATCGGTCCTTGGACCCCAGCTATTCACAATATATATTAATGATCTGGACGAGGGAACTAGATGTAATATCTCCAAGTTTGCAGATGACACAAAGCTGGGTGGGCGTGTGTGCTGTGAGGAGGATGCCGAGAAACTCCAGTATGATTTGGACAGGTTGGGTGATTGGGCAGAAGCATGGCAGATACAATATAACGTGGATAAATGCAAGGTTATCAACATTGGTGTCAAAAACAAGAAGGCAGATTATTATCTGAATGGCAATAGATTGGGAGAAGGGGACGTACAATGAGACCTAAGTGTCCTTGTTCACCAGTCGCTGAAGGTAAGCATGCAGGTGCAGCAGGCAGTTAAGAAGGCAAATGGCATGTTGGCCTTCATAGCGAGAGGGTTTGACTACAGGAACAAGGATGTCTTGCTGCAGTTGTACAGGGCCTTGGTGAGACCACATCTTGAGTAATGTGTGCAGTTTTGGTCACCTTATCTGAGGAAGGACGTTCTTGCCATGGAAGGAGTGCAGCGAAGATTCACCAGGCTGATACCTGGGATGGCAGGAATGACGTATGAAGAGAGATTGGGTCGATTGGGCTTATACTCACTGGAGTTTAGAAGAATGAGAGGGGATCTCATCGAAACTTATAAAATTCTAACAGGACTAGACAGACTAGATGTTGGAAGGATGTTCCCGATGGTCGAGGAGTCGAGAACCAGGGGTCACAGTCTAAGGATAAGGGGTAAGCCATTTAGGACTGAGATGAGGAGGAATTTCTTCACCCAGAGAGTGGTGAACCTGTGGAATTCTCTACCACAGAAGGCAGTAGCGGCCAGTTCATTAAATATATTCAAGAAGGAGTTGGATATATTTCTTAAGGCGAAAGGGATCAAGGGATATGGGGAGAAAGCAGGGACAGGGTACTGAATTTGGATGATCAGCCATGGTCGCATTGAATGGCGGAGCAGGCTTGAATGGCCTACTCTGCTCCTATCTTCTATGTTTCTATGTTTATAATTGGGCCGGGGGTCGCACTCAGTATAGTGGGGAAGGAAAATCTTCTTAGGCAGTCCCTCGGAACTGAGGATGACTGGCTTCCACATTAAAAATGAGTTCACAGGTGACTGATGAGTCCAATGCGGGACCTACAGTCTCTGTCACAGATGGGGCAGACGGTGGTTGAAGGGTCGGGTGGGTGGGGTGCTTGGGTTGATGTGCGCTCCTTGTGCTGCCTGCGCTTGGCTTCTGCTTGCTCCCGGCGAAGAGACTCGAGTTGTTCGGCGCCTTCCCAGATGCTTCTCCTCCACTTTGTGCGGTCCTGGGCCAGGGATTCCCAGGTGTCGGTGGGGATGTTACACTTTTTCAAGGAGGCTTTGAGGGTGTCCTTGAAGCGTTTCCTCTGCCCACCTGGGGCTCTCTTGCCGTGCCGGAGCTCCGAGTACAGCACTTGTTTTGGGAGTCTAGTATCGGGCATGCGGACAATGTGACCCGTCCATCGGAGCTGATTGAGCATGGTCAGAGCTTCGATGCTGGGGATGAAGGAAATGCAGTGGGTGTTGTGGAGATGGATTGTCAAAAGGTGTTTGATAAGGTGCCGGACAGGAGGCTTGTTGATCAAATTAAGCCTCAAAGTATAAAAGGGAATGGGGCAGCATGGATAGGAAGTTGGGTAAAGGGCAGAGAACAGAGTGTAGTGGTTAATGGATGTTCTTCAGGCTGGAGATGTCTGAGGTGATAGATTTAGGAGGAAGAAAAACATAGGAAATGTACATGAAATGGAAAACTTTGAAAGGAGTCGAGGAGCAGAGAGAGGGTGTAAGA
Source organism: Somniosus microcephalus (assembly GCF_052327205.1). Taxonomy (NCBI): domain Eukaryota; kingdom Metazoa; phylum Chordata; class Chondrichthyes; order Squaliformes; family Somniosidae; genus Somniosus; species Somniosus microcephalus. The sequence goes on from NC_140990.1 coordinate 67,100,974, forward strand.
TTCTAGCTAATGCCTCACCTTATTAACTTGCAGGTTCAAGTGTCCAGTGTCACCAACTTTAATACTCTATTAAGAAGCTGCTGGCTTTATATTCTATCATCTTTGGGTTAAATGTTGTGATCATCGAGGTCAGCACCAAGTGCCCCATCAACACTCCCGGGGCAGGTACAGCACGGGTTAGATACAGAGTAAAGCACCCTCTACACTGTCCCATCAAACACTCCCAGGGCAGGTACAGCACGGGTTAGGTACAGAGTAAAGCTCCCTCTACACTGCCCCATCAAAACTCCCGGGGCAGGGCCAGCACGGGTTAAATACAGAGTAAAGCTCCCTCTAAACTGTCCCATCAAACACTCCCAGGGCAGGTACAGCACGGATTAGATACAGAGTAAAGCTCCCTCTACACTGTCCCATCAAACAGCCCAAGGGCAGGTACAGCACGGGTTAGAGACAGAGTAAATCTCCATCTACACTGTCCCATCAAACACTCCCAGGGCAAGTACAGCACGGGTTAGATACAGAGTAAAGCTCCCTCTAAACTGTCCCATTAAACACTCCCAGGGCAGGTACAGCACGGGTTAGATACAAAGTAAAGCTCTCTCTACACTGTCCCATCAAACACTCCCAGGACAGGTGCAGCATGGGTTAGATGCAAAGGTAAGCTCTCTCTACTCTGTCTCATCAAACACTCACAGGGCAGGTACAGCACAGGTTACATACAAAGTAATGCTCTCTCTACACTGTCCCATCAAACACACCCAGGGCAGGTACAGCACGGTTTAGATACAGAGTAAAGCTCCCTATACTCTGTCTCATCAAACACTCCCAGGGCAGGTACAGACCGGGTTAGATATAGAGTAAAGCTCCCTCCACACTGTCCCATCAAACACGCCCAGGGCAGGTACAGCACGGGTTAGAGACAGAGTAACGCTCTCTCTACAATGTCCCATCAAACACTCCCAGGGCAGGTACAGCACAGGTTAGATACAGAGTAAAGCTCCCTCTACTCTGTCTCATCAAGCACTCCCAGGGCAGGTACAGCACGGGTTAGATACAATGTAAAGCTCTCTCTACACTGTCCCATCAAACACTCCCAGGGCAGGTGCAGCACGGGTTAGATACAGAGTAAAGCTCCCTCTACACTGTCCCATCAAACACTCCCAGGGCAGGCACAGCACAGTTTAGAGTGTGAGTAAAGATCCCTCTGTGATTCTGCAATTATTTACATAGGAGATCCCCAGTACCCACATTCCTGACTATGCAGCAAAATTTTCACAGGGAGAAACCTTGCACAAGACTTCACTGCATTGACACTAATCTGCTGTGTGATAAACTCTCCGGAGTTTAGAAGAATGAGAGGTGATCTCATTGAAACATACAAGATTCTGAAGGGGATTGACAGGGTAGATGCTGAGAAGTTGTTTCCCCTGGCTAGAGTGTCCAGAACTCGGGGCAAAGCCTCAGGATAAGGGGTCGACCATTCAAGACTGAGATGAGGAGGTATTTCTTCACTCAGAGGGTTGTGAATCTTTGGAATTCTCTGCCCCAGAGGGCTGTGAATGCTAAGTCTTTGAATATATTCAATGCAGAGATAGATAGATTTTTGGACTCGAGGGGAATCAAGGGATACGGAGCTCGGGCAGGAAAGTGGAGTTGAGGTCGATGATCAGTCATGATCTTATTGAATGGCGGAGCAGGCTTGAGGGGCCGTATGGCCCACTCCTGCTCCTATTTCATATGTTCTTAACCCCAGTCACTGACACCAATCTCCTCCTGTCTGATATAAACCAACCCCACAATCACTGACGCCAATCTCTTCCTGTCTGATAAAAACCAGCCCCTCAGTCACTGACACCAATCTCCTCCCGTCTGATATAAACCAACCCCACAGTCACTGACACCAATCTCCTCCTGTCTGATATAAACCAGCCCCACAGTCACCGACACCAATCTCCTCCTGTCTGATATAAACCAACCCCAGTCACTGACACCAATCTCCTCCTGTCTGATATAAACCAACCTCACAGTCACTGACACCAATCTCCTCCTGTCTGATATAAACCAACCCCAGTCACTGACACCAATCTCCTCCTGTCTGATATAAACCAACCTCACAGTCACTGACACCAATCTCCTCCTGTCTGATATAAACCAACCCCACAGTCACTGACACCAATCTCCTCCTGTCTGATATAAACCAACCCCACAGTCACTGACACCAATCTCCTCCTGTCTGATATAAACCAACCTCACAGTCACTGACACCAATCTCCTCCTGTCTGATATAAACCAACCCCACAGTCACTGACACCAATCTCCTCCTGTCTGATATAAACCAACCTCACAGTCACTGACACCAATCTCCTCCTGTCTGATATAAACCAACCTCACAGTCACTGACACCAATCTCCTCCTGTCTGATATAAACCAACCCCAGTCACTGACACCAATCTCCTCCTGTCTGATATAAACCAACCCCAGTCACTGACACCAATCTCCTCCTGTCTGATATAAACCAACCCCAGTCACTGACACCAATCTCCTCCTGTCTGATATAAACCAACCCCAGTCACTGACACCAATCTCCTCCTGTCTGATATAAACCAACCCCACAGTCACCGACACCAATCTCCTCCTGTCTGATATAAACCAACCCCACAGTCACTGACACCAATCTCCTCCTGTCTGATATAAACCAACCCCAGTCACTGACACCAATCTCCTCCTGTCTGATATAAACCAACCCCAGTCACTGACACCAATCTCCTCCTGTCTGATATAAACCAACCCCTCAGTCACTGACACCAATCTCCTCCTGTCTGATATAAACCAACCCCACAAGCCCAGAAAGATTAAACTCAGCCCATTATTTGGACTGGACTTGTCTCCATTCCCGTGCCGAGGGGATTGCTGTACCAGACGGGAGGGGCAACATTTGGGGACTCTCGATTCTCCACCAATTCCCATTCCCCTTTCTGGTGGATAATGGAGGTGCCACTGTGTGTAATGTGCAAGTCAGTAAGAATTGTCAGCAAGGATTAATCAGCACTTTCTTATTGGAGATGTTAATCAGCAGAACCTTTCAGACACTGAATTGTACCAAAGATTAAAGGATTGAAGTAAAATGTATAATTTTATTGTGAACTAATTTCTGATGAGAGTCCTTGAATTAAGCGGAAAGATCACGGACAGCAGTCGTTAAAGGGACACTGCAGGCCCAAGAACACAATCAGCTATATATCCAGAATATTAAACTCCAGCCCAGTTATAGGGTTATTACCATCAGCAGAAACAAACCCAACTGTCAGAATAAACATGGTTCAGTCCTGGATGTGATTAACAGCAGGAAAAGCAACAGAATGTGAACTCGCTGGTGTTTCAGCAGGTGGGTTGAATTCGTCACTCCATTTCCACACACGGAGCAGGTGAACGGCCTCTCCCCAGTGTGAGTGCAACGATGATTTTCCAGCTGGGACGGGTAAGTGGATCCCTTCCCACAATCCCCACATTTCCACGGTTTCTCCATGGTGCGGGTGTCCTTGTCTCTCTCCAGATTGGACGATCAGTTGAAGCCTCGTCCACACACAGAACACGTGTACGGTTTCTCCCCGCTGTGAACGGTGCGATGTTTTTTCAGGCTGTCTAACTAGTTAAAGCTCTTTCCACAGTCAGTGCACTGGAACACTCTCACTCGGGTGTGTGTGTCTCGGTGCTTTTCCAGTCTCAATGATGTTTGAAATCTTTTCCCACAGACAGAACAGACAAATATTTCTCCTTCCACATTCAAAGGCCGATGATATTCAGATCCTGATGAATGGAGTGACTCTGTCAGATCTTGATGTGATATTTGGTTTGAGTTTGCGGTGTGTAAATGCTGCCCTTCTCACAGCCTGTAAAAGGAGTTTACAAAAGCCATCACTGTGAGTCCGGGATAGAAATTGACAAGATTCTCTCCTCCTGGTTCCTGCCCAAGGGGGCCGCGCACGCGCCCTGCTGCCCCGAGCCTCTCAAGATGGCGGCCGTTAACCCGGGCCTGTCACCAGGAGAAAGCCCCGCAGCTGCCGCCCCGCTCGGGGCAAACGCCCGGCGGCTCTTGTTCGGGGCCTGAGACCCACCCTGGGTGTTTGTGAAGCGGTTAATGTTGAGTGTTTTAATAATGGGGCCTGGGGCCGCACTCGGGATCTGTGAAGCCCGCGTCTCCCCGGGGTTTATTAACCCGCTCCCTCCACCCATCTCTCACCTGCTGCCTCACCCACAGTCGCCACCGCCGCCCGCGCATGCTCAGCTCACACTGCCCGGGTGATTGACAGGATCTCCAGACCAATAGGAAGAGCGGGGCGTGGCTGGATGACCGAGCGGGTGGTTGGTCCTCCAACCAATCGGAGTGTGTGAGGGGCGGGGCTTGCGGCACCCTGGGTCATGGGGACCACCATTAAACCATCACAAACACTCTCAGCGCAGGCAGCTGGTGAGAGAACCAACACGCGGGAATAACCTACTTGAACTCGCCCTCAGCAATCTACCTGTCGCAGATCCATCTGTTTATGACAGTATTGGTCGGAGTGACCACTACACAGTCCTTATGGAGACCAAATACTGTCCACACACTGAGGATCCCCACCATCGTATCGTGTGGCACTACCACCGTGCGGATTGATTAAGAACAGATCTAGCAGCTCCAAACTGGGCATCCATGAGGCGCTGTGGGCCCACAGCAGTAGCAGAATTGTATTTCACCAAAATCTGTAAACTCGTGGCCCTCACTCCTCCATCACCATCAAGGCAGACAACCAGCCCTGGTCAATGAGGAGTGTAGAAGATTCAACCCGGCCAATTACCGTCCTGTCAGCCTGCTCTCAATCATCAGAGTGATGGAAAGAGTCATCAAGCAGCACCTGGTAACCAATAAGGGGTGGAAGTGATGTTACCGCTGTACAGAGGTCTGGTTAGACCCAAACTGAAGCACTGGATTCAGATATGGGCTCGGCCCCTCAGGAAGGATATATTGGCCTTGGAGAGGGAGCAGCACAGATTCACCAGAATGATCCCGGGGCTAAAAGGGATAAATTATGAGGACAGTTTGCACGGACTCGGCTTGTATTCCATTGAAGATCGAAGATTAAGCGGTGATCCAAACTAGGTTCACTGTCAGACAGTTCGGCGAGTCAGACGTTAATCACCTCTAGACCTATGCTGGCAGGTAAAACCCCAGATGGTTTATCCAGAATAATAAGAGCCCCTGTAACTGAGCTGGAGTTTAAGATCAGCAGAAATGAAACCCAACTGTTAGAGTGAACATGGTTCAGTCCTGGATGTGATTAACAGCAGAATCCAACCCCTGCCGTCACGTGTGAACTCGCTGGTGTTTTAGCCGGTCGGATGAACGGGTGAATCTCTTCCCACACACAGAGCAGGTGAACGGCCTCTCCCCAGTGTGAGTGCGTTGGTGTGTCAGCAGATCCTTTGTGCTTTTAAAGGTCTTCTCACAGACAGAACATTTAAAAGGTCTCTCATCAGTGTGAACCAGTTGGTGTTGTGATGAAATATTCCATTCATCACTGCCTGTGACTGTGGTCGGTTTCAGTGTCATTTCCCTTCCCCCAGTCCTCATTGTATTGTTTATTGGAATGTGCTGGAATGTGCTGTGTGTGTAGGGCTCCGCCCATACCTGGCCCCTTTTGTAAGCTAGCTCAGTCTGGCCTCAGTCTCCAGAAGGAAGATACCTCTCTCTCTTACTTGTTACTTTCTAAGTTAATAAAAGCCTTGTTTTGTTTCGCTAACATCGAGTCTCGGAATTATTGAGGCACATCAATTTTATTAACTTATTTTTCAACACTATGGATCAACTCCTGAAACCCGAACGTTTGGATTTGGACCAACATGCTCCGGACGCATCAGCACGCTTCGGACACTGGTTTGAGTGTATGGAATTCTTCCTGGACAATTCCGCAGCCGTCAAAGGCGCTACGGACGCTGCGAGGATGAGACTCGGAATTCTGCGGAATTGGGTAAGCCACCAGGTTTACCCCCTCATCCAAGACGCCGATACGTACCTGGCCACCTGCGACATCTTAAAGGCGCATTACCAGCAGCCTACGAATGAGGTGTATACTAGGCATCTGCTCGCTACTCGCGCACAGCGACCTGGGGAATCGGTGGAGGAGTTCCTAAGCACCCTGAAAATGCTTGGCAAAGACTGCAAGTGCCGAGATGTAAAAGCCGCAGTGTACACTGACGAGCTTGTTCACGATGCCTTTATCACAGGCCTCAGCTCCACTTACATCCAGCAAAGACTGCTGGAAAAAACGGGGTTGGACCTGAAACAGGCTGCGGACACCGCGCGATCCCTGGATGTGGCCCAGAGAAACTCGGACGCCTACTCTTCAGCCCGCGCCGTCCACGCCACCACGTATGCACCGAGGGCGCCGCCATCTTGGAAGGCATCTTCCCCGCCCGGCAGCCCGACACCGGCGGGGCCCCGCTCTCCCCCCAGAAGCCCTACGACAGCCGTGACGCGTCAGGGACCCAACTGCTACTTCTGCAGGCAGCCAAAACACACCAGAAACCTGTGCCCGGCGAAAGGCACCACCTGCTTTAAGTGCGGTAAGAAGGGGCACTTCGGGAAAGTGTGCAGAGGGAACCCCGCCGGAAAACCAACCGCCGGAAAACCCGCCACCGCCGCGTGTGCGCCGTGGGAGCGGCCATCTTGGACGCCATCTTGCCCGACCTCGTGGGGTCCGCCATCTTATGAGCAGACAGCGTGGACGCCATCTTGTATCGATCAGGGCCCTACAGTGGCATCGGTCACAGTGGACCAGACCAGGCCACACCCGCTATCCAAATCAATGGTGGACATCGAGGTAAACGGGTGCCGGGTTAAATGTTTAATTGACAGTGGAAGCACGGAGAGTTTTATCCACCCTGAACTGGCACAGCAACTCTCCCTAAAGGTGGTCCCTGCTCAGGGTACCATCTCTATGGCTGATAAAACCCAGACATCGACCATTCTGGGTTACTGCACGGTACAATTGGGCGTTAACGGAACTGTATACGATAATTTTAAAGTATTAATCATGAAGAACCTATGTGCGAGCGTGATCTTGGGCCTGGATTTCCAGTGCAACCACCAAAGCATCACGCTCAAGTACGGTGGGTCCCAGCCGCCCCTCACTGTGTGTGGTCTGGCTACCCTGAAGGTAAAGCCGCCTTCGCTATTCGCGAACCTTACCCCTAACTGCCGGCCAATAGCGACCAAAAGCAGGAGGTACAGCTGGGAGGACAGGCGGTTTATCGCGACCGAGGTAGACAGGCTCCTGAAAGAGCGCATTATTGAACGCAGCAACAGCCCGTGGTGCGCCCAAGTGGTAGTGGTAAGGGGTAGCGAGAAGAAACGGATGGTGATCGACTATAGCCAAACGATCAACAGGTACACCCAACTAGACGCCTACCCGCTACCCCGCATATCAGAAATGGTGAACCAAATCGCCCAATACCGGGTGTTCTCCACCATCGACCTCAAGTCAGCGTACCACCAGCTCCCTATCAGACCAGAGGACCGCCCGTACACCGCCTTCGAGGCGAACGAACGCCTCTACCAATTCCTCAGAGTCCCCTTTGGGGTGACGAATGGGGTCTCGGTTTTTCAGAGGGAGATGGACCGCATGGTCGATGACCACCACTTGCAGGCAACCTTCCCCTACCTCGACAACGTCACCATCTGCGGCCACAATCAGCAGGATCACGACTCGAACCTCGAGAGGTTCCTGGAAACCGCACAAAAACTCAACCTCACCTACAACGAGGACAAGTGCGTTTTCAACACCACGCGCCTCTGCATAATAGGCAGCGTGGTGGAGAATGGGGAAATCGGACCAGACCCCGACCGATTGCGCCCCCTACGGGAGCTGCCCCTGCCCAACACTCCCAAAGCCCTGAAAAGGTGCCTGGGGTTATTTTCTTATTATTCCCAATGGGTCCCCAACTACTCCGACAAAGCCCGCCCCCTCTTGAAAACATCCTCTTTTCCGCTCTCTGCTGAGGCCCACGCCGCCTTCAAAAGCATTAAGCAGGATATTGAGCGGGCCACGCTACAGGCAGTGGACGAGAACACTCCATTCCAAGTGGAAAGTGATGCGTCTGAATTCGTCTTGGCGGCCACCCTCAACCAGGCGGGGCAGCCCGTAGCTTTCTTCTCGAGGACCCTCCAAGGGCCTGAGGTCAGACACTCCTCCGTGGAAAAGGAGGCCCAAGCCATCGTGGAGGCAGTGCGCCACTGGCGCCACTACCTAGCCGGCAAACGCTTCACCCTACTTACCGACCAGCGGTCGGTAGCATTTATGTTCAATAATAAACAGAGGGGGAAGATTAAAAATGATAAGATTCTTAGGTGGCGGATCGAGCTCTCCACCTTCGAGTACGACATCATTTACCGGCCAGGGGCCCTTAACGAATCCCCTGACGCCCTATCATGAGGGATGTGTGCCAGCGCCACCGGGGATCGGCTACAGACCCTCCACAATGACCTCTGCCACCCAGGGGTCACGCGGCTGTTCTACTTCATAAAGTCCCGTAACTTACCCTACTCGATTGAGGAAGTTCGGTCTCTGACCAGGAACTGCCGCACTTGCGCTGAGTGCAAGCCTCGGTTCTACCGCCCAGATAGAACCCACTTAATCAAAGCTACACGGCCCTTTGAGCGGCTCAGCTTAGATTTCAAGGGCCCCCTCCCGTCCATCGACCGCAATGTTTACTTCCTGAACATTGTGGATGAATACTCCCGGTTCCCATTCGCCTTCCCCTGCCCAGACATGACCAGCGCCACGGTCATTAAATGCCTCAACAGCCTGTTCTGCCTGTTCGGTATGCTGAGCTACATCCATACGGATAGGGGGGCGTCCTTCATGAGTGAATAGCTACGCCAGTACATGCTGTCCAAGCGGATCGCCACGAGCCGTACCACCAGCTACAACCCCCGGGGTAACGGCCAAGTGGAGCGAGAGAATGGGACAGTATGGAAAGCAGTCACTCTAGCTCTAAGGACCAAGGGCCTCCCTATCTCCCGCTGGCAGGAAGTCCTCTCGGATGTGCTCCATTCGATACGGTCGCTATTGTGTACGGCCACTAATGCCACGCCTCATGAACGAATGTTTGTCTTTCCCCGGAAATCCACCTCAGGCGTATCCATGCCATCATGGTTCTCCACCCCAGGTCTGGTACTCGTGCGAAGGCATGTAAGGGGCCACAAGACGGACCCTCTCGTGGAGCCAGTACACCTACTCCACGCCAACCCCCAATACGCATATGTCTGGCACGCCGACGGAAGGGAGGACACCGTGTCCATAAAAGACGTCGCCCCAGCCGGCATCGACAACAACCATGGCAATAGCAGCAACAACGATCACAGCAACTCTTACCCACCCACTACTCTTTCATCACCCCCGGAAGAACATCGACCAATGGCACCCCCACCAACTACCCCTTCAACAACCCTGGCGGCACCCCCGGCAGAGACCCAGGAGACAACCGGGGACACCCAGCCGACACCCGCGGCACCACAACAGCCACGTCGGTCGCAGAGGACTATCAAACCCCCGAACAGACTAAATCTATAGAAGGGGTGAATGTGATGAAATATTCCATTCATCACTGCCTGTGACTGTGGTCGGTTTCAGTGTCATTTCCCTTCCCCCAGTCCTCATTGTATTGTTTATTGGAATGTGCTGGAATGTGCTGTGTGTGTAGGGCTCCGCCCATACCTGGCCCCTTTTGTAAGCTAGCTCAGTCTGGCCTCAGTCTCCAGAAGGAAGATACCTCTCTCTCTTATGTGTTACTTTCTAAGTTAATAAAAGCCTTGTTTTGTTTTGCAAACATCGAATCTCGGAATTATTGAGGCACATCAGGTGTGTCAGCAGATCCTTTGTGGTTTTAAAGGTCTTCTCGCAGACAGAACAATCAAAAGGTCTCTTGTCACTGTGAACAAGTCGGTGTCTCAGCAGGTTGGATGACCAAGAGAATCTCTTCCCACACACAGAGCAGGTGAACGGCCTCTCCCCAGTGTGAGTGCGTTGATGTGTCAGCAGATCATTTTTGCTTTTATACTTGTTCTCACAGTCAGAACACTGAAAAGGTCTCTTATCAGTGTGAACAAGTTGGTGTGTCTGGAGCTTAGACAACTCTGTGAATCCCTTCCCACACACAGAGCAGGTGAACGGCCTCTCCCCGGTGTGAATTCGCTGGTGTGTCACAAGGCCGGATGATTTAGTGAATCCCTTCCCACACACAGAGCAGGTGAACGGTCTCTCTCCGGTGTGACTGTAATAATGAGTTTCCAGCTGGGACCAGTATTTGAATCCCTTCCCACAGTCCCCACATTTCCACGGTTTCTCCATGGAGTGGGTGTCCTCAAGTCTCTCCAGGTTGGCTGATCAGTTGAAGCCTTGTCCACACACAGAACACGTGTACGGTTTCTCCCCGCTGTGTGATGTTTTTTCAGGCTGTGTAACTGGTTAAAGCTCTTTCCACAGTCAGTGCACTGGAACACTCTCACTCGGGTGTGTGTCTCAGTGCTTTTCCAGTCACACTGATGTTTGAAATCTTTTCCCACAGACAGATCAAACATTCCTCCTTCCACATTCAGAGGCCGATGATATTCAGATCCTGATGAATGGAGTGACTCTGTCAGATCTTGGTGTGATGTTTGGTTTGAGTTTGCGGTGTGTAAATGCTGCCCTTCTCACAGCCTGTAAAAGGAGTTTACAAAAGCCACCATTGAGAGTCCAGGATAGAAATTGACAAGATTCTCTCCTCCTGGTTCCTGGCCAAGGGGGCCGCGCATGTGCCCTGCTGCCCCTTGAGCATCAAGATGACGGCCGTTACCCCGGGCCTGTCACCGGGAGAAAGCCCCGCAGCTGCCGTCCCGCTCGGGGCAAACGCCTGGCCCGGAGGCTCTTGTTCAGGGCCTGAGGACCACCCCGGGTGTGTGTGAAGCGGATAATGTTGAGTGTTTTAATAATGGGGCCTGGGACCACACTCGGGGTGTGAGCAGCCCGCGTCCCCCGGGGTTCATGAACCCGCTCCCTGAGCTCTCTCACCTGATGTGTCAGCGGCTGCTGCCAAGGGCCGCGCATGCTCAGCTCACACTGCCCGGGTGATTGGCGGGAGTTCCCGACCAATAGGAAGAGCGGGGAGGGCGTGGAGGACCGTGCGGGTGGTGGGTCCTCCAACCAATCAGAGTGTGAGAGGGGCGGGGCTTGACCTTTAAACCGGAACAACAGAAGGTGAGCTGAGCATGCGCGGACCTTGGCAGCAGCCGCTGACACATCAGGTGAGAGGTCAGGGAGCGGGTTCATGAACCCCGGGGGGACGCGCGAGCTCAGGGAGCGGGTTCATGAACCCCGGGGGGACGCGGGCCGCTCACACCCCGAGCTCAGGGAGCGGGTTCATGAACCCCGGGGGGACGCGGGCCGCTCACACCCCGAGCTCAGGGAGCGGGTTCGTGAACCCCGGGGGGACGCGGGCCGCTCACACCCCGAGCTCAGGGAGCGGGTTCGTGAACCCCGGGGGGACGCGGGCCGCTCACACCCCGAGCTCAGGGAGCGGGTTCATGAACCCCGGGGGGACGCGGGCCGCTCACACCCCGGGCTCAGGGAGCGGGTTCATGAACCCCGGGGGGACGCGGGCCGCTCACACCCCGAGCTCAGGGAGCGGGTTCATGAACCCCGGGGGGATGCGGGCCGCTCACACCCCGAGCTCAGGGAGCGGGTTCATGAACCCCGGGGGGACGCGGGCCGCTCACACCCCGAGCTCAGGGAGCGGGTTCATGAACCCCGGGGGGACGCGGGCCGCTCACACCCCGAGCTCAGGGAGCGGGTTCATGAACCCCGGGGGGACGCGGGCCGCTCACACCCCGAGCTCAGGGAGCGGGTTCATGAACCCCGGGGGGACGCGGGCCGCTCACACCCCGAGCTCAGGGAGCGGGTTCATGAACCCCGGGGGGGGGACGCAGGCTGCTCACACCCCGAGCTCAGGGAGCGGGTTCATGAACCCCGGGGGGGGGACGCAGGCTGCTCACACCCCGAGCTCGGGGAGCGGGTTTATGGACCCCGGGGGGACGCGGGCCGCTCACACCCCGAGCTCAGGGAGCGGGTTCATGAACCCCGGGGGGACGTGGGCCGCTCACACCCCAAGCTCAGGGAGCGGGTTCATGAACCCCGGGGGGACGCGGGCCGCTCACACCCCGAGCTCAGGGAGCGGGTTCATGAACCCCGGGGGGACACGGGCCGCTCACACCCCGAGCTCAGGGAGCGGGTTCGTGAACCCCGGGGGGACGCGGGCCGCTCACACCCCGAGCTCAGGGAGCGGGTTCATGAACTCCGGGGGGACGCGGGCCGCTCACACCCCGAGCTCAGGGAGCGGGTTCATGAACCCCGGGGGGACGCGGGCCGCTCACACCCCGAGCTCAGGGAGCGGGTGAAATTATTACACCAAGAAAGCAGTGTGAGTGTCGGAGCGCACTGTGGACAGGCTCTGCCCAGTGCTCATGGTAAAATAGTGAAATCTTTGCTATTCCGGTCTTCTACTTGATCGGCCCTTCCCTCAGACTGCTCAAGCAGGGCAGAGAGAAACAGAAATCTCCTGACAGAAGCAGCACCTGAAGTTACATTGAGTGAAACACAGTCTGCCCACAAGGTCCACACACAGGCTTCGTTGCTCCAGAAACGATCACAACATTTATATCGGACCCAATGAAAGGTCTAATCAAAAACTGCCCTCGGGCTCCTTTCACCAAGCTGCCGCCAATGACCTTCTCACAGACAGGCAGCAAATTCAACTGAAACTATTGTATTGGCAAACAGGTGACTGAATGCTCGTGTATTTCAACTGCTATAGTCCAGGGTATGTGAAATATATCTGAGTTTATATGAAGGTTTATACAGGGATCTTAATCTTGCAAGTCAAATTATTTCCCCAATGCAATCGAGGGTAATCTTCAGGTAACTAGTGTATCTCTCATGGCGTTGCTCAGGGTGAATACAATCTGGTGTGGTGGTCAATGATTACTGTGATTGAAAAATGTTAAATGGTGATTTTATTATACACCATTATAGGAGTGTTAATATTATAGGGCTCAAATTCTATGAGCATGTGCAGATTTGCATAGAAGCTGTAATCAGTGACCTTGATTATAATTAAAAATTCATCTAACTATGTAAAAAAAAAACAAAGATAAATAAATAAATAAACCCCGGGGGGGACGCGGGCTGCACACACCCCGAGTGCGGCCCCAGGCCCCATTATTAAAACACTCAACATTATCCGCCTCCCCACAACTACCCGCCAGTTTAAGAAACAACTCCGGAACAACCAGGAAGCGCTGGGAAATCCCCAGCGAGTCAGGGAGCGTCTATAAATGGAGGAGAAATGGTGACTGGTCAGGGAGCGTCTGTAAATGGAGGAGAAATGGTGACTGGTCAGGGAGCGTCTGCAAATGGAGGAGAAATGGAGACTGGTCAGGGAGTGCCTGTAAATGAAGGAGAAATGGTGACTGGTCAGGGAGCGTCTGTAAATGAAGGGGAAAGGGAGATTGGTCAGGGAGCGTCTGTAAATGGAAGAGAAATTGTGACAGGTCAAGGAGTGCCCCTCACCAAAATAGTGAGATATTACAGAAGAAAAGCTTATAAGGAAGGACAGACTATTGGAAAGAAGGTAAGAGCCAGAGTCAGCACCTTCTGGGAAGGAGAGGGAGGCGAACCACTGAGTGTAGAACTGAACCCAGCCAGAGTCAGCACCTTCAGGGGAGGAGAGGGGAACCAGTGAGTGTAGAACTGAACCCAGCCAGAGTCAGCACCTTCAGGGGAGGAGAGGGAGGGGATCCAGTGAGTGTGGAACTGAACCCAGCCAGAGTCAGCACCTTCAGGAGAGGGAGAAAAGTCGACCGAAAGAAAAAATGATGGAGATGGTGCGATGGGTTTGAATTTCAGCACAGGGAGGAGGGAGGGTGTGTGGGACGGGGATTTACAGCTTTCGGGGAACAAGAGAGGAAAGAATGTTTCATAGAAACTGGAATTGTCTGTTCTGAATTTCTATCCTACTTACAGTGATGACTTTTGTAAACTCCTTTTACAGGGTATTGAAAGGGGAGGATTTGCAGACAGGAAACTCAAACCAAACATCACGTCAAGATCTGAGCGAGTCACTGGATTCACCAGGACCTGAATATCATCGGCCTTTGAATGTTGAAGGAGGAATGTTTGTCTGTTCTGTCTGTGGGAAAAGATTTCAAACATCAGTGTAACCGGAAAAGCACCGAGACACACACACCTGAGTGAGAGTGTTCCAGTGCACTGACTGTGGAAAGAGCTTTAACCAGTGGCACAGCCTGAAAAAACATCGCACCATTCACAGCGGAGAGAAACTGTACACGTGTTCTGTGTGTGGACGAGGCTTCAACTGATCATCCAACCTGGAGGGACACAAGGACACCCGCACCAGGGAGAAACCGTGGAAATGTGGGGACTGTGGGAAGGGATTCAATTACCCACCCCAGCTGGAAACTCATCGACGCACTCACACTGGGGAGAGGCCGTTCACCTGCTCCATGTGTGAAAGGGATTCACTCGTTCATCCAACCTGCTGACACACCAGCGAGTTCACACTGGGGAGAGGCCGTTCACCTGCTCCATGTGTGGGAAGGGATTCACTCGTTCATCCAACCTGCTGAGACACCAGTGAGTTCACATGTGAGTGCAGGGGTTGGATTCTGCTGTTCTTGCTGCTGTTAATCACATCCAGGACTGAACCATGTTCATTCTGAGAGTTGGGGTTTGTGTCAGCTGATGTCAGTAACCCCTATAACTGGGCTGGAGTTTAAACTGTATCAGTGCCAAATAAATGAGCTTTGTTTCCCACACACGCAGTGTGTCGGGTCCTTGATATCTCGACAATAAGACCAGCTGATTGAGGACTTGTTACAAACTGAGTGGAATCCATCTGAGAACTGAGATCCCACAACTTTTTAAAAGATGGATCTACAAGATGTCCAAGTCTGACAGGACAGAAAATTCTATCATATCACAGGGTCCACTTCAACCCTCCAGGGCAGTGAACCCCTGTAATATTGGATTTTAACCTATGGGAAATGCTCTGATAATCTGTTATTGTCACAGGGCAAAGCAGCCTTGTTACTTTAACATCAGTTTAATCAAACTCAATGGACAATCCGATCTCCAAAGGGAAATGTCTCCTTAAAGCTGACGGTGTCGGCAGTTCTGCAGCTCATTTCTCAGTGTGAGTGTGTCAGAATGAAAAGCTTTAACAACAGCCGATGTTTCACAAAGGGAGATCTCACCAGACCAAAGGCCATTGGTGGAGTTTAATGGGCTGTTTGTGTCATTGGGCTACAGGGGGCCATTTTTAACCGAAGGAAAATGGTCACAGCAAACAGAGAGTAATAATCAAGGGTAATAATTTCTGGATTATTACCTGAGCCACGAGCGAATTTGGCTAGGACAAATAAAATTAGAGAGTTAAATGCGTGGCTCAAAGACTGGTGTGGGAGAAATGGATTTTGCTTCCTGGGACACTGGCACCAGTACTGGGGCAGGAGGGAGCTGTTCCGTTGGGACGGGCTTCACTTGGCCAGTGCTGGGACTAGAGTCCTGACGGATCATATAACTAGGGCTGTAGAGAGGGATTTAAACTAACTAGTGGGGGGGGAGGTTCCTAGAGAGCAAATAATAAAAATGACAACAGAGAAGGTCATAGACTTAGGTAGCAGTGGGGAAATTAAAAACCAGAGCGTGTCAGGAAGGGGCAGAAGGTATGGAGTAAAAGGTAAAGTAATAAAAAGGGCAAAAGCAGGAACTAAGTGTCACAAAACATATTTGAAAGTTCTCTATCTGAATGCACGTAGCATTCGTAACAAAATAGACGAGTTAATAGCACAAATAACTACATATGGGTATGATCTTGTGGCCATTACAGAAACATGGCTGCAGGGTGACAATGCCTGGGAATTAAACATACCAGGTTATTTAACAATCAGGAAGGTCAGGCAGGAAGGAAGGGGAGGTGGGGTGGCTATGTTAATAAAGGAAGGAATCACTGTAATACAGAGAAATGATATTGGGTCAAAAGATCAGGATAATTAAACAGTTTGGCTGGAGGTAAGGAATAATAAGGGGAAAAAAACACCAGTGGGCGTAGTCTATAGGCCTCCGAACAGTTGCAACTATGTTGGGCGGAGTATCAATCAGGAAATAGTTGAGGCTTGTAATAAGGGAACATCTATAATTATGGGGGATTTTAACTATCATATTAATTGGACAAATCAAATTGGGCAGGGCTGCCTTGAGGATGAGTTCATTGAGTGTATTAGGGATGGGTTTCTTGAGCAGTATGCAACTGAACCAACCAGGGGGCAAGCAACCTTGGATCTGGTCCTGTGTAACGAGACAGGATTAATTAAAAATGTCCTAGTAAAGGATCCCCTTGGAATGAGTGACCATAACATGGTTGAATTCCATATTCAATTAGAGGGTGAGAAGGTTGGATCTCAAACAAGCGTGCTAAGCTTGAATAAAGGAGACGATGAAGTTATGGGAGCGGAATTGAGTAGAGTGGATTGGGAAAATAGATTAAAGGGTAAGACGATACATGATCAGTGGTGTACATTTAAGGAGTTATTTTACAACTTCCAAAAAATATATATTCCACTGAGAAGAAAAGGGTGTAAAAGAAAAGACAGCCATCCGTGGCTAAGTAAAGAAATTAAGGATAGTATTCGACTAAAAACAAGGGCATATAAGGTAGCCAAATCTAGTGGGAGGATAGAGGATTGGGAAAACTTTAAAAGACAACAAAAAAATAACAAAAAGATTGATTAAGAAAGGGAAGATAGATTATGAAAGTAAATTAGCAAAAAATATAAAAACAGATAATAAGAGTTTTTATAGTTATATAAAAAGAAAAAGGGTGGCTAAAGTAAATGTTGGTCCCTTAGAGGATGAGACCGGGAAATTAATGGTGGGAAATATGGAGATGACAAAAACAATGAATATTTTGTATCAGTCTTTACAGTAGAAGACACTAAGAATATCCCAACACTGGACAAACAGGGGGCTAAAGGGGGGGAGGAGCTAAACACGATCAAAATCACTAAGGAAGTGGTACTCGGTAAAATAATGGGACTCAAGGCGGATAAATCACCTGGACCTGATGGCTTACATCCTAGGGTCTTGAGGGAAGTGGCGGTAGGGATTGTGGATGCATTGGTAATAATTTTCCAAAACTCCCTGGACTCGGCAAAGGTCCCGGCAGACTGGAAAACTGCTAATGTAACACCCTTATTTAAAAAGGGCAGTAGACAGAAGGCTGGAAACTATAGACCGGTTAGCCTAACATCTGTGGTAGGTAAAATTTTGGAGTCCATTATTAAGGAGACAGTAACAGGACATTTGGATAATCATCATTTAATAGGACAAAGTCAGCATGGTTTTATGAAGGGGAAGTCATGTTTGACAAATTTGCTGGAGTTCTTTGAGGAAGTAACATATAGGGTGGATAAAGGGGAACCAGTGGACGTAGTGTATTTAGACTTCCAAAAGGCATTTGACAAGGTGCCACACAAAAGATTATTGCTTAAGATAAAAAATCACGGGGTTGGGGGTAATATTCTGGCATGGATAGAGGATTGGCTATCTAACAGAAGGCAGAGAGTTGGGATCAATGATTCATTCTCAGAATGGCACTCAGTAACTAGTGGTGTTCCACAGGGGTCGGTGCTGGGTCCCCAACTCTTTACAATCTATATTAACGATTTGGAGGAGGGGACTGAGTGTAACATATCAAAGTTTGCAGATGATACTAAGATGGGAGGGAAAGTAGTGAGTGAGGAGGACATAAAAAACCTGCAAGGGGACATAGACAGGCTAAGTAAGTGGGCAGAGATTTGGCAGATGGAATACAATACTGGAAAGTGTGAGGTTATGCACTTTGGCAGGAAAAATCGTAGAGCAAGCTATTATCTTAATGGCAAGAAACTGGAAAGAACTGAAGTACAAAGGGATCTGGGGGTCCTGGTGCACGAAACTCAAAAGGTTAGTATGCAGGTGCAGCAAGTGATTAAGAAGGCCAATGGAATGTTGGCTTTCATTGCTAGGGGGATAGAATATAAAAATAGGGAGATATTGCTTCAGTTGTACAAGGTATTGGTGAGACCGCACCTGGAATACTGCATACAGTTTTGGTGTCCATACTTAAGAAAAGACATACTTGCTCTCGAGTCAGTACAAAGAAGGTTCACTCGGTTAATCCTGGGGATGAGGGGATGGACATATGAGGAGAGGTTGAGTAGATTGGGACTCTACTCATTGGAGTTCAGAAGAATGAGAGGCGATCGTATTGAAACATATAAGATTGTGAAGGGGTTGGATCGGGTGGATGCGGGGAGGATGTTCCCGATGATGGGTGAAACTAGAACTAGGGGGCATAGTCTTAGAATAAGGGGCTGCTCTTTCAAAACTGAGATGAGGAGGAACTACTTCACTCAGAAGGTGGTAGGTCCATGGAATATGCTGCCCCAAAAAGCTGTAGAAGCTACATCATTACATAAATTTAAAACAGAAATAGACAGTTTCCTAGAAGTAAAGGGAATTAAGGGTTACGGGGAGCGGGCAGGAAATTGGACATGAGTCTAGGTTTGGATGGGACATGGCCCTGTGGGTAGCGGAGCGGGCCCAGGGGCCATGTAGCCTGATCCTGCTCCTATTTCGTGTGTCTAATTCTGTTAGATTCAGGAGATAGTTCTGTGATGGTAGATTGGCGGTTAGGATCAGATCAGCCATGATCTTATTAAATGGCGGAGTAGGCTCGAGGGGCCGATTGGCCTACTCCTGCTCCTATTTCTTATATGTTCTTATGTAACAGACTGTCCCTGGTCCAGTCGAACCCCCACCTTCTCTCTCTCTCACTATTTATGGGCACTGCTGCAGCAATTGCTCCTCTGACCTTTCCTTTCTTGTCCCTCCTACACCCCTAATACACGGCCTGACACAATCTCCCTCCCCCTACATCCTCATTGTGCTGGAATCCACACCAGTCTCCCCATCTGCTCCTTGTTCTCTCCCTGGATTCTAAAACTACTGAACTCACTCTTCCCCTCCTGAAGTCTACAGGCTCTAAAACTGAAGCTTGGTGTCCCTCAGTCCCGACTCCTTGATTTACCTCCCCTTCTCTCCTCCTCTTTCCCCCTCGGTTGTGTTCCACATTCTGGGCCTTGGGCCTTCCCCGGGGATTCTCAGTATGAACAGGTGGGATGTGTTTGGAGACAGGGTGTCCCGGCTCTCCACCTTTAAAGGGACAAGGAGACGACCAGCTGGGCTGAATGGCCCTGGTTTATGACATCACTGCAGTGCCTAGCAACCAGCCTCCCTGAGCCCTGCTCATTATGGGCTGGGTTTAGCTCAGTGCTGTTACAGGAAGGAAAACAGGAGCAGGATTCATCCCGTGTGGAGCCCAGAATTAATGCGGAGATCTACAGGATCAATTTATACCTCATTGAGTGAGAAATTTCATTGTCCCGGACACTCCCTGTCCCTCGGTATCTGTGTTGGGGAGCGGCTGATGGGTTTACTCTGTATCTAACCCGTGCTGTACCCGACTGGAGAGTGTTTGATGCTGACACGAGGGGCTCAGCTCCACGAGCACAACATTTAACCCAAAGATGATCTGATAAACCCATCAGCTTCTCCCCTGGACACAGGTCCTGAAGGACAGGGAGTGTCTCTGATATTTTGGTCGGTGTCGTTGATCAAGTTTAAACACCTCGCTCACATCTCCTCTCACCCTGCTTTGTTCTAATGAGAAGTGCCCCAGTTTCTCTCGTCTCTCCTCCTGGGAAAGAGAAGTTCGCCTCAGTTAGAAACTCAAACAGGCGCTTCACTGCAGACAGGCCATCATGAGGAAACATTTCTTTACCCAGTGAGTTATTATGATCTGAAATGCACTGCCTGAAAGGGTGGAGGAAGCAGATTCAAGAGTAACTTTCAAAAGGGAATTGGATAAATATTTGAAGGGAAAACATTTACCGGGATATGGGGAAAGAGCAAGGGAGTGGAACTAATTGGATAGCTCTCCCAAAGAGCTGGTACAAGCATGATGGGCCGTGTAGTGTATGTGCCTTTAAGAGCCCCAGGTGTGCCGTAATGCTGGTAATGGCCACTCGGGCTATATAAGCCTGTACATTGTGTATATCTGTTAGAACCCCCCCCCAGACTTTGCTTAGTAAACACCTATGAACCAACTCCTGTCTTCAGTGTCTCTATTAACACACGGACACTACAGTGGTGACGAAGTGGAAACGGACTTACCTGCAATTCGGCAGCACCTCAAGGACATCGATTCCTCGGGCGTCCAGAAGACTCAAGAAAGTGAAAGAAGCTGTGGTTTCACCAGCTGGCCAAGCTGGTGGCAGGTACTGCGCTAATCCTTCCTGGGCGTCAGGCTGGGGCTCCAGCGGCTGGCTCTACAGCTGAAACAAGCAGCGAAATCGGAGGCAAGCAATAACAGACGGGGAGGGAGCACTCGCGAGACGGCCGGCGCTGCAAGCAGGTCGGCATTCAGACCTAGAGAGAAAGTCCGGCGGGAACGAGTCTCCAACGGTAAATAAATAAAAAAGAACGGAAACCGCGGGAAACAGCGTTGTCATCGGCAGCAGCGGCGGGAAAGTGCGGGAAGCGTCATATCTTTTCTAAGATGCCTAAGTCTGGCAATATTGATGCTTTTGATAGCGAAATAGAGGATTGGCCCACATATGTGGAAAGAGTAGAAGCATATTGCACTGCAAATGGAATAGAAGATGAAAAAAAAGCTTCAGTACTGCTGACCCTAATGGGCGCAAAGGCATACGGGCTGTTACGAAATTTAATCACTCCAGCCAAACCAAAGGACAAGAATTTTAAAGAAATTGTTGATACCCTGCAGGAGCACTTAAACCCAACACCACTGCTGATAGCGGAACGATTCAAATTCTTCAAGAGAAATCAACACAAGAATGAAAGTAACACTGATTACCTCACCGAATTAAGAAAGCTATCAAAGTACTGCCAATTCGGGGCAGGACCAGCGGATTATCTTCGAGACAAATTCGTCTGCGGTCTCTTAAGTGAAGGAACACAAAAAAGGCTGCTTTCTGAAAAAGATTTAACACTGGACAAGGCTTTCAGTATGGCTGTATCATATGAAGCAGCAGCAAGAGGAGCTGCAGAGATACAACAAAAGATACAACAAAAGACACAGGACTTCGGCACCCATGAAATGACACAGGGTTTCGAAAGATGTTATCGCTGCGGCAGATCCACCCATAACCAGAGGGACTGCTGCTTCAAGGACAAAGCATGCAGGCAGTGCGGAAAGATTGGACACATTGCACGGGTATGCCGATCTGGACAAAATAAATCCACAGACAGGAAAAACAAAAATCAATAAAGAAAAGTACAGAAAGGTACAAATGATGACGGACAGTAGCTCTGAAGACCAGAAGAGCGA
The DNA here is from genome assembly GCF_052327205.1 of Somniosus microcephalus. Classification (NCBI taxonomy): domain Eukaryota; kingdom Metazoa; phylum Chordata; class Chondrichthyes; order Squaliformes; family Somniosidae; genus Somniosus; species Somniosus microcephalus. Next base: position 67,122,517 of record NC_140990.1, read on the forward strand.
TAGCGACTCTGAAAACAAGAGACTAAGCTGTCTCAAATTACATAATGTACTTGCCAAAGATGATTACCAAACCATTTGGGTTACCCTCACGACAGCAGGGTCCCCAGTTAAAATGGAGCTAGATAGAGGATCAGCTCTAACCGTAATAAATCAACGGGATTACGAGAGGCTATTTCTGCATATACCTTTAAAAGACACATCCATTATCTTAAAAACATATACGGGGCAGAAAGTATACCCCAAAGGGAAAATAAGGGTGCCTGATGTATGCAACGGCAAAGAAATACAAAAGTTGTATTTATACATTCTACAAGATGGTGGTCCACCGTTGTTGGGGCGTGAATGGATCAGAAAGATACGTTTAGACTGGCACTCCATTCAGGCACTGACGGTGACCAGTAAGGAAAAAAACGACGATGACATCATACCTGAACGATTAAAAGACATCTTGGCCAACGCCAAAGAAGTGTTTCAAGAGAAACTAGGAACCTTGAAAGGCATCACCGCCTCAATAAAAGTGGAAGATGCAGCAATTCCCAAGTTTTTTAAGGCAAGACCGGTGCCATACGCAATTCGGCCAGCAGTCGAGGCAGAGCTGGAGAATTTGGAAAAGGCAGGCGTATTATCCAAAATAGATTGGAGCGAGTGGGCAACACCCATCGTCCCGGTCATGAAGAAAACGTTGAATAATGATAAATCTGAAGAACAGAGAAAAATTCGCATCTGTGGAGACTTCAAGGTGACTGTAAACCCGGTCCTTCACACGGTACAGTATCCTCTTCCGAGGATAGAAGATATTTTCGCCTCACTATCCGGAGGGAAACGTTTCACCAAAATTGACTGGCACAGGCATATCTACAGATGGAGGTTGAAGAGGCCTCTAAAAAATATCTCTCGATAAATACACACAAAGGTCTATACCAGTACAATCGACTGGTTTTCGGAGTAGCATCCGCTCCAGCTATCTGGCAAAGAGCTATGGAGCAAGTCCTCCAAGGGATTCCGGGTACTCAATGCTACCTAGACGACATCCTTGTAACAGGAGAAAACGACAACGAGCACCTTGCCAATTTGGAGCAGGTGCTCACTAGGCTGAGAGAACGGGGCCTACGAGCAAATCGCCCCAAGTGCGAATTTTTCCAAAATCAAATATCATATTGTGGCCACATAATTAATAAGGAAGGGTTCCATAAGTCACCTGAAAAAATTGAAGCGGTCATAAAAGCCCCAGCACCTGAAAATGTTTCACAATTAAGGTCGTTCCTGGGATTAATAAATTACTATCATCAATTTTTACCGAACTTATCAACTCTTCTACACTCTCTTAATGAACTGCTACAAACAGGAGTAATTTGGAAATGGAACGAAGACTGTAAACGTGCCTTCCATAAATGCAAAGAATTAATCACATCCGAAGAAGTTTTGGCTCATTACAACCCATCACTGCCAATCAGACTGGCGTGCGATGCATCCCCTTACGGCATAGGAGCAGTATTATCGCATAAATTCCCTGATGGCTCGGAACGGCCGATAGCTTTTGCATCACGCTCATTAAACTCAGCTGAGCGTAACTATGCCTAACTCGACAGGGAAGCACTCAGCCTGGCATGGGGAGTGAAGAAATTCAACAATTACCTACACGGACAAAAATTTACCTTGTTGACTGACCATCAACCCCTCATCTCCATATTCAACCCTAAAAAGGGTGTTCCCATTATGACAGCGCAAAGGCTACAGAGGTGGTCCCTTTTTCTAGGGGCACACCAATACAACATAGAATACAAAGGATCAAAACAGCATGGGAATGCTGACGGTTTATCATGCCTACCATTGCCAACGGTAGAAGAGGCACCTACAGTAGACCCAGTGGAGATGTTCCACTCTACCATAGTGGAATGTCTACCAGTAACAAATTCTGCCATTGAAAGGGAGATGAGAAATGACCCGACTCTCTCACGGGTCTACGATTTAACAGTGAAGGGATGGCCAGCACATGGCGAACCACTGTTGCCAGCATTCTCGTAAAGAAGAGAACAGCTGTCAGTGTGCCGAGGAACCTTGATGTGTGGATCCAGAGTGGTGATTCCACCCAAACTCCAGGATAAAGTGCTAAAGGAGCTTCACGAGGGGCATCTGGGTGGAGTGAAAATGAAGAACCTAGCCAGGGCGTTTGTATGGTGGCCAGGTAGCGATGGAGACATCGAAGAAATAACCAAGAGCTGCCTAGGATGCCAGAAGGTCCAAAACGCTCCACCACAAGCCCCTCTACATCCATGGGAGTGGCCCTCATCTCCCTGGCAAAGGGTACATATCGATTTTGCTGGTCCATTTATGGACTCAATGTTCTTAATCGCGGTTGATGCACACTCCAAGTGGCCGGAGGTAATAAAGATGTCCTCCACCACCACGGAAAAAACCATCACAGTATTAAGGACCATATTGGCAGGAATGGGCTGCCGGAACAGATCTGTTCTGATAATGGACCGCAATTCTTTTCCGAAGAATTCAGGAAGTTCTTATAAAACAATGGGGTTAAGCACTACACGTCCGCCCCATACCATCCCTCCACCAATGGATTGGCTGAAAGGTTTGTCCAGACCTTCAAGAAGGCCATAAAGGCCATGGGTAATGAAGACATAAAACTTCAGCACAAGTTGAATAACTTCTTATTCGCATACAGGAATGCAACACATATGGTTACCAACCAAACTCCCGCCATCATGTTCTTCAATAGAAACCTAAGATGCTGGCTGGATTTGGTCAAGCCCAACATCAGAAGGGACGGGGAGAACCGGCAGTTTCAAGGCATGAATGAAAGGCCAACTAGGACCTTCCAGATAGGTCAACAAGTTTTGGCCCGGGACTACCGTACCGAGAAATGGCAGCCTGGAACTATCTGCACATGACTAGGACCATTGATGTATACCGTGGACATCGGAGAAAGCATAATAAGGCGCCATGCTGACCAAATCATAGAGTCATCCGAAAAGGGACAACCTACACCACAACTCTATACGCCTAACGATGAACTAGAGATACCCATATCTACCTCCGATCCGGTGATACTGGAACCCGATAAACCCGACACTGGCATTCAAGCCGAATCAGCCTTGCCAAAAGAACCTACTACACCACCAGAAACTACTACACCACCGAGGCGTTATCCGGACCGAGTCAGCAAGCCTCCTGAGAGACTGACTTATAATTAATTAACTACAGCAATGTGTATATTATTTTTCTTATAACATGTAATTAATAATTACTTAAAATATGATGTACTGGTTGGCTAAAAGGGGAGGAATTGTAGTGTATGTGCCTTTAAGAGCCCCAGCTGTGCTGTAATGCCGGTAATGGCCACTCGGGCTATATAAGCCTGTGCATTGTGTATATCCGTTAGAACACCCCCCCCCGCCCCCCCAGACTTTGCTTAGTAAACACCTATGAACCAACTCCTCTCTTCAGTGTCTCTATCAACACACGGACACCACAGGCCGAATGGCTGCCTTTTGTGCTGTATCATTCTATGATTCTCTGATAACGAAAGCCTCCCATCCATGGTATAACCTCAGTGAATTTATTCTACAGCCTCTCTGTGGCCCCGACATCCTTCCCAGTGTAAGATACCCAAAACTTATTCTAACTGCAGCCAAACCGATGGTTTTGTTTTCTATGCCCCGTTTATAAAAAACCTCGGGTGACATTTTTAAACCACTTTATAAACTTGTCCTCCAACTTTTACAGATTTTTGTTTCATAACATGGCGGAACGGGTACTGAATTGGGATGATCAGCCATGATCACATTGAATGACCAGGAGTGGAGTTTCAGCCCCGATATCTCACTCACCCCACACAAGTCCAGATCAGCATCAGCCCCCCGCCCCGGGTTCACCTCCTCCACCCCTTGAAGACCAATCGGGTGAAAGAAGGACACCCTCTGAATAAAGAGACTCCTTGTGTTCTCTCCCACCACTCGAATCCCTCGGGTGTCTGGGGAAGTGCACAGACTCACAGCTAAGGGTTCGACAGTCAATGGAAACACCAGGGGGGCAATGGACCCCCTGCCCAGAACCCTGAACGGTTCAAAAGGGACCGACACAATCCCATTAGTGATCATTAAAGGTGGAGGGTGAGAGCACAGTGAGGAGACCCACTGAGTGAATGTTTCAAACCCCATCGACTCCAACACCATCTCCAGAGAGACTCCCAACTCGGGACAAAGTCTTCTGAGAACGAACGGAGAAGGCAAGGGCTGGGATCAACCACAGAACCTGCAGCCTGGGGAGCGTTTAATAGTCATCGGATCAAACCTTCCTCGCAAACCGTGGACAACCATCAACCGCCTCAGAAACGGTCATGGTAGATGCTGCCACCTTCTCCATAGATGGAAGATTAAAGCATCCCCATCATGTGACTCTGGAACTCCTGATCAGACCCTGGAGCCCATCATTGAGCACTGCCCTCAGAGGAAATTCACAGGCAGCCGACAAGGTATCCACACTGTTACACAGGAAGCTTTGGCCTGGATAGCTGACTTAGATATTGACATTGGATTTGCTTTGTTACTATCATACGAAAGAAGAAGAAGATCGGACTTTATCTGAGAGATTCCTTCAGACAGAGCCTGTCTGATCGGGTGGGGATCGGCGAATCAGACACATTCAGGAGAAGGTTTACATGATATCTTTGAGTCACCATTGAGAGGGGAGGTGGGTCTGTCCCCAGGAACCCTGATCTGTTACAGGATAAGGGAGATGATTCTGTGGGGTCTGTTCCCAGGAACCCTGGTCTGTTACAGGATAAGGGAGATGGGTCTGTGGGGTCTGTCTCCAGGAACCCTGGTCTGTTACAGGATAAGGGAGATGATTCTGTGGGGTCTGTTCCCAGGAACCCTGGTCTGTTACAGGATAAGGGAGATGGGTCTGTGGGGTCTGTCTCCAGGAACCCTGGTCTGTTACAGGATAAGGGAGATGGGTCTGTGGGGTCTGTCCCCAGGAACCCTGGTCTGTTACAGGATAAGGGAGATGATTCTGTGGGGTCTATCCCCAGGAACCCTGGTCTGTTACAGGATAAGGGAGGTGGGTCTGTGGGGTCTGTCCCCAGGAACCCTGGTCTGTTACAGGATAAGGGAGATGGGTCTGTGGGGTCTCTCCCCAGGAACCCTGGTCTGTTACAGGAAAAGGGAGGTGGGTCTGTGGGTCTGTCCCCAGGAACCCTGGTCTGTTACATGATCAGGGAGATGGGTCTGTGGGGTCTGTCCCCAGGAACCCTGGTCTGTTACAGGATAAGGGAGATGCGTCTGTGGGGTCTGTCCCCAGGAACCCTGGTCTGTTACAGGAAAAGGGAGGTGGGTCTGTGGGTCTGTCCCCAGGAACCCTGGTCTGTTACATGATCAGGGAGATGGGTCTGTGGGGTCTGTCCCCAGGAACCCTGGTCTGTTACAGGGCAAGGGAGATGCGTCTGTGGGGTCTGTCCCCAGGAACCCTGGTCTGTTACAGGGTAAGGGAGATGGGTCTTGTAGTGTATGTACCTTTAAGAGAGAACTACTTTTACAGCTCCTGTATACTGTAGTACCAGCAGTGACCACACCTGTATATAAGCCTTGAGCAGGCATCTGTACTGTTAGTCTTTAGACTACCGTCCTTCAGTAAACACCTGTTGATTGTTAATCTACAGCCTCCGTCTAGTTATTGAAGAACACCATACCTTAAGATTTATGGATTCAACAGTGACGATGAGGTCGATTCGAATCTACCTGCAACTCTGCATTTCCTTCCAAGGATTCGCTCCGGGAGGGCGGTGGAAGAAAGTCAAGGCCAGAAGCACGGGCGTTGACCACGAGCAACCACCCAGTCATCCGGCAGAGAGAGTGAACATCGCAGGAGAGGCTGTTGAGAGCTGGGCTTGGTTCTCCAGCCATGACGATCCAGCAACAGACTGGCAACAGGTAAAGCGCAGACCCTTCCCGGACAGCGGCGGCTGGTGCCAACCGACGGCACAGACAAGGCCGAGTAGCGTCGATGGGGTAAGAGAGAGGGTAGAGCGCACAGGGCACAGCCGGGAGTTGAAGACCGAGCGGCGTCGACAGAAAACAAAAAGAGAGAGAGGGTAAAGCACAGCAGGGGTTCAGGACCGAGCAGCGACAACGAGAGAGGCGCACAGGAGAACGCGCAGAGCGCAGCCAGGGCTCAAGGGCAGAGCAGCGTCCGCGGGGAAAGAAAGGGCATGCGGGAGACGCCATTTGAGCCGCGGAGAAGAAGGGAGAGCGCGCCATTTGAGCCGCGGAGAAGAAGGGAGAGCGCAGGAGACACCATTTTTGAAGCCGCAGCGGAGAAGAAGGGCGAGCGCGGGAAGAAAGGAAAGCATGGGAGACGCCATTTTGAGCCAGCGGAGAAGAAGGGAGAGCGCGGGAGACGCCAATTTAGAAAGTCTAACCACACCCAGGGATGCCGAAGAGTGGCAGTGTCACTGCGTTCAACAATGAAGTCGAAGATTGGGCGACATATGTGGAACGCATTGAGGTGTACTGCAAGGCGAATGAAGTGCCAGATGCCAGGAAAGCACTGGTTTTGTTGAATTCCATGGGTGCAAAAACGTATGGCTTACTGCGAAACCTAATAACCCCAGAGAAGCCAGTGGATAAGGATTTCAAAAGCATAGTGGAAATCCTACAGGACCACTTAAACCCCACACCACTGCTGATAGCAGAAAGATTTAAGTTCCACAAAAGGAACCAGCAGAAAGACGAAAGTAATGCTGAGTATTTAATGGAACTATGCAAGCTATCGAAACACTGCCAGTTTGGAATGGGACTAGCAGATACGTTAAGGGACAAGTTTGTGTGTGGGCTTCAAAGTGAAGGAACCCAGAAATGGCTTCTATCAGAAAAGTATTTTACGCTGGACAAGGCTTTCAGCATGGCAGTATCACATGAAGCAGCCGCACGGGGCGCTGCAGAGATACAATGGAGACCACAAGAATATGCCACCAATGAAATGTCATATGGAGCAGGGAAGTGTTATCGCTGCGGCAGAACAACACACGACCAGAAGGATTGTTGGTTCAAAGACCAAGTGTGCAGACAGTGTGGAAAAGTAGGACACACTGCAAGAGTCTGCAGGTCAGGGAAGAAAACCAGCAGCAAGAAATCTCCACAGGAGAAGTACAAAAAGGTACATAAGGTGATGGACAGTAGTTCAGACGAACAGAAAAGTGATACAGACTCCGGAAGCAAGGAGCTGGGTTGTCTGAAACTACATAATGTAATCAAAATGGAGGATCACCAGACTATCTGGGTCATGCTCAAGATAGACGGACTCCAAGTGAAAATGGAATTGGACACAGGATCAGCCCTAACAGTCATAAACCAAAGGGACTACAAGCGGCTATTCTCACATATACCCTTGAAAGCTACAGAGATAGTCTTGAAGACGTACACAGGGCAAAAAGTCTACCCCAAAGGAAAAATAAGGGTGAACGTGATATACAAAGGCCAGGAAATACCAAAAATGGACCTATATGTATTGCCAGATGGAGGGCCACCACTACTAGGACGTGAATGGATCTGGAAGATACAATTAGATTGGCATTCCATACAGGCACTGAAGGTTGAGGCCAAAAAGGATGATGACGTCACATCTGGACGACTGTCAAAAATGCTAACTGACGCACAAGAAGTGTTCCAGGAGGGACTCGGAACACTAAAAGGCATAACAGCAATGATTGAAATAGAGGAAAATGCAAGCCCAAAGTTTTTTAAGGCCAGACTGGTGCCTTATGCGATCCGACCAGCCGTCGAAGCAGAGCTGGAAGGTTTGGAACGTTCAGGAGTACTGTCCAAAGTGGACTGGAGTGAGTGGGCTACACCCATCGTTCCTGTAATGAAGAGGTCATTGAGTAATACGCCTGGGGAACCAAAGAAGGTCCGCATCTGTGGGGATTTTAAGGTGACAGTGAACCCAGTCCTTCACACGGTACAATATCCGCTTCCACGGATTGAAGATATTTTCGCCTCGCTATCTGGAGGTAAACGCTTCACTAAGATTGATCTGGCCCAGGCGTACCTGCAAATGGAGGTAGATGAAGCCTCGATACAATACCTCACGATCAACACTCATAAAGGACTCGACCAATACAACTGGCCGGTGTTCGGGGTAGCATCGGCTCTGGCTATTTGGCAAAGGGCAATGGATCAAGCCCTGCAAGGGATTTCAGGGACCCAGTGTTATTTGGACAACATCCTGGTCACGGGCGAAAATGACAGTGATCACTTCGCCAACCTGGAGAAGGTGCTCACTAGATTAAAGGAATATGGGCTACGAGCTAATCACCACAAGTGCAAGTTTTTCCAGAAGCAGATCTCGTATTGTGGCCACGTTATTGATGAAGAGGGGTTACATAAGTCCCCTGAAAAGATTGAGGCAGTAGTCAAGGCTCCAGCACCGGAAAATGTGTCACAACTGAAGTCGTTCCTCGGGCTGGTGAACTACTACCATAAGTTCTTGCCAAATTTGTCTACAGTATTACACCCACTGAACACCCTACTGCAACAGGGGGTACCATTGAAGTGGAATAACGAATGTAAACGAGCTTTCCAGAAGTGCAAAGAATTGATCACATCAAAAGAGGTGTTGGCCCATTTCAACCCAACACTACCAATTCGGTTGGCGTGTGATGCATCACCCTATGGTATTGGAGCGGTGCTGTCGCACAAATTCCCAGACGGGTTGGAGAGGCCAGTAGCCTTTGCGTCTCGGTCACTAGCCTCAGCCGAGCGCAACTATGCCCAGATTGACAGGGAGGCCCTCAGCCTAGTATGGGGAGTAAAAAAATTCAACCACTATCTGCATGGGCAGAAGTTCACCTTGCTGACTGACCACCAACCACTTGTCTCCATCTTTAATCCAAAGAAGGGCGTTCCAGTGATGACTGCACAATGGCTACAAAGATGGTCCCTTTTTCTAGGGGCGAACCAATATGAAATAGAGTATAAGGGCACGAAACAGCATGGAAACGCTGATGGGCTATCACGCCTGCCACTGCCTACTGTGGAGGAAGCACCAGCAGTGGACCCTATCGAAATATTTTATTCGTCGATAATTGAACGCTTGCCAGTAACTAACGCGGATATAGAGAAGGAGACCCGAAATGATCCGACACTGTCTCGGGTATATGATTTGACGGTGAAGGGATGGCCAACACATGGCGACTCACTGTTGCCAGCATTCTCATCCAGAAGAGAACAGCTGTCAGTATGCCAGGGGACAGTGATGTGTGGATCCCGAGTGGTAATTCCACGCAAGTTAAGGGAGAGAGTGCTCAATGAGCTTCACGAAGGCCATCTGGGAGGGGTGAAAATGAAAAGCCTTGCTAGGGCTTATGTGTGGTGGCCGGGGATCGATCAACAAATTGAGGACCTAACAAAGAGCTGCTCAGGATGCCAGAAGGTCCAAAATGCACCACCACATGCCCCTCTACACCCATGGGAGTGGCCCTCCTCTCCATGGCAATGGGTGCATATTGATTTTGCTGGTCCATTCATGGACTCAATGTTCTTAATAGCAGTGGATGCTCACTCGAAATGGCCTGAGGTGATCAAAATGTCCTCCACCACTACAGAGAAAACGATTGCAGTCCTACAGACCATATTTGCCAGGAACGGCTTGCCGGAGCAGATTTGCTCTGATAACGGACCACAGTTTGTGTCCGAAGAGTTTCGGAAATTTATGAGTAGGAATGGAGTAAGGCATTACACATCTGCCCCGTATCATCCAGCCACAAATGGATTGGCTGAGAGGTTCGTACAAACCTTTAAAAAGGCAATAAGGGCCATGTGCGATGATGACATTCCACTACAGCATAAGGTGGACAATTTCCTGTTAGCCTACAGAAATGCGACACATGCAGTTACCAACCAGACCCCAGCCATGATGTTCTTTAACCGAAGGTTGAGATCTTGTCTGGATTTGCTCAGACCAAATGTGCGAAGAAATGTTGAGGATAAGCAATTCCAGCACATCAATGAGAACCCAACAAGGAGCTTCAATGTATGACAACCAGTCTTGGCCCGCGACTACCGAACAGAGAAATGGCAACCCGGAACGATATGCACACGGCAGGGGCCACTAATGTACACAGTGGATGTCGGGGAGAACATTGTGAGACGCCACGTCGACCAGATCCTAGCATCACAGGAATGAGTCAACCCCATGTCTCGCGTACCTGGGGATGAACCCGACATACCGGTAGCATCTACCCCAGAAACAGTAGCAGCGGAAACTGATGAACTAACCGACGAAAGGGGCCCAGAATTGCCTCCGCACCAATAACAAGACACTCAGGAAAGGCGCTATCCAGAAAGGATCAGGAAGCCGCCCCAAAGACTGAATCTATAAATGGACTATTTCAGTTAAATGTGCATGTTAAAGTGTTAACTGTTATTTGAATGTTATGGGTACTGTTAATCTAAAAGGGGAGGAATTGTAGTGTATGTACCTTTAAGAGAGAACTACTTTTACAGCTCCTGTATACAGTCGTACCGGCAGTGACCACACCTGTATATAAGCCTTGAGCAGGCATCTGTACTGTTGGCCTTTAGACTACCCTCCTCCAGTAAACACCTGTTGATTGTTAATCTGCAGCCTCCGTTTAGTTATTGAAGAACACCATACCTTAAGATTTACGGATTCAACAGGTCTGTGGGGTCTGTCCCCAGGAACCCTGGTCTGTTACAGGATAAGGGAGATGGGACAGTGGGGCCCTGCCCCCAGGAACCCTGGTCTATTACAGGATAAGGGAGATGGGTCTGTAGGGTCTGTCCCCAGGAACACTGGTCTGTTACAGGATAGGGGAGATGGGTCTGTCCCCAGGAACCCTGCTCTGTTACAGGATAAGGGAGATGGGTCTGTGGGGTCTGTCCCCAGGAACCCTGGTCTGTTACAGGATAAGGGAGATGGGTCTGTGGGGTCTGTCCCCAGGAACCCTGGTCTGTTACAGGATAAGGGAGATGGGTCTGTGGGGTCTGTCTCCAGGAACCCTGGTCTGTTACAGGATAAGGGAGATGGGTCTGCAGGGGTCTGTCCCCAGGAACCCTGGTCTGTTACAGGATAAGGGAGATGGGTCTGTCCCCAGGAACCCTGGTCTGTTACAGGATAAGGGAGATGGGTCTGTCCCCAGGAACCCTGGTCCATTACAGGATAAGGGAGATGGGTCTGTCCCCAGGAACCCTGGTCCATTACAGGATAAGGGAGATGGGTCTGTGGGATCTGTTCCCAGGAACCCTGGTCTGCTAAAGGATAAGGGAGATGAGTCTGTCCCCAGGAACCCTGGTCTGTTGCAGGATAAGGGAGATGGGTCTGTGGGGCCTGTCCCCAGGAACCCTGGTCTGTTGCAGGATAAGGGAGATGGGTCTGTGGGGCCTGTCCCCAGGAACCCTGGTCTGTTACAGGATAAGGGAGGTGGGTCTGTGGGGTCTGTCCCCAGAAACCCTGGTCTGTTACAGGATAAGGGAGATGGGTCTGTGGGGTCAGTCCCCAGGAACCCTGGTCTGTTACAGGATAAGGGAGGTGGGTCTGTGGGGTCTGTCCCCAGGAACCCTGGTCTGTTACAGGATAAGGGAGGTGGGTCTGTGGGGTCAGTCCCCAGGAACCCTGGTCTGTTACAGGATAAGGGAGATGGGTCTGTGGGGTCAGTCCCCAGGAACCCTGGTCTGTTACAGGATAAGGGAGATGGGTCTGTGGGGCCTGTCCCCAGGAACCCTGGTCTGTTACAGGATAAGGGAGGTGGGTCTGTGGGGTCTGTCCCCAGGAACCCTGGTCTGTTACAGGATAAGGGAGGTGGGTCTGTGGGGTCAGTCCCCAGGAACCCTGGTCTGTTACAGGATAAGGGAGGTGGGTCTGTGGGGTCTGTCCCCAGGAACCCTGGTCTGTTACAGGATAAGGGAGATGGGTCTGTGGGGTCTGTCCCCAGGAACCCTGGTCTGTTACAGGATAAGGGAGGTGGGTCTGTGGGGTCAGTCCCCAGGAACCCTGGTCTGTTACAGGATAAGGGAGGTGGATCTGTGGGGTCAGTCCCCAGGAACCCTGGTCTGTTACAGGATAAGGGAGATGGGTCTGTGGGGTCTGTCCCCAGGAACCCTGGTCTGTTACAGGATAAGGGAGGTGGGTCTGTGGGGTCAGTCCCCAGGAACCCTGGTCTGTTACAGGATAAGGGAGGTGGGTCTGTGGGGTCTGTCCCCAGGAACCCTGGTCTGTTACAGGATAAGGGAGGTGGGTCTGACACAGCCCCCCGCCCAGCACCACCTCTTGTTACTGACTGGCAGTGATGCCCTTATTTATAGCGGGAGGGCGGAGCTGTGGGAAAACAGCTCAGTGTAACCAATCAGGATTGAGGATAAGCAGCACAGAGCCTATCAGATGTAGGGAGTATAAGAACATTAACATAAGAATTAGGAGCTGGAGTCGGCCATTCGGCCCCTTGAGCCTGCTCTGCCATTCAATAAGATCATGGCTGACCTTCGCCCTCAACTCCATTTTCCCACCCTATCCCCACATCCCTTGCTTTCCCTAGCGTCCAAAAATCTATCTTTTTCAGCCTTGAATATACTCAACAACTCAGCATTCACAACTCTCTGGGGCAGAGAATTCCAACAATTCACAACCCTCTGAGTGAAGAAATTGCTCCTCATCTCAGTCCTAAATGGCCGACCCCTTATCCTGAGACTATGCCCCCTAGTTCCAGACTCTCCAGCCAGGGGAAGCAACCTGTCAGCATCTGCCCTGTCAATCCCCTTCAGAATCTTGTATGTTTCAATGAGATCACCTCTCATTCTTCTAAACTCCAGAGAGTATCGGCCCATTCTACACAACCTCTCATCATAGGACAGCCCTCTCACCCCAGGAATCAATCTAGTGAACCTTTGTTGCACCGCCTCCAAGGCAAGTATATCCTTCCTTAGATAAGGAGACCAAAACTGTGCACAGTACTCCAGGTGTGGTCTCACCAAGGCCCTGTACAATTGGAGTAAGGTGTCCTTACTCTTGTATTCAAACTCCCTTGCAATAAAGACCAACATGCCATTTGCCTTCCTAATTGCTTGATGTATCTGCATGCTAACTCTTGTAGGTAGGTGAACCCGCACCTCCCGTCTTATAATTCCAGAATCCGACTTGAACCCCTTCCGGGTGGAGTAAAATGGTCAAGGCTCACAAACTCAGTACAACTCAGTCTGTCTTTAACTATTCCCGTGCGTCAGCGGGAATTTCAGCAGCAGCAGCGGGGCTATAAAAGGCACCAAGAGACCAGGTAGGCCTCAGTGCGTCGGCGGGAATTTCAGCGGCAGCAGCGGGGCTATAAAAAGCTCCAGAGACCCAGGTAGGCCTCAGTGCATCAGCGGGAATTTCAGCAGCAGCAGCGGGGCTATAAAAGGCTCCAAGAGACCAGGTAGGTTTACTAATCTCGCAGAGAGGGAGAGAAGTAAAATGTAATCGAAGTGTGACGTCACCAGAAAGCAGGTAAGTGATTGGTTGGTGAGTATTTCTCTCTTTTTAAACTTTAACTCTGTGGTTTAGTTTCTAAGTTCTCTGTGGTGTAGCGGGGACTGTTTGTAAAACCAGGGCCCTTAAATATCCCATGTAACTGTAGTGAAATTGGTGGGATTGATTTGATTTGATTTAATTTAATTGCAGTTAATTAAAAGGTAAGTCATGGCAGGAGAGCCTGGCGCTGTGGTATGCTTCTCCTGCGCTATGTGGGAACTCAGGGACACTTCCTGTGTCTCTGACAACTACGTGTGCAGGAAGTGTATCCAGCTGCAGCTACTGGCAGACCACATTGCAGCACTGGAGCGGCGGTTGGATGCACACTGGATCATTCATAATGCTGAGGACGTCGTGAATAGCACGTTTGATCAGTTGGTCACACCGCAAGCAAAGGTTGGACAGGCAGAAAGGGAATGGGTGACCAACAGACAGAGTAGTGGCACAGGCAGGTAGTGCAGGGGTCCCCTGTGGCCATCCCCCTCTCCAACAGATACACCACTCTGAGTACTGTTGGGGGGGATGGCTTACCAGAGGAAGGCAGCAGCAGCCAACTTCCTGGCACCAGGGGTGGCTGTGCTGCACAGGACGGGAGGAAAAAGAGGGGTAGAACTATAGTAATAGGGGATTCTATTGTAAGGGGAATAGATAGGCATTTCTGCGGCCGCAAACGAGGCTCCAGGATGGTGTGTTGCCTCCCTGGTGCAAGGGTCAAGGATGTCTCAGAGCGGCTGCAGAACATTTTGGAAGGGGAGGGTGAACAGCCAGTTGTCGTGGTGCATATAGGTACCAACGATATAGGTAAAAAACAGGATGAGGTCCTAAAAGCTGAATATATGGAGTTAGGAGGTAAATTAAAAAATAGGAACTCAAAGGTAGTAATCTCAGGATTGCTACCAGCGCCACGTGTTAGTCGGAGTAGAAATAGAAGGATATTTCAGATGAAAACGTGGCTAGAGGAATGGTGTGAGGGGGAGGGATTCAAATTCCTGGGATATTGGAACCGGTTCTGGGGTAGGTGGGACCAGTTCAAACCGGACGGTTTGCACCTGGGCAGGGCCGGGACCGATGTCCTAGGGGGAGTGTTTGCTAGTGCTCTGGGGGAGGGTTTAAACTAACATGGCAGGGGGTTGGGAACCTGAGCAGTGGGACAAAGGATAGGGAAACAAGGATAAAAGAAAAAGATAGGAAGGAGAAAAACAAAAGTGGCAGTCAGAATAATCAACAGTTTAAATCAAACATGGCCACAATAAATAATAATTCTAATACGTGTAACAGCGTTAAAAAAACAAGCCTGAAGGCTTTGTGTTTTAATACGAGGAGCATTCGTAATAAGGTGGATGAATTAGCTGCGCAAACAGAGGTAAATGATTATGATTTGATTGGGATTACGGAAACATGGCTCCAGGGTGGCCAAGGCTGGGAACTCAACATCCAGGGGTATTCAATATTCAGGAGAGATAGGCAAAAAGGAAAGGGAGGTGGGGTAGCATTGCTGGTTAAAGAAGGGATTAACACAATTGTAAGGAAGGATATTCGCTCTGATGATGTGGAATCTGTATGGGTAGAACTGATAAATACCAAGGGGCAGAAAACGTTAGTGGGAGTGGTATATAGACCTCCAAACAGTAATGCGGAGGTTGGGGATGGCATTAAAAGGGAAATTAGAGAAGCGTGTAATAAAGGCACAGCAGTCATCATGGGTGACTTTAATCTACGTATAAATTGGGCTAACCAAATTAGTAACAATATTGTGGAGGAGGAATTCCTGGAGTGTTTACGGGATGGTTTTCTGGACCAATATGTCGAGGAACCAACCAGAGATCAGGCCATCTTAGACTGGGTATTATGTAACGAGAAAGGATTAATTCGCAATCTTGTTGTACGAGGCCCCTTGCGTCGGAGCGATCATAATATGATAGAATTCTTCATTAAGATGGAGAATGAAGTAGTTGACTCAGAGACTAGGGTCCTGAATTTAAATAAAGGAAACTACGATGGTCTGAGGCGCGAGTTGGGTAGGATTGATTGGGGAATGTCACTCAAAGGGTTGATGGTGGATAGGCAATGGCAAACATTCAAAGACCACATGGATGAACTACAGAATTTGTTCATCCCAGTTTGGCACAAAAATAAAACAAAAAAGGTGACTCAACCGTGGCTAACAAGGGAAATTAGGGCTAGCATAAGATCCAAGGAGAAGACATAAAAATTGGCCAGAAAAAGCAGTAAACCTGAGGATTGGGAGCAGTTTAGGATTCAGCAAAGGAGGACAAAGGGATTAATTAAGAAGGGGAGAATAGAATATGAGAGTAAGCTTTCAGGGAACATAAAAACTGACTGTAAAAGCTTTTATAGATATGTGAAGAGAAAAAGATTGGTGAAGTCAAGCGTAGGTCCCTTGCAGTCAGAATCAGGGGAATTTAAAATGGGGAACAAAGAAATGGCAGACCAATTAAATATATATTTTGGTTCTGTCTTCACAAAGGAGGACACAAATAACATCCCAGAGATGTCGGGGAACATAGGGTCTGATGAAGGGGAGGAACTGAAAGAAATCAGTATTTGTAGGGAAATGGTGTTAAGGAAATTGACGGGATTGAAGGCCGATAAATCCCCAGGGCCTGATAATCTACATCCTAGGGTATTTAAGGAATTGGCCCTAGAAATAGTAGATGCATTGCTGGTCATCTTCCTACATTCGATGGAATCTGGAACAGTACCCATGGATTGGAGGGTAGCTAATGTTACCCCACTATTCAAAAAAGGTGGTAGAGAGAAAACGGGTAAGCTTGACATCGGTAGTGGGGGAAATGCTAGAGTCCATTATAAAAGATGTAATAGCAGAGCACTTGGAAAACAGTGACAGGATCGGACAAAGTCAACATGGATTTACAAAGGGTAAATCGTGCTTGACTAATCTACTGGAATTTTTTGAGGATGTAACTGGTAAAATAAATAAGGGATGTGGTGTATTCGGACTTTCAGAAGGCTTTCGATAAGGTCCCGCATAAGAGATTAGCATGTAAAGTTAAGGCTCATGGGATTGGGGGCAAGGTACTGACTTGGATAGAGAACTGGTTGGCAGACAGAAAGCAAAGAGTTGGAATAAACGGGTCTTTTTCCAAATGGCAGTCAGTGACTAGTGGAGTACCGCAGGGATCGGTCCTTGGACCCCAGCTATTCACAATATATATTAATGATCTAGACAAGGGAACTAGATGTAATATCTCCAAATTTGCAGACGCCACAAAGCTGGGTGGGCGTGTGTGCTGTGAGGAGGATGCCGAGAAAATCCAGGATGATTTGGACAGGTTGGGTGATTGGGCAGAAGCATGGCAGATGCAATATAACGTGGATAAATGTGAGGTTATCCACTTTGGTAGCAAAAACAGGAAGGCAGATTATTATCTGAATGGCAATAGATTGGGAGAAGGGGAAGTGCAACGAGACCTGGGTGTCCTTGTGCACCAGTCGCTGAAGGTAAGCATGCAGGTGCAGCAGGTGGTTAAGAAGGCAAATGGTATGTTGGCCTTCGTAGCGAGAGGGTTTGAGTACAGGAACAAGGATGTCTTGCTGCAGTTGTACAGGGCCTTGGTGAGACCACATCTTGAGTATTGTGTGCAGTTTTGGTCGCCTTATCTGAGGAAGGATATTCTTGCCATGGAAGGAGTTCAGTGAAGGTTCACCAGGCTTGTTGTGTATGTAATATGTGTGCTACTTTGAACCTATGGACAGGACTGCACTACTTGTAGGGCGTAGTGATACGCAGTACCACTCCTGGCCATAGGGGTATAAATAGTACTGTGGGTACTGATCTCCCCTCAGTTCCCGCCTGTGGGCATGAAGCAAAGACCTACGTATAGTCCCTACCTCCAACCAGTAAAGACCTGTTTTATTGTTACTGATTAAGTCTGAGTATTAATTACTTGAACAACTCACAGATTTAACACTGGCGACGAGTCTGATTCGGACCCTGCGGCAGTCACTCCACGGCAGCTTCGTCCACAGCCAGGACGTTGCAGAGAGGTTTCCACCCTCTCCACCCCACTGGAAGACATCCTGACCTCGGAGCCTCCATCGGCGACCGTCAGCTTCTTCTCCAGCTTGGTGGTGGGTAAGCCGTTGTCTGAGCCGGGCAGCGACGCGACAGGCAGTCGACCGCGTTGGCCGCACGAACGGGGCTGGGGGAGCTGGAGGAATAGGGCGCGAGAGCCGCTTCGAGCGGGAGGCGTTTCAACAGAGCGATCGCATCTCCTGATAAGAGCCGAGAGCCGCTTCGCGATCCAGCGATCGCATCCGCTGATAAGGGCCGCACTCGGGCGATCGCGGCGAAGATAAGGGCCGCACTCGGGGGCTGAAGGGAGACGGCGTTGGGGGACGGGTGAAGACCGCCAAGCGCGGGAAAACCGCCATTTTGTGGGCGGAGGACGACGGCAAGAGCGGGAAGCCGCCATCTTGGATAGCAGTAAAAAAAAAAAAAAATCTGAGAAATTGCAAATCTACAATGCCTAAACACGGGAATATTAGCACCTTTGATAGTGACCTCCAAGATTGGGCCATATATGTTGAAAGAGTAAAAAATTATTGTAAGGCCAATAAAATTCGTGACCAAGATAAAGCTCTAACATTATTAAATTTAATGGGTGCGAAGACATACGGGCAATTGAAACACCTGTTATCACCAGATGAACCGGCGGATAAGACGTTCGATGAGATTGTTACTGTCCTGAAAGATCATCTAAACCCCACGCCGCTGATGCTAGCGGAACGATTTAAATTTTACGACAGAAGGCAGCTACAGCATGAAAGCAATGCTGAATATTTGCTGGAATTGCGTAAATTAGCGAAATATTGCCAGTTTGGAACGGGACTGACAGATGCACTATGAGACAAATTTGTGTGTGGTTTATTTAAACAGGATACACAAAAGCGACTGCTCGAGGAGAATGAGCTGACGCTTGAGAAGGCGGTCACTATGGCAGCAGCACATGAAGCCGCAGCGAGAGGCACGGCAGTAATGCAGCTACGGTCACCGGAGCTCAGTGCACACAAATTGGGTGAGAGTTCTGGCAAATGTTATCGTTGTGGAAAGACAACGCATGATCAGAACCAGTGTTGGTTTAAAAACCAAGAATGTAGAACTTGTGGTAGGCTTGGACATATAGCTAGAGTATGCAGGTCAGGGAAGAAGACCAGCAACAAGAAGTCACCGCAAGGAAAATACGCAAAGGTACACAAGGTGACCGAACAGGAGTCCGATTCAGACGCTAGCAGTAATGAACTGGCTAGCTTAAGCTGTAATGAACTGGCTAGCTTAAGAGTACTCAACGCTGGTAAGGGTGCAGACCTCCAGACAATTTGGGTCACTCTTCAGATAGAAGGAGTCCAAGTAAAACTGGAATTGGACACTGGATCGGCATTGACGGTCATAAATAAGAAAGATTACGGAAAGTTATTCCAACATATTCCCCTACAGGATACGGGGATTATATTGAAAACATACACGGGGCAAAGAGTGTACCCCATCGGGAAAATAGAGGTTGCAGTGGTCCACAAGGGCGAAGACAGTCAAATAATGGACTTATATGTGATATCTGAAGGAGGTCCTCCACTACTAGGACGGGAGTGGATTAGGAAAATGAATATGGACTGGCATTTCCTACAAACAATAATGAGTGAGAACTCGGTGAAGATAGTCGGCCCAGACTCTGGAACGGATGATGGTAAGCCCAACTCAGGTGCAAAAGACAAAGTTTCAGCACAGAATTCCACTGAGCAACAACAACATAGTTTAACTGTGGATTCTGAGTCTGGCAAGTCTACTGATGTGCCCATTTCTGAGGGACACCGGGCTCGAACTCAACTCCATTTCAAACTACAACAGCAATTAGAACAAATGCTTCGCCGTTTTGAGCAAGAGTTGAATGCAACGAAAGAGTTCTTTGATATAGAGTTGGAGAATCTGGAAAGACAACAGAAGCAGCTGATGGAGAAAATGGAGCAGGAGCACACAAAACGTCTGATGTCAGAGGAGTTAACGGTCAGCCAACTCCTGCATATGCTGAAGGACAGGACTCTGAAATGGGAAAAACTTGAACACGAACTTCAATATTCAAACGAAAGGGGTTTGGAGCTCTCAAAGGTTATTGGAAGAGCTGAGGTGGCAACACAGACTGAGATGACTGCAACAGAGCAGCCCTTGGATGCCAAAAGTACGCTGACTCACGTCAACGTAGAACAACAGACCGCTGAAACAGCTGCTCCGGTAGAGGGATCGAATAGTCTGATCAATCAATCTCCAAAAGAAGTTGAAGTAGTAAAATCTCAAATGAGGTCATTAGTAAACGACTTGCTGAAAGCCCAGAAAAAGCTGGATGAAGAGGTACGCATGAAGAAGTCTCTTCAGGAAAGATGTCTGGACTTGGAACAAAAGCTGGCTAACGCCCAGCTGGGTATGGAGGAAATAGAAGACCCTCTCGCTGGCCTAGATCAGGACGACACCGAATATTACTATGTCCTGTCCTGCCCAACTTGTAACTTCGACTCCCACCATACAGAAATCATGGAGGAGCACCGAAAGTCTACGGAACATCGGGAGAAGGTGGCTCTACTACGGAAAAAGGAGGAAGAGAAGGAGGAACTGCGCATGCAGCTGGCAGCTGACAGTGGAGCCCAGAGAGTCTCCAAGAAGCAGAAAAGGAAAAGTCAAAACAGAAGATGACCAATCTGAACCATTATTACCTCTACCAGATCACACACGTGGTCCCTCCGAACGGAGCCAATTCAGTTCGGAAGTTCAAACTGTTAAATCCATGGAAGGACTATTGAATGAGTCACTCCAGCAACGTGAACCGACTACACCACAGAGATTGAATCTGTGAACTGTTTTCCGCAGAGACTGAATCTGTGATCTGTTTTGACATGAAGTTATCTATGTATCTATGTTATTCTGTTATGTAAACCTGAAGTTATATATGTATATATGTTATTACGTTATGTTAAATGGGAGATGACTGTAAAGCTAGGAAGGGAGGAATGTTGTGTATGTAATATGTGTGCTACTTTGAACCTATGGACAGGACTGCACTACTTGTAGGGCGTAGTGATACGCAGTACCACTCCTGGCCATAGGGGTATAAATAGTACTGTGGGTACTGATCTCCCCTCAGTTCCCGCCTGTGGGCATGAAGTAAAGACCTACGTATAGTCCCTACCTCCAACCAGTAAAGACCTGTTTTATTGTTACTGATTAAGTCTGAGTATTAATTACTTGAACAACTCACAGATTTAACAAGGCTGATACCTGGGATGGCAGGAATGACGTATGACGAGAGGTTGGATCAATTGGGCTTGTACTCGCTGGAGTTTAGAAGAATGAGAGGGGATCTCATCGAAACTTATAAAATTCTAACAGGACTAGACAGACTAGATGCTGGAAGGATGTTCCTGATGGTCGGGGAGTCCAGATCCAGGGGTCACAGTCTAAGGATAAGGGGTAAGCCTTTTAGGACAGAGATGAGGAGGAATTTCTTCACCCAGAGAGTGGTGAACCTGTGGAATTCTCTACCACAGAAGGCAGTTGAGGCCAATCCATTAAATATATTCAAGAAGGAGTTGGATATATTTCTCAAGGCTAAAGGGATCAAGGGATATGGGGAGAAGGCAGGGACCGGGTTCTGAATTTGGATGATCAGCCATGATCGCATTGAATGGCGGAGCAGTCTTGAGGGGCCGAATGGCCTACTCCTGCTCCTATCTTCTATGTTTTCTATGTATTTATTGTACGACCAATAACATACAAACATCACTGCACTTTTCCCTTATAACTCCAAACAATACCAACATACACCGTTCCCTTTAACTATTTAATTTCAAACACCACTCACCCCGGCGATCAAGTGGAGGAGTCTGTTTCCATCTGTATGGGTGATCAAACCCTCCGCAGTTTTCCTCGCAAGTTGCCCTGTTCCCTTTCTAAACACACCCTTTTATAATACAAAAGATCAAAGCCCGTGACAATAGATTGACACAAACCCTTCCCCTTTTGATTGTACCATCTTAATCTCGTTTTTCTGCCATTCTGTTCGATTTCAAACCATACAATACAATAGGAAATGTCTTCATCCTGTTGGATGTTCGACCATTATCACACAAAGAAAAGTCTTGATTCGACACGTCCTTGCTTATCATCAGTTTGAAAGGTTCTTCTTCTTCTTAGGCTGTCACTTGGAACCGAGGATGACTTGCTTCCACACTAAAGGTTAGTGAATGGGTTTCAATCCAGCGACAATCCTGGAATTAATATTTCCAAAAGATGTTCCAGACTCGGTGGAGCCAATTGTAAGTCTGGTTAACAGCTGGATCTTCTTCTTCTTAGGCAGTCCCTTGGAACCGAGGATGATTTGCTTCCACATTAAAAATGAGTTCTCAGGTGACTGATGAGTCCAATGTGGGACCTACAGTCTCTGTCACAGGTGGGGCAGACGGTGGTTGAAGGGGCGGGTGGGTGGGGTGCTTGGGTTGACGTGCGCTCCTTGTGCTGCCTGCGCTTGGCTTCCGCTTGCTCCCGGCGAAGAGACTCAAGGTGTTCGGCGCCTTCCCGGATGCTTCTCCTCCACTTTGTGCGGTTTTGGGCCAGGGATTCCCAGGTGTTGGTGGGGATGTCACACTTTTTCAAGGAGGCTTTGAGGATGTCCTTGAAGCGTTTCCTCTGCCCACCTGGGGCTCTCTTGCCATGTCAGAGCTCCGAGTGGATTGTTTGTTTTGGGAGTCTCGTATCGGGCATGCGGTCAATGTGACCCGTCCATCGGAGCTGATTGAGCGTGGTCAGAGCTTCGATGCTGGGGATGTTGGCCTGAGCAAGAACACTGACGTTGGTGCGCCTATCCTGCCAATGGATTTGCAGGATCTTGTGGAGGCAGCGTTGGCGGTACCTCTCCAGTGCTTTGAGGTGCCTGCTGTGCATGGTCCATGTCTGTGAGGCACACAGCAGGGCAGGTATCACTGCTGCTCTGTAGACCATGAGCTCAGTGCCGGGTTTGAGGTCCTGGTCTTCAAATACTCTCTTCCTCAGGCGACCGAAGGCTGCACTGGCACACTGAAGGCGGTGTTGGACTTCGTTGTCGACGTCTGCCCTTGTTGACAGTAGGATCCCGAGGTCAGTTGAATTTACACAAACACAGGCCATTGTGTGGTTCGATTGTTCCAGCCACTTCCTTGATTAGCATATTCATGAAGTAAAAGGAGTCGTGTCTGTGGTTCTTATGCTGTTTAATCCAGAGCGTGTATTACACATTCCCTTTAAAAGTCTCGTTGGTTCCTCAGGTGATGCTGGGATACAATGTTTGGTCAGTTTCTTATGATTGGTCAATTTCACAAAATGCCTTTGCAGACCAGCCGTTTGACCCTTTAATGTTGGTATCATTTGAGTTGAATGCGTTCTTGCTGCAGGAACTGGCTACACTCTGAGTTTCTTGTACGAGGACACCTAAATCTCTCTAAACACCAACATTTAATACAATAGCAAAATACTGCGGATGCTGGGAATCTGAAATAACAACAGAAAACGCTGGAAAAACTCAGCAGGCCAGGCAGCATCAGTGGAGAGAGAAACAGAGTTAACGTTTCAGGTCCAATATTTAATAGTTTCTCACCTTAACAATATTCTGTTTTTCTATTCTTCCTACCAAAGTGAATAACCTCACATTTCCTTACATTATACTCCATCGACCACCTTACTGCCCACTCACTAGTCTATCTATCTCCCTTTGCAGACTCTGTGTTCTCCTCACAGCTTACTGTCCCACCTAGCTTTGTATCATCAGCAAACTTGGATACATTACACTCGGTCCCTACATCTAAGTCATTAATATAGATTGTAAATAGCTGAGGCCCCAACACTGATCCTTGCGGCACCCCACTAGTTACAGCCTGCCAACAGGACAATGACCCATTTCTCCCTACTCTCAGTTTTCTGTCCGTTAACCAATCCTCTCTCCATGATAATACATTACCCCAACCCCATGCGTAACAACCTTTTATGTGGTACCTTACCGAATGCCTTTTGGAAATCCAACTATATCCACTGGTTCCCCTTTATCTACCCTGCTAGTTACATCCTCAAAAAACTCTAATAAATTTGTCAAACACGATTTCTCTTTTATAAAACCATGTTGACTCTGCCTAATCATATAATCATTTTCTAAGTGTCCTGTTCCACCTCCTTAATAATGGATTCCAGCATTTTCCCGAGGACTGATGTCAGGCTAACTGGCCTGTAGATCCCTGTTTTCTCTCTCCCTCCTTTCTGGAATAGCGGGGTTACATTTGCTACCTTCCATTCCACGAGGACCTTTCCAGAATCTGGGGAATTTTGGAAGGTCACGACCAAAGCATCCACTATCTCTGCAGCCACCTCTTTTAGAACCCTAGGATGTGGGCCGTCAGGTCCAGGGGATTTGTCGGCTTTTAGTCCCGTTAGTTTCTCAAGTACTTTTTCTCAACTGATATGAATTACTTTAAGTTCCTCACTCTCATTAGCCCCTTGGTTCCCCACTATTTCTGGAATCTCAACCTTCTCCAGTGTAGCTCACGCAGCTCCAGCTCGCGCAGCCTAAGCCCGGGCTGTCCGCAGTGCGGCTGCAACATGCCCGTAGACTTGTACGAGTGGTTGGGACCTCTCGCCCTGACCGAGGTGGACGAGAAGCCTGCGCAGCCCCTCCGTGTCAAGTATGACAATGTGGACATAGATGTGCTGGGTAAAGCGCTGAGCCCGGCCCAGGTACTGACTGCAGCTGAGAGCTGAACACACAGGAACCGCTCCAGTGCCTGGAGCCAGCAACAAGAGGCAACAAAAGCAAGGAAGGCACAGAGTCCAAAAGCAAGGAAGTTATGATGAACCTTCATAAAACACTGGTTCGGCCTCAACTGGAGTATTGTGTCCAATTCTGGGCCCCGCACATTAGGAAGGATGTGAAGGCCTTAGAGATGGTGCAGAAAAGATTTACAAGAATGGTTCCAGGGATGAGGGACTTCAGTTACGTGGATAGACTGGAGAAGCTGGGGTTGTTCGCAAATCAAATCAACTTTTATTGTCATCGTTAGTGCACAAGTGCAGTACAACGAAATGTAGGCTTGCGGCTCCCGAGAGTGTGCATTTAGATTAAGACATTTAAACATTCAACATACATTTGGCTTGTAATACATTAACATAAGCATAACCATAATAAAGTGCATTGGCAGATGTGCAGGCTTTAGAGTTTATTTGTGGAGTTCAGTAGGATGACAGCCCTGGGAAAGAAGCTGTTCCTAAATCTGGTCGTACGGGTGCGAATGCATCTGTAGCATCTCCCAGATGGCAGCAGGGCGAACAGACTGTGGCTGGGGTGGGTAGGGTCTTTGATGATGGTCCGTGACCTCCGTAAACAGCGTTTCTGGTATATGTGCTCTATGGTCGGTAGCCAGGTGCCAGTAATGCGTTGGGCAGTTTTGACTACCCGCTGCAGGGCTTTCCGGTCATAGTAGCTACAGCTGCCATACCATACTGTGATACAGTTCGTCGGGATGCTCTCTATTGTGCAGCAGTAAAAGTTAGAGAGGATCAGGGATGACAGGTTACATCCCTTACAGCAGAGAAGGTTGAGATGAGATTTGATGGAGGTGTTCAAAAAGGCAGATTCAATCACGGCTTTCAAAAGGGAATTGGATAAGTATCTGAAGTAAAGAAATGTGCAGGGCTACGGGGGAAGGGCGGGGGAGTGGGACTAGCTGAAGTGGTCTTGCAGAGAGCCGGCACGGGCTCGACAGGCCGAATGGCCTCCTTCTGTGCTGTAACCATTCTCTGACTTTAAGCTTATATTGTGGTTAATAACAGACAAAACCTGTTCTTTCCCCTGATCTGATTACAGTTTCCAACCAGTCGGTTCAGTGAATGGAATGTCTTATCAGTGTTGCCATGGCGACCTGCCTGCAGTGAAACACCTGTTTGAGTTTCTAACTCAGACTTAACTTCTTTCCCATAATACACATTATATCAGACATTTGATGTCAATGTATTTTAACCATGTTATGTTAATATCTCTAAAATCTACAGGGAGATCAGATACACAAATCTTTAAAAGTTGGAGGATAAGTTTATAAAGTGGTTTAAAAATGTTACCCGAGGTTTTTTATAAATGGGGCGTAGAAAACAAAACCATCGGTTCGGCTGCAGTTAGAATAAGTTTTGGGAATCTTACACTAGGAAGGATGTCGGGGCCACAGAGAGGCTGCAGAATAAATTCACTGAGGTTATACCACGGATGACAGGCTTTAGTTATCAGAGAATCAGAGAATGATACAGCACAAAAGGCGGCCATTCGGCCCATCGTGCTTGTGCCAGCTCTTTGGGAGAGCTATCCAATTAGTCCCACTCCCTTGCTCTTTCCCCATATCCCGGTAAATGTTTTCCCTTCAAATATTTATCCAATTCCCTTTTGAAAGTTACTCTTGAATCTGCTTCCTCCACCCTTTCAGGCAGTGCATTTCAGGTCATAATAACTCGCTGGGTAAAGAAATGTTTCCTCATGATGGCCTGTCTGCAGTGAAGCACCTGTTTGAGTTTCTAACTGAGGTGAACTTCTCTTTCCCAGGAGGAGAGACGAGAGAAACTGGGGCACTTCTCATTAGAACAAAGCAGGGTGAGAGGAGATGTGAGCGAGGTGTTTAAACTTGATCAACGACACCGACCAAAATATCAGAGACACTCCCTGTCCTTCAGGACCTGTGTGAAGGGGAGAAGCTGATGGGTTTATCAGATCATCTTTGGGCTAATTGTTGTGCTCGTGGAGCTGAGCCCCTAGTGTCAGCATCAAACACTCTCCAGTCGGGTACAGCACGGGTTAGATACAGAGTAAACCCATCAGCTGCTCCCCGACACTGATACCGAGGGACAGGGAGTGTCCGGGACAATGACATTGCTCACTCAATAAGGTATAAATTGATCCTGTACCTCTCCCCATTAAACTCCACCAATGGCCTTTGGTCTAGTGAGGTCTCCCTTTGTGAAACATCGGCTGTTGTTAAAGTTTTTCATTCTGACACACTCACACTGAGAAATGAGCTGCAGAACTGCTGACACCGTCAGCTTTAAGGAGACGTTTCCCTTTGGAGATCGGATTGCCCATTGAGTTTGATTAAACTGATGTTAAAGTAACAAGGCTGCTTTGCCCCGTGACAGTAACAGATTATCAGAATATTTCCCATAGGTTAAAATCCAGTATTACAGAGGCTCACTGCCCTGGGGGGTTGAAGTAGACCCTGTGATATAATAGAATTTTCTGTCCTGTCAGACTTGGACATCTTGTAGATCCATTTTTTAACAAGTTGTGGGAACTCAGTTCTTAGATGGATTCCACTCAGTTTGTAACAAGTCCTCAATCAGCTGGTCTTATTGTCGAGATATCAAGGACTCGACACACTGCGTGTGGGGGAAACAAAGCTCATTTATTTGGCACTGATACAGTTTAAACTCCAGCCCAGTTATAGGGGTTACTGACATCAGCTGACACAAACCCCAACTGTCAGAATGAACATGGTTCAGTCCTGGATGTGATTAACAGCAGCAAGAACAACAGAATCCAACCCCTGCACTCACTTGTGAATTCACTGGTGTGTCAGCAGGTTGGATGACTGAGTGAATCCCTTCCCACACACGGAGCAGGTGAACAGCCTCTCCCCAGTGTGAATTCACTGGTGTGTCAGCAGGTTGGATGAATCACTGAATCCCTTCCCACACACGGAGCAGGTGAACAGCCTCTCACCAGTGTGAATTCACTGGTGTGTCAGCAGGTTGGATGAATCAATGAATCCCTTCCCACACACGGAGCAGGTGAACGGCCCCTCCCCAGTGCGAGTACATCGATGAGTTTCCAGCTGGGGTGGGTAATTGAATCCCTTCCCACAGTTCCCACATTTCCACGGTTTCTCCATGGTGCGGGTGTCCTTGTGTCTCTCCAGGTTGGACGATCAGTTGAAGCCTCGTCCACACACAGAACACGTGTACGGTTTCTCCCCGCTGTGACTGGTGCGATGTTTTTTCAGGCTGTGTAACTGGTTAAAGCTCTTTCCACAGTCAGTGCACTGGAACACTCTCACTCGGGTGTGGGTGTCTCGGTGCTTTTCCAGTCACACTGATGTTTGAAATCTTTTCCCACAGACAGAACAGACAAACGTTCCTCCTTCAACACTCAAAGGCCGATGATATTCAGGTCCTGGTGAATCCAGTGACTCTGTCAGATCTTGATGTGATGTTTGGTTT
Source organism: Somniosus microcephalus (assembly GCF_052327205.1). Taxonomy (NCBI): domain Eukaryota; kingdom Metazoa; phylum Chordata; class Chondrichthyes; order Squaliformes; family Somniosidae; genus Somniosus; species Somniosus microcephalus. The sequence goes on from NC_140990.1 coordinate 67,150,349, forward strand.
GAGTTTCCCATCTGCAAATCCTCCCCTTCCAATACCCTGTAAAAGGAGTTTACAAAAGTCATCACTGTAAGTAGGATAGAAATTCAGAACAGACAATTCCAGTTTCTATGGAACATTCTTTCCTCTCTTGTTCCCCGAAAGCTGTAAATCCCCATCCCACACATTCTCCCTTCTCCCTGTGCTGAAATTCAAACCCATCGCACCATCTCCATCATTTTTCCTTTCGGTCGACTTTTCTCCCTCTCCTGAATGTGCTGACTCTGGCTGGGTTTGGTTCTACACTCACTGGTTCCCCTCCCTCTCCTCCCCTGAAGGTGCTGACTCTGGCTGGGTTCAGTTCTACACTCATTGGTTCTCCTCCCTCTCCTCCCCTGAAGGTGCTGACTCTGGCTGGGTTCAGTTCTACACTCACTGGTTCTCCTCCCTCTCCTCCCCTGAAGGTGCTGACTCTGGCTGGGTTCAGTTCTACACTCACTGGTTCCCCTCCCTCTCCTCCCCTGAAGGTGCTGACTCTGGCTGGGTTCAGTTCTACACTCAAATTTCAAATTCAAATTCAAATCGCTTTATTGGCATGACAAGGTACATCTTATGTTGCCAAAGCATCAAAAAACATTTATGGTTGAACACATAAACGCAGATATATCCATACAGTGTATAAACAGATATATCCCTGAGTGTATAAATATACATTCATATAATTTGTATCTACTCTTTTCTTAGATTTAATGGTTGTCCCTCTGTTTATGGCAAGCTGTAACATAGTGTGCCGCTAGGGTAACACAATTTCTCTGTTCCCCTAGTAGGTATGGGAGTTTTTGGTCATCATTCAAATTTCTGAATTCAGGGCATATTTTTGTGAACTTTGGGTAGAAATTCTCCCTTATGCCCTGATATTTCCCACAAGCTGTGAGGAAGTGCATCTCTGTCCCTGGTTCCCCTCCCCTCCCCTGAAGGTGCTGACTCTGGCTGGGTTCAGTTCTACACTCACTGGTTCCCCTCCCTCTCCTCCCCTGAATGTGCTGACTCTGGCTCTAACCTTCTTTCCAATACTCTGTCCTTCCTTATAAGCTTTTCTTCTGTAATACCTCACTATTTTGGTGCGGGGCACTCCTTGACCTGTCACAATTTCTCTTCCATTTACAGACACTCCCTGACCAATCTCCCTTTCCCCTTCATTTACAGATGCTCCCTGACCAGTCTCCAATTCTCCTTCATTTGCAGACGCTCCCTGACTAGCCACCATTTCTCCTCCATTTACAGACACTCCCTGACCAGTCACCATTTCCCCTACATTTACAGATGCTCACTGACCAGTCACCATTTCTCCTCCATTTACAGACGCTCCCTGACCAGTCACCATTTTTCCTTCATTTACAGACGCTCCCTGACCAGTCACCATTTCTCCTCCATTTACAGACGCTCCCTGACCACTCACCATTTCTCCTCCATTTACAGACGCTCCCTGACCACTCACCATTTCTCCTCCATTTACAGACGCTCCCTGACCAGTCTCCATTTCTCCTCCATTTATAGACGCTCCCTGACCAGTCTCCATTTTTCCTCCATTTACAGACGCTCCCTGACTTCCTGTCTGTCCCGGAGTTTGGCGCGGGGCCCCTTTGCTGAGGGAATAGGCAGGTGGATAATGTTCACTTGTTGATCAAATTAAGACTCACGGTATTAAAGGGAGTGGGGCAGCGTGGATAGGAAGTTGGGTAAAGGGCCGAAAACAGAGAGCAGCTGTTAATGGATGTTCTTCAGACTGGAGATGTGTGAGGTAATAGACTTAGGAGGAAGAAAAACATAGGAAATGTACATCAAATGGTAAAACTTTGAAAGGAGTGGAGGAGCAGAGAGACTTAGGGTGTAAGATTCTAGCTAATGCCTCATCTTATTAACTTGCAGGTTCAAACACTCCCAGGGCAGGTACAGCACGGGTTAGATACAGAGTAAAGCTCCCTCTTCACTGTCCCATAAACACCCCCAGAGCAGGTACAGCACGGGTTAGATCCAGGGTAAAGCTCCCTCTACACTGTCCCATGAAACACTCCCAGGGCAGGTACAGCACGGGTTAGATACAGAGTAAAGCTCTCTCTACACTGTCCCATCAAACATCCCCAGAGCAGGTACAGCACGGGTTAGATACAGAGTAAAGCTCCCTCTACACTGTCCCATCAAACACTCCCGGGGCAGGTACAGCACGGGTTAGATACAGAGTAAAGCTCCCTCTACACTGTCCCATCAAACACTTCCAGGGCAGGTATAGCACGGGTTAGATACAGAGTAAAGCTCCCTCTACACAGTCCAATCAAACACTCCCGGGGCAGGTACAGCACGGGTTAGATACAGAGTAAAGCTCCCTCTACACTGTCCCATCAAACACTCCCAGAACAGGTACAGCACGGGTTAGATACAGAGTAAAACTCCCTCTACACAGTCCAATCAAACACTCCCGGGGCAGGTACAGCACGGGTTAGATACAGAGTAAAGCTCCCTCTACATTGTCCCATCAATCACTCCCGGGGTAGGTACAGCATGGGTTAGATACAGAGTAAAGCTCCCTCTACACTGTCCCATCAAACACTCCCGGGGCAGGTACAGCACGGGTTAGATACAGAGTAAATCTCCCTCTACACTGTCCCATCAAACACTCCCAGGGCAGGTACAGCACGGGTTACAGCCCGAGTAAAGATCCCTCTGTGATTCTGCAATTGTTTACACAGGAGATCCCCAGTACCCACATTCCTGATTATCCAGCAGAATTTTCACAGGGATAAACCCTGCAAGAGATTTCACTGCATTGACACTAATCTCCTGTGTGATATACTCACTGGAGTTTAGAAGAATGAGAGGTGATCTCTTTGAAACATACAAGATTCTGATGGGGATTGACAGGGTAGATGCTGAGAGGTTGTTTCCCCTGACTGGACTGTCTAGAACTAAGAGTCATAGGCCTAGAAATTGGGTATAGCCCCGCTTGGGGCGTTAGAAGTGGCGCTGCGCAAATTTTATAGCCCGACGCAACTTATCGCCACCTCGCGCGATATTGGGTTGCAGCGCCCCTAAAGGTGATTGAGGCGCGAGTTCAGGTGTTACACGGGGCTCCTAAGGCGCTCACTCGGCGGCGCTACTCAATATCGGCGCGGGCGGGCGCAGCGCAGGTGCTGTGAATAATCGATGGCCACGAGACTTTCAGGCGCCGGCCAGCTCTTAAAGGGGTGGGTCAGTCAGCTCCAGCATCCACACGCTGCGCCTTGTAGGCCTGAAAATCGGAGCAGGCCCTTCTCTGGTGCAAAAAACTTGGAGCAGATGGAGAGGGTGAGGCAGAGAGCAGAGCACTTCACCAATGAGGCTCTGGAGGTATTGGTGGCCACAGTGGAGCACCGGCGAGATGTACTCTACCCAGACAATGGCAGGAGGCCTAATCATAAGGACTACCGATGAGCTTGGAGGGATGTTTGTCAGAGGGTCAACTCCAGCAGCATAGCGACCAGGAGCCCTGTGCAGTGCAGGAAGAAATTCAACGACCTCACTGGGGTCGTGAGGGTGAGTGGTGTTTATGCAACCTTCTGCATCCCTCCATTTGCACCTGACTTTATGGCTACAGGCTGCGCTATGCCCCAATGGCCATCTGTCAGCAAGCACCCATGGCCCTTTCTGGGCACACACATGCACATTTGACTCAGGGCATTATGTAAGGGCTCTTCCACCATGGGGGGCATGAGATGATAACTCAGGGCATCATGTAAGGGCTCTTCCACCATGGGGGGCATGAGATGATAACTCAGGGCATCATGTAAGGGCTCTTCCACCATGGGGGGCATGAGATGATAACTCAGGGCATCATGTAAGGGCTCTTCCACCATGGGGGGCATGAGATGATAACTCAGGGCATCATGTAACATCACTTCCCATCCATTCCCCTGCAGGCCAAGCTGGTGAAGATCCGCAAGGACCAGCTTCGCACCGGAGGAGGTCCTCCTCAGCTGCAGACTCTGACGGATCTTGAGGAGAGAGTCCACCAGATTGTGGGAGGACGTCTGAGTGGTCCTGTCACCACTGCAGCTGCCGACCCCATTGTCCACAGCGATGGTAAGGTTCTCACCTTTTACAGCTGTCTCCTTCCAGTTGTTTCCCCCGCCAGCATGCTTTCTCACTGTGGACCCATGTCATAGCATTGCTGCACTCTTGCATCCCTTGCTGCCAAGCTGTCCTTTTGCAAAAGCCACTCTTCAACCTCCCTGCTTTCAGATGCTGCATCACCAGCTCGGGAGCCGGCCCCTCATGCTGCCAGTGCCAGTGCCTCCAGAGGCGATGATCAGGAGGAAGCCGGACCATCCGTGCCAGCCTCAGGGGAGCCAACGCATCTGGAGACTGGGGATAGTAGTTCCCTAGAGGGGAGGGGGAGGGCTCTGATGAGGAGCCAGTTGCAGGAACCAGCGGCCTGCAGCAACGCGAGGGGGTTAGGGAAGCTCGGGGGCCGTCTCCCCGGAGGGCGAGGCAGGCCACAATGACTGCTGCACAGAGTGCAGAGGAGGTGCGTAGCCTTGCCGATATGAGCGCCCAGGCCCGGCCCAGGCACACTGAGCTTATGGCTGCAGTGGGAGGATGCCTGAGTCGATTGACACACTGGCAAAGAGTGTGCTGGACTTTGGGGCAGCAATGGAAAGGACTGTCCAGGGCTTCGGGGCAGCAATGGAAACTTCTGTCCAGGGCTTCGGGGCAGCAATGGAAAGATCTGTCCAGGGCTTCGGGGCAGCAATGGAAAGGTCTGTCCAGGGCTTGTCCGAGGCAGTGGAAAGATCTGTCCAGGGCTTGTCCGAAGCAGTGGAAAGGACTGTTCCGGCCTTGTCCGAAGCAGTGGAAAGGACTGTCCAGGGCTTCTCCGAAGCACTGGCACCTGCCACGCAGGTCCTCCCTGCTGCCACGCAGTCACTTGCTGGTCTCGTCCACACGCAAATTGAAGCCACGCGAACACTCACTGCTGCCACCCTAGCTGCATCAGGCAGGATCACCCCGGGCCCTTGCAGCACCACAGCAGGCCATGAATCTGTGGAGCAGTCGATTGCGGCGGGTGATCCGGTGCGGCCCCGTCAGAGTGCCAGTGTGTCGGCCGACCACGGTGCAGGTGTCCTCTCTCGGCATGTGAGTATTCCTGATGCCACCGCTGGAACGTCAGCAGTGCAGCTGCAACCACCTGCATGGCAGACTGCTTCCAGCCATGCCCAGTTGGAGCAGCCAGCTTCCATGCCCTCCAAGCCCAGAGGTTGTCCAGGCCGTCCCTCAGGGGCTTCAGCGCTTCCAGACACTCAGCAGGCGTCCCCCAGCCTTGACGCAGCCACTGGGGTCCAATTACGGAGGAGCTGCAAGGAGGGAAGGGGCCGACCTCGTAAGAGAAGTCGGTCTCCATCAAGGGGTCAACAGTAGAGGGAAGTGCTAAGATGTCTCTTTTTTCAAATTCAGGGCCGTCCACACCTGCTGTGTTTGTTTGTTATGTTTTGGTTAGTCTCGCCGGTTTGCCAGACAGTTATCTGTTAGTTTGTTAGTTATGCTTTCTGTTGCCATTACATTGTCATGCTGGAAGGAAGCACTTTTTTGAAAATAAAGAAAATGTTTTATTTACAATGGAGCTGTAGGCTATTTACAATCATGGTGGCCTTCATAGGCTTACTGCGAACCGAAGGGCGATGTTCCAATCACACCCAGCATTCTGTCAGAGGGGCCTAGAACCGAGTCCTTATGAGCCTCTGATGAACGGCCCTTCCAGTTTCTGGAGCCCTCCCATCTTCCTCCTCCTCCTCCTCCTCCTGATCCTCCTCGTCCGCATGCTCCTCCTCCTCCTCCTCCTCGTCTGCCTGCTCTGCTGGACCTTGAGGGTCGGCTGGCATTGGCTGGGTGCGTCGAATGGCCAGGTTGTGGAGCATGCAGCAGACAACGACGATGCACGCCACATGCTCCGGCGAGTACTGTAGGGCGCCCCCCGAATGGTCGAGACAACGGAAACGCTGTTTCAGCACACCAATTGTGTGCTCCACAATGTTCCTGGTCACCTGATGGCTGTTGTTGTAATGCCCTTCTGCCGGGGTGCTGGGCAAACGGAGCGGGATCATGAACCATGGGCAGAGAGGATAGCCCTTGTCGCCAAGAAGCCAGCCTCGTGGGTGAGCCGGGGCCTCAAAAAGGTCAGCCACTGAGGTCTGCTGCAGGATGAACGCGTCGTGGCTGCTGCCCAGGAATTGTGCGTTGACCGCCATGATCATCTGCCTGTGATCACAGACCAGCTGCACATTGAGGGAGTGGAACCTCTTGCGGTTGCGGAACTCCTCAGGATTCTGTAATGGCGCCCGCAAAGCCACGTGTGTGCAATTAATGGCCCCCCGCACCATGGGGAAGTCCGCAATAGCTGCGAAGCCCTGTGCATGCTCCCCCTGCTTCTCCAGGGTCACAGGGAAGGTGATTAATTCGCGCCTCCTTCTATAGAGGGCAGCTGTCACTTGCCGGATGCAGCAATGCACCGCAAATTGTGAAATATTTGCTATGTCCCCAGTTGCTGCCTGAAACGAGCCGCTGGTGAAAAAGTTGAGGGCAACAGTGACTTTGACAGCCACTGACAGAGAGGTCCTGCACCATAGCCGTGGCTGCAGATCTTCAGCAAGCAGGTGTCACAGCTCAGTCACAACATCCTTACCGAATCTGAGCCTTCACAGACACTGCTCCTCCGACATGGTAAGGTATGAGACCTGCTGCCTGAAAATCCTGGCAGCGTATGGTCAGATTTGGCGACGCCCATTGCCCCTCCTCCTTCTGGCCAATCCCGGCCCTCTCTCCCTCCGTCTCTGTGCCCTTGCCAGTTGTTCAGCCAGGAGGACGTTCCCCTGCAAAGCAGCTCCCATTAATATGTCAGACGAGTAAGACGCAGTAATCTCTCACGATCAAACTGTTCTGGACAGGGCTGAAGGTCCCAAGGCTCCGTTGGCTCAATGAGAAGAACGCTCTCCAACTGAAGGTCTGCAACTCTCTCCAGCAGCGAGCAGGATGGCCAGCCCAAATGGCTGCCACTTTTATACTAGTGCTGTCCCCTATAAAGAGCGCCCCTCGAGTCCGAGAAGGACCTGGTAATGTTCCAGCCAACTGTCACAAATAGCACCAGGCGGAACGGAGGGGGGGGCGCCACTGAATTTCCGGTCCGGGGCACCAAAAAGGCGTTGCACACTGAAATGACGTCATGATCTGCCTGCGCCCATGAGCGGGCGCAAAGAGTTAGCACCGGCGCTAAAAGGCTACTCAATATGGCAGGAAATGCTGGGTTCACTGCGCCCACCTGAAAATTGGGTAATGCCCCAAATCTCGGGCTCTTTAGGCACTAATCGCTGGCGCTACCAACCGAATTTCTCCCCCATAGTCTCAGTATAAAGGGTAGGCCATTTAAGACTGAGATGTGGAGGAATTTCTTCACTCAGAGGGTTATGAATCTTTGGAATTCTCTGCCCCAGAGGGCTGTGAATGCTGAGTCTTTGAGTATATACAAGGCTGACATCGATAGATTTTTGGACTCTAGGGGAATCAAGGGATATGGAGATTGGGCGGGAAAGTGGAGTTAGAAACATAGAAACATAGAAGATAGGAGCAGGAGTACGCCATTCGGCCCCTCGAGCCTGCTCCACCATTCAATGAGATCATGGCTGATCATCCAAACTCAGTACCCTGTCCTTGCCTTCTCCCCATATCCCTTGATCCCTTTAACCTTAAGCAATATATCTAACTCCTTCTTGGATATATTTAATGAATTGTCTTCTGTGGTAGAGAATTCCACAGGTTCACCACTCTCTGGGTGAAGAAATTCCTCCTCATCTCTGTCCTAAATGGCTTCCCCCTTATCTTTAGACTGTGACCCCTGGTTCTGGGCTCCCCTGCCATCAGGAACATCCATCCTACATCTAGTCTGTCTAGTCCTGTTAGAATTTTATAAGTTTCAATGAGATCCCCTCTCATTCTTCTAAACTCCAGCGAGTATAAAACCAATCGACCCAATCTCTCCTCATACTTCATTCCTGCCATCCCAGGTATCAGTCTGGTGAATCTTCGCTGCACTCCCTCCATGGCAAGAACATCCTTCCTCAGATAAGGCGACCAAAACTGCACACAATACTCAAGATGTGGTCTCACCAAGGCCCTGTACAACTGCAGCAAGACATCCTTGTTCCTGTACTCAAACCCGCTCGCTACGAAGTCCAACATACCATTTGCCTTCTTAACCGCCTGCTGCACCTGCATGTTTACCTACAGTGACTGGTGCACAAGGACACCCAGGTCTCATTGCACTTTCCCTTCTCCCAATCTATTGCAGTTCAGATAATAATCTGCCTTCCTGTTTTTGCCACCAAAGTGCATAACCTCGCATTTATCCACATTATACTGCATCTGCCATGCATCTGCCCAATCACCCAACCTGTCCAAATCATACTGGTGTTTCTCAGCATCCTCCTCACAGCACACACGCCCACCCAGCTTTGTGTCATCTGCAAACTTGGAGATATTACATCTAGTTCCCTCGTCTAGATCATTAATATATATTGTGGCTAGCTGGGGTCCGAGGATCAATCCCTGCAGTACCCCACTAGTCACTGCCTGCCACTCAGAAAAAGACCCGCTTATTCCAAATCTTTGCTTCCTGTCTGCTAACCAGTTCTCTATCCAAGTCAGTACCTTGCCCCCAATCCCATGTGCCTTAACTTTACACGCTAATCTCTTATGCGGGACCTTATCGAAAGCTTTCTGAAAGTCCAAATACACCACATCCACTGGTTCTCCCTTATCTATTCTACCAGTTACATCCTCAAAAAATTCCAGATTAGTCAAGCGCGAGTTGAGGTCGATGATCAGCCATGATCTTATTGAAGGCTTGAGGGCCCAATGGCCCACTCCTGCTCCTATTTCTTATGTTCTTAACCCCACAGTCACTGACACCAATATCCTCCTGTCTGATATAAACCAACCCCACAGTCACTAACACCAATCTCCTTCTGTCTGATATAAACCAGCCCCACAGTCACAGACACCAATCTCCTGCTGTCTGATATAAACCAGCCCCACAGTCACTGACACCAATCTCCTCCTGTCTGATATAAACCAGCCCCAGTCACTGACACCAATCTCCTCCTGTCTGATATAAACCAGCCCCAGTCACTGACACCAATCTCCTCCTGTCTGATATGAACCAGCCCCACAGTCACTGACACCAATCTCCTTCTGTCTGATATGAACCAACCCCACAGTCACTGACACCAATCTCCTCCTGTCTGAGAAAAACCAGCCCCACAGTCACTGACACCAATCTCCTCCTGTCTGATATAAACCAACCCCACAGTCACTGACACCAATCTCCTCCTGTCTGATATAAACCACCCCCACAGTCACTGACACCAATCTCCTCCTGTCTGTTATAAACCAACCCCACAGTCACTGACACCAATCTCCTCCTGTCTGATACAAACCAACCCCACAGTCACTGACACCAATCTCCAGTGTATGTCAGACTGAAGTTGTTTACAATCCTCATGAGCTTTTACGCTATTCCTAGTTGAGTTTGAGATCTCCAATGAAACACTCCACACACCTTAATCCCCCTGAGCACAGGCTTTATTTTTAATATGTAGGTTCTACAGTAGTACAACTCCTATACTAAATGAGTGCAACATATTTACATGGGAGGTTCTACAAAGGAATATTTATTGTAATATTTACAATATTATAGTTATATAGTAAGACTCATAATCTAACAAGCTGTATCCATGAACTCAGACTTTGATCATTGCCAAGCCTGAGAGGCATGAAAGGATGTTCGACTCTTTTAAAAGGCCAATTGGAATGACATTGTCATCAATCGATGTCACGTTACCGAGAGGGCCCCCTTTTTAAAGGGGCACAATCAACTCCAAATTATAATTAAATCAGATCCGAATACCGTTGCTGGTGTTGACAATTGACTCCAGTCCCTCCAGTGCCCACCGGTCACGGAAGGCCTCCAGCGTCCCGGCGGACACCGCCTGCTCCCTCTCCAGGGACAGCCCGAAGGATGTTCCACCTTGGCTGTAGCCGTCAGCTTTCTTCTTCCCGGGGTGCTCTCTGACCTAAGCTGCAAACTGTTCCTGTATTTAAAGCCCAATCAGGTACAGCCCATGTGACCCTGGTTACCTCGGCCAATCAAACCATTGAGCTGAAAGACATTCATCAAACAAAGCATTCCATTGGATGGCTGTTTAGGGTTCATCGAGTAACCGCTTCCTGTTCATTGGAGCTATGAGGAATCTGCGAGTCAGAACAATGTCAGAGTTTGCTTTTACTGGGGCATTTCAAGAAACAAATGGCCTTCATGGTTCAGCTCAGTCCACACAGGCAGAGTTCTCAGCTCTGCTGGTTCTGTTCACACGAGGTCTGTTTCAGCTTAAAAGGGATAATTAGAGCCTGTTCTGTCTGAGGTGATTGCAAGCTGATAGTTCACTAGACACGGGTCTTTAATACAAAGTTTACTCATATTAAACATACATGTACATAAAACTAGGAAGACTTTACTTTTATGACTCTATTTCATATTAAATCTGATCTTCTAATAAAACCCAGCTTTCTTCCAGTCCACTCCTGGAGGCCCCACTCCCTGAGCCTACAACCTACAGCAGGGTCAGTGGTGGAGTTGCACAGTGCAAGTGATCCCAGAGTAACTGTCGGGATCGCACCCCCGTGGATGTTCTGGGTTGTGTATTTTTAGTTATCCTGGTGACTAACACACACACATCAATAAAACAGGGAATTCCTGGAAACACGCTGTGTTCTGTCCTCCTCACGACTATGATTCGACAGACAGCTAAACCCTCATCACCAAACAGGAGGCGTTGTTACTTTTAATCCAGTTTAATGACACAGGGTGAAACTACAAGAGAGCAAGAAATTACAACATCAAATAAGGCCGATTGATATTACAATCACGATCTGAATACACAAAATAAACCTAGGATAGTAGAACGAAACGTTACCACTATAACTTGACGGTTCTATTACAATTTGAGGTAAATCTGATACAACAATCAAAGGTCTAACACATAAATGCCAGGAGAAAGACTAATAGCCAGCCACATGGAAACTCCACAAAGTGCAATATTTTAAATCATCTGGCCACAAATATCAAGAAATGGTGACACAGATCAAACATAAAGACATCTGATAAAAGGCTACTTACAGACAATGCCAGTCAAAGGGGGAAACTGGGAAGGATGGCGTTAGATACAGTATACATCACCAGCCATGAATTCTAAGCTCCCTCGTGGTTGTGTTTTACTTTCACTTTCTCATCATGTCACATGACATAAATCAACAATAAGGAGGTAAGTGGTAAAACCACTAGGGGGAGACAAAACACAATACTAAAAGTCTCATGAGGACTGTTGTGTCCGTGTGTTAATAGAGACACTGAAGGCAGGAGTTGGTTTCACAGGTGTTTACTGAACAAAGTCTGGAGGTCGACTAACTGATACAACACAATATACAGGCTTATATAGCCCGAGTGGCCATGACCAGCATTACAGTACACAGGGGGCTCTTAAAGGCACATACACTACAAGGACATAACATGCTGCATGTCCTTCTTTATCTGGAGATCAAATGTCTGTTGTATAATTGTACCAGCAGTTAACAGGCTCCTGTGAACTCCTCCGTCTGCTATTTTAATGCAGACTTTAACCAATTTATTTTAAACGGGTTTATATTAAATGGGTTAATGCCTGCCTTAAAATGGTAGACTCAGGACTGTCACACAATCATGTTAAATCTTCATGGAATAATTACCTGTGATTTTTAGACTAGAAACTTAAACCTGCCGTGTCACTTTCAGTCAGGAGCAGATCGCAGTTTTACACCAATCTCTGATTTGACAGCACATTTCCAGCGTTCACCGTTGTTCTTCCTGACTCTTGTAAAGGAGACTTCTGTTCCATGCCTAGGAGCTCTGAACCATGGAAGAGAGCGGCTGGGACACATTTCTCACACGCCTCAAGATTAACTCACATGGGGACTTTGCTGTCAGTGAAGAGAGACAAGAAAGGCCAAAGTGCCGTTTGCCCCTCTCAGTGTGGCCCTGAAGGACTGTGTCCAGGCTGAAGTTCTGTTCCCGCCGTACGATCCTCCCCCAGATTGTCCTTTCTGAGCTCCAGCCAGGTGATGCTAAACACACAGGTGGGAAAGAAGAAAATCTACAACAATGTGTTTTAAACAAAGCTGATTTATTTGACATTTATAAAAGAAAGACTTGCATTTCTATAGCGCCTTTCACGACCTCAGGACATCCCAAAGCACTTACAGGCAATGAAGTACTTTTGAAGTGGAGTCACTGTTGTAATGTGGCAGCCAATTTGCATACAACAAGCTCCCACAAACAGCAACATGATAATGACCAGGTAATCTTATTTTTTTTGTTATGTTGATTGAAGGATAAATATTGACCAGGACACCGGGGATAACTCCCCTGCTCTTCTTCGAAATAGTGCCATGGGATATTTTACATCCACCTGAGAGCGCAGACGGGGCCTCAGTTTATCGTCTCCATAATATTAAATTCCAGCCTAGTTATCGGGGTTATTAACATCAGCAGAAACAAACCCCAACTGTCAGAATGAACACAGTTCAGTCCTGGATGTGATTAACAGCAGCAATAACAGCAGAATCCAACCTCTGCAGTCACATGTGAACTCGCTGGTGTCTCAGCAGGTTGGATGAATCAGTGAATCTCTTCCCACACACAGAGCAAGTGAACGGCCTCTCCCCAGTGTGAACATGCTGGCGTTTCAGTAGTTGGGATGAATGGGCGAATCCTTTCCCACACATGGAGCAGGTGAACGGCCTCTCCCCAGTGTGAACTCGCTGGTGTGTCAGCAGGTCCTTTTTGCTTTTAAAGCACTTCTCGCAGTCAGAACATTTAAAAGGTCTCTCATCAGTGTGAACAAGCTGGTGCTTAGTAAGCTGGGATGACTGAGTGAATCCCTTACCACACACGGAGCAGGTGAACGGCCTCTCCCCAGTGTGGGTGCGCTGGTGTACAGTGAGATCAGATGATCGCCTGACCCCAGTCCCACAGTGAGAGCACCTGAACGGTCTCTCGTCAGTGTGAACACGTTGATGACACGTCAGTTCCCTGGAACTTTTATAGCACTTCGCACAGTCTGGGCATTTAAAAGGTCTCTTGTCAGTGTGAACTCGCCGGTGCTTCAGCAGGGCAGAGGAATGAGTGCATCCCTTCCCACACTCGGGGCAGGTGAACAGTGTCTCACCGGTGTGACTGCGTCAATGAATTTCCAGCTCAAACGGGTAACTGAATCCTTTCCCACAGTCTCCACATTTACATGGTTTCTCCCCAGTGTGACTGTGTTTGTGTCTCGACAGGCCAGATGATCGGCTGAATCCTCGTCCACATTGAGAACAGGCATACGGTTTCTCCCCGCTGTGAACGGTGCTTTTTGCTTCCATGCTCAAATCTGATGATATTCAGGTCCCAATGAATCAAGTGACTCTGTCAGATCTTGATGTGATGTTTTGTTTGAGTTTCCCGTCTTCAAATCCTCCCCTTCTAATATCCTGTAAAATGAATTTAAAACAGGAAAAAGGGAGCGTGAGAGAGAACACACAAAAACACAAAGGCAGGTTGTGAAATTGAGCTCAATGAATCTGGTCATTTGTGGGGTTGGCACCAGAAAAAAGTGACCATGAAAGCTGCTGGATTGTCGTAAAATCCCAACTGGTTCACTGATGTCCTTCAGGGAAGGGAATCTGCCACCTGGTCTGGGCCTACACATGACTCTGGCCTCTATGGGAGGAGAGAGAGAGAGAGGTGGGAGTGGGAGGGGTCAAAGGAGAGACTTTATACATCTGCAGCTCGACAACAACTTTGACAAAAACTCCCAAACCCACAACCTCCAGCTCATAGAAGGACAAAGGAAGCAGGTACATGGGAACACAATCACCACCAAGTTCCCCTCCAAGTCACTCACCATCCTGACTTGGACAAATATCACCGTTCGTTGCTGAGTCAAAATCTGGTAACACCTGGCATTGTGGGAGTATCTTCACCACACGGACTGCAGCGGTTCAAGAAGAAGGCCCACCATCACCTTCTCAACAGGACACTGGGGATTGGCAATATATGCTGGCCTTGCTAGCGATGCCCATATCCCAAGAATTAATTTTAAAAATCTGTATGTAAAACGGATTAAAAGCCTTTACAGAAATAATTGTTCCTAAAACAATACTCTTTTACACTGTGCGAACAGTGTCTGCTTAACAACCTAATCTCCCCCAGAATCCACCTCCCTTGACAGTCTCACATTGGAAATTGTTGGGTCCTCTGGGGCTCAGAAGTACTGGGTGTTAAACCCAGCAGCTTCTCCTCCATCTCCACTCCAGCTCAAACTGAAGCAACAAAAAGACCTACACAGGCGGCCAGGAACCGACTTCCGTCAGCCTGCAATAAAACTCTTCCTGACAGCCTCTGACTAATGGCGGCCGCAGCACCCACAATTCCCCGCGCCCCAGAAACCACTCTGATTCTGATTGAGTTTTTTGATGAGGTAACAAAGAGGGTTGATGAGGGCAATGCGCTTAATGTAGTGTACATGGATTTCCAAAAGGTGTTTGACAAAGTACCACATAATAGGCTTGCCAGCAAAGTTGAAGCCCATGGAATAAAAGGGACAGTGGCAGTATGGATACGAAATTGGCTAAGTGACAGAAAACAGAGAGTAGTGGTGAACGGTTGTTTTTCGGACTGAGGAAGGTACACAGTGGTGTTCCCCAGGTGGCGGTACTAGGACCACTGCTTTACTTGATATATATTAATGACTTAGACTTGGTGTACAGGGCACAATTTCAAAATTTGCAGATGACACAAAACTTGGAAGTATAGTGAACAGTGAGGAGGAGAGTGATAGACTTCAAGAAGACATAGACAGGCTGGTGGAATGGGTGGACACATGGCAGATAAAATTTAACGCAGAAAAGTGCGAATGGTACATTTTGGTAGGAAGAATGAGAAGAGGTAATATAAACTAAAGGGTACAATCCTAAAGTTGGTGCATGAACAGAGAGACCTGGGGTATGTGTGCACAAATCGTTGAAGGTAGCAGGGCAGGTTGAGAAAGCGGTTAAAAAAGCATACGGGATAAATAGAGGCATTGAGTCTTAAAGCAAAGAAGTTATGATGAATCTTTATAAAACACTGGTTCGGCCTAAACTGGAGTATTGTGTCCAAATCTGGGCACCGCACTTTATGAAGGATGTGAAGGCCTTAGAGATGGTGCAGAAAAGATTTACAAGAATGGTTCCAGTGATAAGGGATGAGGGACTTCAGTTACGTGGATAGACTGGAGAAGCTGGGGTTGTTCTCCTTAGAGCAGAGAAGGTTGGGAGATTTGATGGAGGTGTTCAAAATCATGAGGGGTCTAGACAGAGCAGATAGAGAGAAACTGTTCCCATTGGCGGAAGGGTCGAGAACCAGAGGACACAGATTTAAGGTGATTGGTGGAAGAACCAAAGGCGACATGAGGAAAAACTTTTTTACGCAGCGAGTGGTTAGGATCTGGAATGCACTGCCTGAAAGGGTGGTGGAGGCAGATTCAATCACGGCTTTCAAAAGGGAATTGGATAAGTTCCTGAAGTAAAGAAATGTGCAGGGTTACGGGGAAAGGGCGGGGAGTGGGACTAGCTGAAGTGATCTTGCAGAGAGCTGGCACGGGCTCGACCGGCCGAAAGGTCTCCTTCTGTGCTGTAACCATTCTATGATTCTATAAAATATTAGAAAGTTTGTTCCACAGAAGCACGGATTTTATCTGCTTTTATTGATTAAAAAGTCTGTATTAAAACCTGAGCCAGTGTGTTGTGAGACAAAGAGCCTTGTGTCCAATAAGGGGAATAAAGGCCCACAGCCTCCCCTGGCCCCGGGCCCTGAACAAGGGACTGGAGAAACTCGCTGCCCTGCGGATCAGACAATCAGCCGGCGCTAGTCCCGCCCCTCGGGCTCCCCGATTGGTTGGAGGACCCGCCGCCGGCTCGCTCCTCCAGCCCCGCCCCGCTCGCTCCCTATTGGTCAGAAGCTCCCTTCAATCAGGCCGCGGGCCCGGATCACGTGTCCCCGAGGAGAACACGTGAGTCGTCCAGCTGACGCCGTTTGGACGGGGCCTCGCGGACTCTCAGGTTTTTCTATTTCTCTTTATTCTCTCCCGATCCACCCCTCCCCCCGACCCCGCGCGATTCTCCACCCAATCGGAGCGGAGAAAACTCACTTTGCGGCACCGATCGCGACTCTAACCGACACCAAGGCCTTGCCCCGGAATGCTCCGCGCCGACTCCGTCCGACAGGATCCGAGTGCGCAGGCGCAACTCCGAGTGGGGGAGCAGGGTTGGTCTCCTCTGGGCATGCGCGGCTATTACCCTTGGTGACCGGGAGGGGTCGCTGCGCCGGACTCGGCCCAAACCGCCGTCGCGCGTACGCATGCGCGGAATCTCGGCTGTCAATCAACCAACAGCCAGAAGAGGTCGCTGGTGAGGCCAGTGAAGAAAGAAAGATTTGCATTTATATAGCGCCTTTCACCACCACCAGACGTCCCAAAGCGCTTTACAGTCAATGAATACTTTTGAAATGTAGTCACTGTTGTAATGTAGGAAACGCGGAAGTCAAGAATCGCACAGCAAGCTCCCACAAACAGCAATGTGATAATGACCAGATAATCTATCTTTTTGTTATGTTAATTGAGGGATACACATTGGCTAGGACACCTGGGATAACTCCCCTGCTCTTTCCCACATTACAACAGTGACTGCACTCCAAAAGTACCTCGTTGGTTGTAAAGCACTTCAAGACGTCTGCTGGTCATGAAAGCACTGTATAAATGCAAGCCTATCTTTCTCGAAATAGTGCCATGGGATCTTTTACATCCACCTGAGAGAGCAGACGGGGCCTCAATTTAACGTCTCATCCGAAAGACGGCACCTCCGACAGTGCCGCACTCCCTCAGCATTGCACTGGAGTGTCAGCCTAGATTTTTGTGCTCAAGTCTCTGGAGTGGAATTTGAACCCACAACTTTCTGACTCAGAGGCGAGAGTGCTACTAACTGAGTCACAGCTGACACTAAAGAACAAGCAGTTCTGACGAACGGTCATCGACCTGAAACGTTAACTCTGTTTCTCTCTCCACCGATGCTGCCTGACCTGCTGAGTATTTCCAGCATTTTCTGTTTTTATTACAGAAACGAGGGAGTGATTGCTGACAGGAAGAATGTTGGGTCGTCCTGCGCATGCGCACCTCCCTGGCGGCTCAGGTGAAACTCCGACTCGCCCCCACCTGAGCCGCGCACACGTACCAGATGTTGCGGCTCCGCAGGCGCGCCCGGTGTTCCAACCGCGGGGTTTTGTGCGCTGAGCATGCGCGTTGTGGACCGATTGGGACGGGCGATTGTGGAGCAGGAGGGAGAGCGTGGGGGCCATGAGCACATGCGCGGGACTCTGTGTCAACAGAGCGCTTTCTGCAGCGTGGGGGCTTGTGGGTATTACAGCCGCCATTACTGCTGATCCTTTCAACCAACCTGTGCAGCAACTGGGGCCTGAAAATCAGCTTCACTGCCCCTGGGTTCAGAAAGAGGAAAATTAAACAACAGTTTGCCTCTGATCCTTTTCTGATCTCAATTTACAGGGTTACAGAAGTGGAGCAGTTACAGGCGGGAAGCTCAGACCAAACATCACGTCAAGATCTGACAGAGTCGCTCGATTCATCCGGACCTGAATATCATCGGCCTTTGCACATGGAAGGAGAAAGCAGCGATCGCAGCGATGACAAACCGCACACGTGTTCGGTGTGTGGACGCGGATTCAGCCAATCGCCTGACCTGGTGAGACACGTGCACTGTCACACCGGGGAGAAACCGGGTAAAGGTGGGGACGGCGGGAAGGGATTCAGTTTCCCGCCTGCATTGGAAGTTCAACGACGCAGTCACACCAGGGACAGTCCGTTCACCTGCTCCATGTGTGGAAAGGGATTTGTTCGTTCATTCCACCTGCAAACACACCAGCGAGTTCACACTGATGAGAGACCATTTCAGTGTTCTGACTGTGGGAAGAGCTTTAAAAGCCCCGGGGAACTGAAGAAACACCAGCGAGCTCACACTGAGGAGAGACCCTTTAAATGTTCTAACTGTGGGAAGAGCTTTAAAAGCTCCGGGGATCTGAAGGGACACCAGCTTGTTCACACTGATGAGCGACCATTTCAGTGTTCTGACTGTGGGAAGAGCTTTAAAAGCCCCGGGGAGCTGAAGCGACACCAGCTTGTTCACACTGGGGAGAGACCATTTCAGTGTTCTGACTGTGGGAAGAGCTTTAAAAGCACCAGGGATCTGGTGCGACACCAGCTTGTTCACACTGATGACAGACCATTTCAGTGTTCTGACTGTGGGAAGAGTTTTAAAAGCCCCCAGGATCTGAGGGGACACCAGCTTGTTCACACTGATGAGAGACCGTTTCAGTGTCCTAACTGTGGGAAGAGCTTTAAAAGCCCCGGGGAACTGAAGGGACACCAGCTTGTTCACACTGATGAGAGACCGTTTCAGTGTTCTGACTGTGGGAAGAGCTTTAAAAGCCCCCAGGATCTGAAGGGACACCAGCTTGTTCACACTGGGGAGAGACCGTTTCAGTGTCCTAACTGTGGGAAGAGCTTTAAAAGCCCCGGGGAACTGAAGCATCACCAGCGAGTTCACACTGATGAGAGACCGTTTAACTGTTCTGACTGTGGGAAGAGCTTTAAAAGCCCCCAGGATCTGAAGGAACACCAGCTTCTTCACACTGGGGAGAGACTGTTTCACTGTTCTGACTGTGGGAAGAGCTTTAAAAGCCCTGGGGAACTAAAGCGACACCAGCGAGTTCACACCAACGAGAGACCCTTTAAATGTTCTGAGTGTGGGAAGAGTTTTAAAAGCCCCCGGGAGCTCAAGCAACACCAGCGAGTTCACACTGGTGAGAGGCCATTCATCTGCTCTGAATGTGGGAAGGGATTCACTGTGTCATCCACCCTCCTGTCACACCAGCTTGTTCACACTGATGAGAGACCTTTTAAATGTTCTGACTGTGGGAAGAGATTTAAAAGCTCCTGGGAGCTGAAGAGACACCAACACCTACACACTGGGGAGAGGCTGTTCACCTGCTCCGTGTGTGGGAAGGGATTCGCTCAGCTCTCCAACCTGCTGGCACATCAGCGAGTTCACACTGGAGAGAGACCATTCACCTGCTCCGTGTGTGGGAAGGGATTCACTGTGTCATCCACCCTCCTGTCACACCAGCTTGTTCACACTGACGAGAGACCCTTTAAATGTTCTGACTGTGGGAAGAGATTTAAAAGCTCCCGGGAGCTGAAGAGACACCAACACCTACACACTGGGGAGGGGCTGTTCGCCTGCTCCATGTGTGGGAAGGGATTCACTGATTCATCCAACCTACTGGCACATCAGCGAGTTCACACTGGAGAGAGACCATTCACCTGCTCCGTGTGTGGGAAGGAATTCACTCAGTCATCCAACCTGCTGGTACACCAGCTTGTTCACACTGTTGAGAGACCGTTTAACTGTTCTGACTGTGAAAAGATCTTTAAAAGCTCCAGGGATCTAAAGCGACACCAGCTTGTTCACACTGATGAGAGACCATTTCAGTGTCCTAACTGTGGGAAGAGCTTTAAAAGCTCCGGGGAATTGAAGCACCACCAGCGAGTTCACACTGATGAGAGACCCTTTAAATGTTCTGACTGTGGGAAGAGTTTTAAAAGCTCCGGGGAGCTGAAGACACATTGGCTCCTCCACACTGGGGAGAGATCGTTCACCTGCTCCGTGTGTGGGAAGGGATTCACTCAGTCATCCCACCTCCTGTCACACCAGCTTGTTCACACTGGAGAGAGACCATTCACCTGCTCTGTGTGTGGGAAGGGATTCACTCATTCATCCACCCTCCTGTCACACCAGCTTGTTCACACTGACGAGAGACCCTTTAAATGTTCTGACTGTGGGAAGAGCTTTAAAAGCTCTAAGAACCTTAAGGGACACCAGCAAGTTCACACTGATCACAGAATCTAACAGCACAGAAGGAGGTGATTCGGCCCATCGTGTCTGTGCCGGCTCTTTGAAAGAGCTGTCCAATTTAGTCCCAAACCCCAGCTTTATCCCCAGAACTCTGCAAACTAGTCCTCTTCAAGTACATGTCCAATTACCGTTTGAAAGTTCCTGTGGAACCTGATTCCAGCATCCTTTCAGATGGTGCGTTCCAGATCTTAACAACCCTCTGTGTGAAAACAATTCTCTTCATTTCCCTCTAGTTCTTTTAGCAACTATTTTAAATCTGTGACCTTTGGTTACCGACCCACTTGCCAGAGTGAACAGTTTCTCCCTACTTGCTTGATCAAAACCCCCTCATCATTTTGAACACCTCTATTTGGTCTCCTCTTAACCTTCTCTGCTCTAAGAGGAACAATCCCAGCTTCACAAATCTCTCCACATAACTGAAGTCCCTCATCCCTGGTACCATCCTGGTCAACCTCCTCTGCACCCTCTCCAAGGCCTTGACATCCTTCCTAAAGTGTGGTGCCCAGAACTGTACACAAGACTCCAGCTGAGGCCAAAACCCTGCAGCTGTACAAAACCCTGGTTAGACCACACCTGGAGTACTGTGAGCAGTTCTGGGCACCACACCTTAGGAAGGATATATTGGTCTTGGAGGGAGTGCAGCGTAGGTTTACCAGAATGATACCCGGACTCCAAGGGTTATGTTACGGGGAGAGATTACACAAATTAGGGTTGTATTCCCTGGAATTTAGAAGGTTAAGGTGTGATCTGATCGAAGTTTTCAGGATATTAAGGGGAACAGATAGGGTAGATAGAGAGAAACTATTTCCGCGGGTTGGGGATTCTTGGACTGGGGGCATAGTCTAAAAATTAGAGCCCGACCTTTCAGGAGTGAAATTAGGAAACACTTCTACACACAAAGGGTGGTAGAAGTTTGGAACTCTCTTCTGCAAACAGCAATTGATGCGAGATCAATTGTTAATTTTAAATCCGAGATTGATAGGTTTTTGTTACCCAAAGGTATTAAGGGATATGGGCCAAAGGCGGGTGTATGGAGTTAGGTTGCAGATCAGCCATGATCTCATTGAATGGCAGAACAGGCTTGAGGGGCTGAATGGCCTCCTCCTGTTCCTATGTTCCTAACTAGTGTTTTGTAAAGGTTTAGTGTAACTTCCTTGTTTTTGTATTCAATGACCCTGTTTACAAAGCCAAGTATCCCATACGCTTTCTGAACCACCTCACCAACTTGCCGTAGCACTTTCAAAGATTTGTGAATATGGACCCCCAGGTCCCTCTGCTCTTGCACCCCCTCAAAATAGTCCCATTTAGATTATACGGCCTCTCCCTGTTGTTTCTCCCAAAGTGCATCACTTCACACTTATCCTCATTTAATTTCATCTGCCTGGTGTCTGCTCATTTCACAGTCTGTCTCTGTCCTTCTGAAGTCTGCTACTACTATGCTCACTATTTACTACGTTGCCAAGTTTTGTATCATCCGTAAACGTTGAAATTGTACACCTATACCCAAGTCCAGGTCAGTTATATATAACAAGAAAAGCAATGGTCCTAATCCCGACCCCTGGGGGAACCCACTGCATACTTCCCTCCAGTCAGAAAAACATCGCTCAGCACTGCTCACTGCCTCCTCTCCCTTAGCCAATTATACCCAAATTACCATCAGCCCTTTAATTCCCTGTGCTTCTATTTTCCGAGTAAGTCTCTTGTGTGGTACTTTATCAAATGCCTTTTGAAAGTCCATATATACAACATCTGCTGCACTACCTTCATCAACCCTCTGTTACTTCATCAAAGAACTCAATCAGGTTAGTCAGACACGATTTACCTTTAACAAATCCATACTGGCTGCCCCTTATTAACCCATGCTTCTCCAAGTGAGAATTAATTTTGTCCTCGACAATGGTCTCTAGTCGTTCACCCACCACTGACATTAGACTGATTGGCCTGTAGTTACCAGGTTTATCCCTCTCCCCTTTTTTAAACAGGGTGTAACATTTGCAATCCTCCAGTCTTCTGGCACCACTCCCATATATCTGAGGGAGATTGAAAGATTGTGGTCGGAGCTTCTGCTATCTCCACCCTAGCTTCCCTCGGCAATCTAGGATGCATCGCATCTGGACCGGGTGACTTGTTAACTTTGAGTGATGACAACCTATTTAGCACCTCCTTTCTATCAATTTTTATCCAATTTCTCTACTCCCCCCTCCTCTACTGCGACATTAACTTCATCCTCTTCTTTTGTGAAGACAGATGCTAAGTACTCATTCAGTACCTCAGCCACGCCCTCTGCCTCCGTATGATGAGCTCCTATTTGGTCCCTAATCGGCCCCACCATTCCTTTAACTATCCTTTTACTTTTCATTTGTTTATAGAAGATTTTTGGGTTCCCTTTTATGTTACCCGCTAATCTTTTCTCATATTGTCTCTTTGCCCTTTTTATATCCTGTTTCAATTTCCCCCGCGCTCTCTGTATTCTGCCTGGTTTTTGACTGCATTCTGTACCTGACATTTGTTGTAAACCTCCTTTTTCTGTTTTATTCTAACCTCGATATCCTTTGTCATCGGGAGCTCGAGCTTTGGACGCTCCATCTAAAATAGATAGGGGAGAACCAGTGGATGTGGTGTATTTGGACTTTCAGAAGGCTTTCGATAAGGTCCCACACAAGAGATTAGCGTGCAAAATTAAGGCACATGGGATTGGGGGCAAGGTATTGACTTGGATAGAGAACTGGTTGGCGGACAGAAGGCAAAGAGTTGGAATAAACGGGTCGTTTTCCGAGTGGCAGTCAGTGACTAGTGGGGTACCGCAAGGATCGGTCCTAGGACCCCAGCTGTTCACAATATATATTAATGATCTAGACGAGGGAATTGGATGTAATATCTCCAAATTTGCAGACGACACAAAGCTGGGCGGGAGGGTAAGCTGCGAGGAGGATGTCAGGAAACTCCAGTACGATTTGGACAGGTTGGGTGATTGGGCAGAAACATGGCAAATGCACTATAATGTGGATAATGTGAGGTTATCCACTTTGGTGGCAAAAACAGGAAGGCAGATTATTATTTGAATGGCAATAGATTGGGAGAAGGGGAAGTGCAAAGAGACCTGGGTGTCCTTGTGCACCAGTCGCTGAAGGTAAGCATGCAGGTGCAGCAGGCGGTTAAGAAGGCAAATGGTATGTTGGCCTTCGTAGCAAGAGGGTTCGAGTACAGGAACAAGGATGTCTTGCTACAGTTGTACAGGGCCTTGGTGAGACCGCACCTTGAGTATTGTGTGCAGTTTTGGTCACCTTACCTGAGGAAGGATGTTCTTGCCATGGAGGGAGTGCAGCGAAGATTCACCAGGCAGATACCTGGGATGGCAGGAATGACGTATGAGGAGAGATTGTGTCGATTGGGCTTATACTCACTGGAGTCTAGAAGATTGAGAGGGGATCTCATCGAAACCTATAAAATTCTGTCAGGCCTGGACAGACTAGATGCAGGAAGGATGTTTCTGATGGCCGGGGAGTCCAGAACCAGGGGTCATAGTCTAAGGATAAGGGGTAAGCCATTTAGGACTGAAAGGAGGAATTTCTTCACCCAGAGAGTGGTGAAGCTGTGGAATTCTCTGCCACAGAGGGCGGTGGAGACTAGTTCATTAAATATATTCAAGAAAGAGTTGGATATATTTCTTGAGGCTAAAGGGATCAAGGGATATGGGGAAAAGGCAGGGACAGGGTACTGAATTTGGATGATCAGCCATGATCTCATTGAATGGCGGAGCAGGCTCGAAGGGCCGAATGGCCTACTCCTGCTCCTATCTTCTTTGTTTCTCTGTTTCCTCCTTATGGGAATATGCTTGGTTTGTACCCGAACTATCTCAGCCTTGAAGGTCTGCCATTTTTCATTCACTGTTTTCCTGGACAATCTTTGTTTCGAGTCCACCTGTGCTCGATCCCTTCTCAAATCACTGAAATTGGTTCTCTTCCAGCTGGGTATTTTCACCATTGATTTTTCTTTGTCCCTTTCCATAACTACTTTAAACCCAATGATATTGTGATTACTGTTAACCAGATCCCTCCTGCCCCAGAACCGATGAGAGACCCTTTAAATGATCTGACTGTGCAAAGAGGTTTCAGAGGTTATCCAACCTGCTGAGTCACCAGCGAGTTCACACAGATCGTCAAAGAAAGGAAGATGTTTTAGAAAGGCTGGTGACACTAAAAGTTCACAGCCATCTCAGAGTAGTGTCCCTTTAATTACAATCTCATGGAACAAGAAGAATCGCTGTCCCTTTAACTACCACAAATCCCTGTGTGGAGGAGAGGGGGAGATACAGTCTGTCCCAGTAACTGTCGCAGAACAGAATTAGCAACCCTGTCCCATAAGGGCTTGACCCTCTCCCTACTTTTCCTCAAGTGTCTCATCCTTAAAATTCTCATCCTTGTTTTCAAATCCCTCCGTGACCTCGCCCCTCCCTAACTCTGTAATCTCTTCCAGCCCCACAACCCCCCGAGATATCTGTGCTCCTCTAATTCTGGTCTCTTGAGCATCCCCGATTTTAATCGCTCCACCACTGGCAGCCGTGCCTTCAGTTGCCTGGGCCCTAAGCTCTGGAATTCCTTCCCTAAACCTCTCCATCTCTCTACCTCTCTCTCCTTCTTTAAGATGCTCCTTAAAACCTACCTCTTTGACCAAGCTTTTGGTCATCTGCCCGAATATCTCCTTATGTGCCTCGGTGTCAATTTTTGTTTTCTAACGATCCTGTGAAGAGCCTTGGGACGTTTTACTACATTAAAGGTGCTTTATAAATACAAGTGGTTGTTGTTGTTTCCTGAAACTAATAATAAATTCCCCAGAGGGAAAAAAACTTGTACTTTTACTCCCAAATATTAGAAAGTTTGTTCTACAGAAGCACGAGGTTTATCTGCTTTTATTGATGAATTTAAAAAGTCTGTATTAAAACCTGAGCCAGTGTGTTGTGAGACAAAGAGCCTTGTGTCCAATAAGGGGAATAAAGGCCCACAGCCTCCCCTGGCCCCGGGCCCTGAACAAGGGACTGGAGAAACTCGCTGCCCTGCGGCTCAGACAATCAGCAGCCGCTAGTCCTGCCCCTCGGGCTCCCCGATTGGTTGGAGGACCCACCGCCGGCTCACTCCCTATTGGTCGGAAGCTCCCGTCAATCAGGCCATGGGCCCGGGTCACGTGCCGTCACCGGGCGGAGCTGCAGGTTTGCGGGAGCGGGGTCGGGAGATTAATAAACTGCGGTTAGGCCGCGCCGCAGGGCTTATAAAGTTGGAGAATGGCCTCAGGGCCGAATGAGATTCCGCGGCCAAATGTGTTCCACTGGACGGCAGCAGTGAGGCTTTTTCTCGGTGACAGGCCCGGGTTACGCGCCGCCATCTTGGTGGAGGAAAGACGGACCGGTTCCCCCTGCAGCACGGCGCATGCGCGGCCATCTCCTCTTCAGAGGCAGTCCCTGGGACCGAGGATGACGCGCGTCTGCTAACAATGGGTTGTCAGGTGACTGAAGAGCACGGCACCAGGAAACCCGGACAGGAGAAACCACAACTGGATCGACACAGCAGAGCCGCCAATCCAGAGCCGGCTTGTATCAGGGCGGGCGCTGGATGCGGAAGTCACTCCCTGGCCGCCTGTGTAGGTCTTTTTGTTGCTTCAGTTTGAGCTGGAGTGGAGATGGAGGAGAAGCTGCTGGGTTTAACCCCCAGTACTTCTGAGCCCAGGAGGACCCAACAATTTCCAATGTGGGACTGTCAAGGGAGGTGGATTCTGGGGGAGATTAGGTTGTTAAACAGACACTGTCCCTACAATGTAAAAGAGTATTGTTTTAGGAACAAGTATTTCTGTAAAGGCTTTTTATCCATTTTGCATATACAGATTTTTTATTCATTCTTGGGATGTGAACGTCGCTGGTACGGCCAGCATTTATTGCCCATCCCCAGTTGCCTTTGAGAAGGTGGTGGTGAGCTGCCTTCTTGAACCGCTGCAGTCCGTGTGGTGAAGGTGCTCCCACAGTGCTGTTAGGGAGGTAGTTCCAGGATTTTGACCCAGCGACAGTGAAGGAACGGCAATCTATGTCCAAGTCAGGATGGTGTGTGACTTGTAGATGATGGTGTTCCCATGCACCTGCTGCCCTTTTCCTTCTAGGCGGTAGAAGTCGTGGGACAGGTAGGGTGGCAGGTTCCCTTCCACAAGAACACAAGAATTAGGAGCAGGAGTGAGCCATACGGCCTCTCGAGCCTGCTCCGCCATTCAATAAGATCATGGCTGATCTTCGGCCTCAGCTTGACTTTCCTGCCCGATCCCCATATCCCTGAGGGACATTAGTGAACCAGTTGGGATTTTAATGACAATCCGGCAGCTTTCATCATTACTTTTTTTCTCGTGCCGGCCCCACAAATTCCCAGATTCATTGAGCTCAATTTCACAACCTGTCTTTGTGTTTTTCTGGGTTCTCTCACACTCCATTTTTCTTGTTTTATATTCATTTTACAGGGTATTGGAAGGGGAGGATTTGTAGACAGGAAATTTTAACTCAAACATCACATCAAGATCTGACAGAGTCGTTCAATTCATCGGGACCTCAATATCGTCAAACATAACATGGAAGCAAAAAGCACAGTTCACAGTGGGGAGAAACCGTACACGTGTTCTGTGTGTGGACGAGGATTCAGTCGATCCTCTGGCCTGGCGAAACACAAGCGCAGTCACACCGGGGAGAAACCGTAGAAATGTGGGGACTGTGGGAAAGGATTTGATTACCCGTATCAGCTGGAAGCTCATCGGCGCATTCATACCGGGGAGAGACGGTTCGAATGGATTCACTCAGACAAGTGACCTACTGACACACCAGCGAGTTCACACTGGGGAGAGGCCGTTCGCCTGCTCCGTGTGTGGGAAGGGACTCACTCAGCCATCCCAGCTACTGCGACACCAACTTGTTCACACAAACATGAGACCTTTTAAATGTTCTGACTGTGAGAAAAGCTTTAAAAGCAAAAGGGATCTGATGACACACCAGCAAATTCATTCTGGGGAGAGGCCATTCACCTGCTCTGAGTGTGGAAAAGGATTCACGAATTCAACCACCCTTCTGATACACCAGCGAGTTCACACTGGGGAGAGTCCATTCACCTGCTCCGTGTGTGGGAAAGGATTCACAAATTCATCCCACCTACTGACACACCAGCAAGTTCACACCGGAGAGAAGATGTTCACCTGCTCAGTGTGTGGGAAGGGATTCACTCAGAACTGCAGCCTGCTGGCACACCAGCGCACTCACACTGGGGAGAGGCCGTTCACCTGTTCCGAGTGTGGGAAGGGATTCACTCAGTCATACAACCTGCTGACACACCAGCGAGTTCACAAGTGACTGCAGGGGTTGGATTCTGCTGTTATTGCCACTGTTAATCACATCCAGGACTGAACCATGTTCATTCTGACAGTTGGGTTCACTCCTGCTGTGGAACTCCACCACTGACCCTGCTGAAGGTTGTAGGCTCAGGGAGTGGGGCCTTCAGGAGTGGACGGAAAGAAAGCTGAGTTTTGGTATCCTGACAAATATATGGCGAGGAACCAGAGGAATCCTTACTAAAGAACCATCTGGGGTTTCACTGACCAGCGTAGGTCTAGGGGCGAATGATACCTGACTCCCTGAACTGTCTTACATTGAACCCAGTTCAGATCAAGAGGAATTCAGTTTACAGGAGAATAGAGAGAAATATCACCCGCAGTTGTGGGAGACAAAAGCAGCCATTAGAGAAGCTCAGAGATCTTTGGAAAAGAAGATGGTGCTCAATTGTGGTAATAATGGCAAAATCTTTCCCAGCTCCGTCAGGAGGCAGAATCCTGTTAAAGATGGTTTCGGGCAGGGCTGGGCAATGATTTGGGCTGGAGGGCCACTTAAGAAGTTGTGGTGAGCTGTTGAGGGCTGCACATCAATGTTGCCCCTAAGGTGCACAGCTGCACGGTGGCGCAGCAATGGTGAGGCCCTGCGCAGGCCGCTCACCAGCTCCTGCCGCTGGGAAAGAAACCGCGCAGCACATTTAAAGGGACCACGCACGTTGGTGAGAGCAAAGTGTTCAATTGGTGAATCGGAAACAGTCCGACTCTTAGTGTTGAGCATCGCACCACTTCTACCCTCCCAATAATTTATCAACATAAATTCAGATAGTCATCAGATACTATCTTAAATACACAGAATGTGGTGTAAGATAGTAAAATCTGCCGTTACTAAATGAATGAAATGAGTGATCGATTGATCGATGGATTATATGTTGGACTGAAAGTCCACGTGGCTGTTTGGCCGAGCGGCTTGAGTCTTTTGAAGCACAAGTAGCTCTTTGTGGACACCACCATGGGCAGCACGGTGGCATAGTGGTTAGCACTGTTGCCTCACAGCGCCAGGGACCCGGGTTCAAATCCGGCCTCGGGTGACTGTGTGGAGTTTGCACATTCTCCCCGTGTTTGCGTGGGTTTTCTCCGGGTGCTCCGGTTTCCTCCCACAGTCCAAAGATGTGCGGGTTAGGTTGATTGGCCATGATAAAAAAATTGGCCCTTAGTTTGAGGGGGGATTAAAAATGTGGGGTTACGGGGATAGGGCTTGGGTGGGATGGCTGTCGGTGTAGGGACCGGGTGCTAGGGTTTGGATGTTCAGCCATGATCTCGTTGAATGGCGGAGCAGGCTCGAAGGGCCGAATGGCCTACTCCTGCTCCTATCTTCTATGTTTCTATGTTTCTGCTTCAAAAAACTGAAGAACGTCAGAAGCCATTAACGGAGACAGGCACAGCATGCTAGCTCAACAAATGGCACCAAAGAATGGTGGGATGTGGGTTTATGCCCATTCTCCCTCACACTGCAAATCCTTAATCTCCACTGGACTGTCGGGAAGGAAGAGGGGGGTCAACAGAAAGTGAGCGTGTCCCCACAAGGAAGTCCATTTGGAGGGTGAGACTCCACGGGTCACAGTAGAACGGCAGGGTCAGAGCAAGCTGCCCACCTGTTCCCTCAGCTGAGAATGCTTTGGTTGTATGCAGGGACCTAAAGAGAAAAAAAAACACACAACAAAAAGTAAAAGGCAAAAGAAAACTTCAAAGGATTTGCTTAAAGTAAGAAAATACTATATTTGTAAAATAAATGCAGGTAGTTCTTTGGCTAAACTCTTACTTAGTCAAACAATCATATTCCAATAAGTGATATTGCAGCTTGCTGTTGATGATAATTAGAGATTTACTTTGTAGATAAATAGTGTACGAGGTTAGAAAGCAGAAAGCTTCCCATTTGGGGATTCATGTTGCTGTGGAACTGCCCAGGCTGTTTCCATCGTTATTTTATTGTCCTTTTGGCCATTTTTAGTAGTTGTCCTTCTAGTTCAGATATGCTGGGGGTAATTTGAACCTCCCCCACCTGACGGGATTGAATTTTCTGCCCATTTTACACCTTCCCTAATTTTGCTCTCCAATGATTTCAGTCGAAAGTGAAATCGGGCGGGTGTAAAACAAGCGGCCGATCTGATCGCATTAGTTTCCCGCCAGGTGCGTGAGGTTAAAATCACCCCCTGCTGTTTCCAAATACAACCCAAGCAAATTTCTCCTGACAATAGTTTGGTTCTGATCCTTAATAATGTTCCAGCTACTCTTATCACCACAATTGCTTTAATTCTGACATTTGTCCTGTGATCTGACAGCAAAGCAGTGATCTCTTCACATGCAGTGAGCAAATTTCAATTTCAATTTTATTTGTCACATAACCAAATACAACAAGTGAAATCCAGTCAGTGAAATGCTTTTTCCTTAACGAGCCGAGCGCACCAAGCAGCAAAGGACACTTAGCTGCTGGTACGCACGGAGCCCGCAAGGACGGCAGCCGTCTTCATCGACACCATCACAATAGTGTCCGCTCTCACCTTGCTCCGCCTTTCCCGCACTCCTGCACGACAAATGGGAACAAACTGGAGGTCCATTGTGCAGGAAGAAACCCAGACACGCGACGACCTTTTCTCTCATTTGAAGATGTGCATTGCTGAAGAGGATAAGACAGCTTGTAATGTGAAGGACAATCTAGTGTCAGGCAGTGTGCTTGGAGATGTCCAAATATTTATCATCATCCAGTCTGGTCCTCCGCATTGAAAACTCTTGGAACACCTCGGATTTGTGAAACATTGAGGTTGATTTTATTGGAAATATCAAATTCAGCTCTGATTTGCAAACCTTTATTATCGCAATGCTCTTGCCATTGAGATGCACCAGTCAGCTGAATAAGGTAGATTTGATATTTTCAGTAAATACAGGGTTCAGTTTCATATTTCCAAATATGATTGGCTTCCCAAGTCCATTAAACACCACAGATCAGATCATTCAGTCAGGCTCATTTTCAAAGAAAGGCTCAATTGCAACTGGCACATGGGCAAGAATGGAATGTCGATCCTTCTCTTGCAGCTGATCGGGGATCTTGGATGTGTTTGACGTTGCTGAGATTGCTGAGCTTAGACTTCTTGGGGCTGATTTTCATTCTCAGTGGACATCGGGCAAGCGGTGCAATGGTGCTGCCTGTCCAATGTCCTCGGTGAGAAGACCCAGCCATTTTGATGGCCGGGCCTCATCTGTGCATTCTCCAGCTCCAACCACTAAACCAGGGCTGACAGGGAGCTTGCAGATCGGAGGGCGGGGGGTGGGTGAAACTGGAAATCGGCGGCTCCTCCATGGAACAGATGCAGCAAATGGCAGATTCCATTTGCCCGCCTTTGTTTGTGGTTGTGACTCCCCTGCTGCCTCAGAGACAATGACCCGCCTCCTGACATTACGTGGGCTGGGGTCAGGCTGGGGTCGGCTGCGGCGGATGTTCGACCTCGAAGCCAGGCCTTGGCGGGCTGGATTGAATCTATTTGTTTCTGCTGATGTTAATAACCCCGCTAATTGGGCTGGAGTTTATTATTCTAGAAATAAGTCAAATAAATCTGCTTTGTTTCAAACACACTTTGTATCGAGTCCTTGATGTCTCTAAGACAAGAGGAGACTAATTGATGTCCTGTTACCGACTGTTCCATTTTGGGCCTTTTCTCCTTTGTTAAAGAAAGACTTGTATTCATACAGCACCTTTCACAACTTCAGGACATCCCAAAGCGCTTTACAGCCAATGAAGTACTTTTGAAGAGCAGTCACTGTTGTAATGTAGCAAATGCAGCAGCCAATTTGCTCACAGCAAGGTCCCACAGACAGCACTGTGATAATGACCAGATGATCTGTTTTAGTGATGTTGGTTCAGGGAGAAATGTTGGCCAGGACTCCAGGGAGAACTCCCCTGCTCTTCGAAATAACATCATGGGATCTTTTACGTCCACTTGAGAGGGCAGATGGGGCCTCGCTTGAACATCTCGTCTGAAAGACGGCACCTCTTTCAGTGCCACACTCCCTCAGTACTGCATTGGCGTGTCGGCCTAGATTTTGTTCTCATGTCTCTGGAGGTGGATTTGATCCCACAACCGCCTGACACAGAGACGAGAGAGATAGTGCTCCCACTGAGAGAGAGAGAGAGAGAGAGTGCTCCCACTGAGCCACAACTAACACCTGATCATTACTCTAGATTATTTCAGTTCTCATACCTTCAGTTACACTCATGGACATGTCCCAGCTCTCCATACCATCCAGGGTGCCTCTCCTAGCCTTGGTATCCAGGGAAGGTATCGGTAACACGCCCCTGTACCTGCCCTGGGAGTGTTTGATGTGACAGTGTAGAGGGAGCTTTACTCTGTATCTAACCCAGACTGTACCTGCCCTGGGAGTGTTTGATGGGTCAGTGTAGAGGGAGCTTTACTCTGTATATAACCCGTGCTGTACCTGCCCTGGGAGTGTTTGATGGGTCAGTGTAGAGGGAGCTTTACTCTGTATCTAACCCGTGCTGTACCTGCCCCGGGAGTGTTTGATGGGACAGTGTAGATCAAGGGTTCTCTGAGGCCCCTCCTGTGTTATAAAAATTCCCCGGACCCCCTGTAACACAATACAAGTATTCATTGTCTGTAAACGCTTTGGGACATCCTGAGATCACAGAAGCCTCTCTATAAATGCAAGTCTTTCCATTTCAAATCACTGTGCTTTATTTTTTGAAATAAATAGTTATTTGGCGATTAATTGCGGTAATAGTATGTTTTAAACTCCCTCCTCCTTGATTCTCCAATACAAGAGGCCCAGTGACCTCACAAGCTGCCTTGTGGCCGCCCTCCTTCCAGCCCATGTGATCTGCTCACCTGAGCAAAGCCCAGCTCCCAGGCGGAGGCAGGGAGTGCACTGATTGGCCCTTTACTGCCCCGCCCACCCCGGCAGCCACCAATTGGAGAGTGAGCGGGTGCAGTGGGCGGGGCTGACCTTTGATTGACAGTTTCAACTCCCGCTCGCAACGCTTTGTATTTCGCCCCAACAATGGACGGCGGTTGGAGGCGGGACCTAGGCCAAGCTGATTGGCTGCTGGCCTTTGATTGATGGTTGACGGGACCAATCTCCGGGGCCGCGGGCTGTCCTGCTCAGTGGCGCCGCCTGGTGTGAGGGTGAGCGGCGGCTGGAGCTGCGGGTCCCACAAACTGCGCCTGCGCACTGCTCCTGTTCCAGTGGGAGAAGGTGTTCAACGGACTGGGCTCCTGGGATTGGGAATGGCCCCACCCTCCAATAAACCCCAGCCTGGATTTGTCGGGGGGAAGGGGGGAGATGGGGGCAACAGGCTGGATGGAGATGATGGGAATCTGGATCAACCCAATTGGCAGCGAGCGAGGGGCGGCTTCCGCAGCCTTGGCCCCATCGCGCCCCACATCGCTTCCCCCGCGGCTGCTCAATGGGAACTGAGCCGGCGCCCGGTGTGAGGGCTGCTTGTGGGAGAAAGAATGAAAGAGGGAGAGAGTTTCTGGGCCCACCCCTTGAAACCTTCTCACGGACCCCGGTTGAGACTCTCTGATCGACAAGAGGCGCTGCAGCAACTCGCCAAGGCTTCTTCGGCAGCACCTCCTAAACCCGCCACCTCCACCACCCAGAGGGACGAGGGCAGCAGGCGCAGGGGAACACCACCACCTCCAAGCTCCCCTCCAAGTCACACACCATCCCGACATGGAAATATATCGCCGATCATTCATCGTCACTGGGTCAAAATCCTGGAACTCCCTCCCTAACAGCACTGTGGGAGCACCGTCACCACACGGACTGCAGCGGTTCAAGGAGGTGGCTCACCACCACTTCCTCAAGGGCAATTAGGGATGGGCAATAAATGCTGGGCTTGCCAGCGACGCCCACATCCCATGAATTAATTAAAATAAATTCCTACCACAGTCGTTAATAAAGGAATAACACTAATATATATATAAATCCATAAGTACATAAATATATATATACATAAATATACATACAAAAAATACATTTTCTCCAACTTTGACTAGTTTATCCTGTCTGATAAAAACCAACCCCAGTCACTGACACCAATCTCCTCCTGTCTGATATAAACCAACCCCACAGTCACTGACACCAATCTCCTCCTGTCTGATATAAACCAATCCCACAGTCACTGACACCAATCTCCTCCTGTCTGATAAAAACCAACCCCAGTCACTGACACCAAACTCCTCCTGTCTGATATAAAC
Source organism: Somniosus microcephalus (assembly GCF_052327205.1). Taxonomy (NCBI): domain Eukaryota; kingdom Metazoa; phylum Chordata; class Chondrichthyes; order Squaliformes; family Somniosidae; genus Somniosus; species Somniosus microcephalus. Next base: position 67,184,113 of record NC_140990.1, read on the forward strand.
CAACCCCATAGTCACTGACACCAATCTCCTCCTGTCTGATAAAAACCAACCCCACAGTCACTGACACCAATCTCCTCCTGTCTGATATAAACCAACCCCATAGTCACTGACACCAATCTCCTCCTATCTGATATAAACCAATCCCACAGTCACTGACACCAATCTCCTCCTGTCTGATAAAAACCAGCCCCACAGTCACTGACACCAATCTCCTCCTGTCTGATAAAAACCAACCCCAGTCACTGTCACCAATCTCCTCCTGTCTGGTATAAACCAACCCCATAGTCACTGACACCAATCTCCTCCTGTCTGATATAAACCAACCCCACAGTCACTGACACCAATCTCCTCCTGTCTGATATAAACCAATCCCACAGGCCCAGAAAGATTAAACTCAGCCCATTACTTGAATTGGACTTGTCTCCATTCCCGTGCTGAGGGGATTGTTGTACCAGATGGGAGGGATAACATTTGGGGATTCTCGATTCTCCACCAATTCCCATTCCCCTTCTTTCTGGTGGATACTGGAGGTGCCACTGTGTGTAATGTGCAAGTCAGTAAGAATTGTCAGTGAGGATTAATCAGCACTTTCTAATTGGAGATATTAATCCGTGGAACTTTCAGATAATAAATTGTAGATTTTGTACCAAAGGTCAATTTAGGGTTAAAGTAAAATTCATAATTTTATTGCCAAATAATTTCTTATGAAAGTCCTGAATTAAGGGGAACAATCACAGACAATGATTCTTAAAGGGACACTGCAGCCCCAACAAGTCAATCAGCTATATATCCAGAATATTAAACTCCAGTCAGTTATAGGGTTATTAACATCAACAGAAACAACAGAATCCAACCCCTGCAGTTAATTGTGAACTCGCTGGTGTCTCAGCAGGTTGGATGACTGAGTGAATCCCTTCCCACATACGGAGCAGGTGAACGACCTCTCCCCAGTTTGAACTCGCTGGTGAATCAGCAGGCCGGATGACTGAGTGAATCCCTTCCCACACGCAGAGCAGGTGAACAGCCTCTCCCCGGTGTGAACTCGCTGCTGTGTCCGAAGGCCGGACGAACAAGTGAATCCCTTCCCACACACGGAGCAGGTGAACGGTCTCTCCCCACTGTGAACTCGTTGCTGTTTCAGCAGGCTGGATGAACAAGTGAATCCCTCCCCACACATGGAGCAGGTGAACGGCCTCTCCCCAGTGTGAAGTCGCTGGTGTGTCAGCAGGTAGGATGATTTAATTAATCCCTTTCCACACTTGGAGCAGGTGAACGGTCTCTCCCCAGTGTGAGTGCGCTGGTGTACAATGAGATTGGATGAATACCTGAACCTCTTCCCACAGTGAGAGCAACTGAATGGTTTATCGTCAGTGTGAACTCGCTGATGTTGAATCAGTTCCTCAGAGCTTTTAAAGCAGTTCGCACAGTCGGAACATTGAAAAGTTCTCTCGTCGGTGTGAATTCGCTGGTGTCTCAGAAGGTGGGCTGAATTAGTGAATCCCTTCCCACACACGGAGCAGGTGAACGGCCTCTCCCCGGTGTGAACTCGCTGGTGAGTCAGCAGGTTGGATGACTGAGTGAATCCCTTCCCACACATGGAGCAGGTGAACGGTCTCTCTCCAGTGTGACTGTAGCGATGAGTTTCCAGCTGGGATGGGGAAATTAATCCCTTCCCACACACACAGCAGGTAAACGGCCTTTCCCCGGTGTGACTGCATTGATGAGTTTCCAGCTCAAACAAGTAATTGAATCCCTTCCCACAGTCCCCACATTTCCATGGTTTCTCCGTGGTGCGGGTATCCTTGTGTCTCTCCAGGTTGGACGGTCGATTGAAGCCTTGTCCACACACAGAACATGTGTAAGGTTTCTCCCTGCTGTGAATGGTGTGATGTTTTTTCAGGCTGTGTAACTGGTTAAAGCTCTTTCCACAGTCAGTGCACTGAAACATTCTCACTCGGGTGTGTGTGTCTCGGTGCTTTTCCAGTCACACTGATGTTGAGGTGATATTTGGTTTGAGCTTCCTGTCTGTAAACCCGCCCCTTCTAATACCCTGTAAAAGGAGTTTACAAAAGACATCACTGTAAGTACAGGATAGAAATTCAGAACAGACAATTCTAGTTTCTATGGAACATACTTTCCTCTCTTTTTCCCCAAAGCTGTAAATCCCCGTCCCATACACTCTCCCTCCTCCCTGTGCTGAAATCCAAACCCATCACACCATCTCCAACATTTTTCCTTTCAATCGACTTTTCTTCCTCCCCCTGAAGGTTTTGACTCTGATGGGTTCAGTTCTACACTCATGAGGGACTGGAAGCCAGCACCCTGCAGGGACCGGACTCTGTCATAAAACCATGGCTTCAGAAGAGAAATTGAAGAAACTATTTGATAGAAGGTGTGGTGGTGAAATGTTGGGCGGGTGCTCAGCATCTCACACATTGTGTAAGATTAACATTCCACATGTCTGAACCTTTCATTCCATCCCTGATTTGGGCATCTCTTGAGCTGCCACTTCTTGTCCCATTATACCAAGTTGGTGCAACAGGAGAGCCTGGGATCAGGGGGATATTGGACAGGAAGCACACTGTGGTGTATGTAACCTGTTCCACCTTAAGAGAACTACCTTAAGAGATGTACTACTTTCTCTTGGCTGCTGTATACTGTAATACCGGTGGTGACCACACCGGTATATAAGTGTTGTGTAGGGATTTGCTGGGCAGTTCAGCCCTGACCTCCGAATAGGAAAGACCTGTTAAAGTTATTCTTGTGGTCTGTGTCCAGTGATTTATAATAAGCATAACTGGGACACACAGACTTAACAGTGGTGACGAGTCCGATCTTACCCTGCGGCAGTTTTACATCCAAGGCAGCTTCGTCCTCAGAACGGGCGTCGAGAAGAGGCATCCGCCCTCATCATCCTGCTGAGCACCATCGCACGGGAGGCATCGAGAACCCGGGTTAAAAAAAAAAAGAAAAATTCTGACCACGAAGCCCTCCATCAGCGACAGGCAGTGATCATCCCTTCTACCACGGTGGTGGGTAAGCCGATCAGCGACACGAGCAGAAAGTCGGTCGCGTTGACTGTGGAGTGGGGGAGGGGAAACGGAGGAAAAAGGGTGGAGAACTCGACCATGGCCAGTGAAAAGGGCCGGGCTGCAATCGAGGCCGAGAGGCGCAGCAGCGTCGGGGAATTGAGAACCGCTGGGGAGGCGAGAACGGCAGCAGCACGGCAATCGCCATTGCAGCCAGCGGGGGGGAAGAAGGCAAACGCGGGAATCCGCCATTGTAGTTGGCGGGGGAAGAAGACAAGCGCGGGAAAGACCACCAAGCGCGGGAAGCCGCCATTTTAGTAGGCGGGGGAAGAAGACAAGCGCAGGAAGCCGCCATTTTGAGAAAAAGAAAAAATTAAAAAACTTGCAAGGATGCCTAAACATGGGAACATTAATACCTTTGATAGCGATATCGAAGATTGGACCACGTATGTAGAACGCATGGAAGTTTATTGTAAAGCAAATAAGGTACCAGATGATGAGAAAGCACTAACCTTATTAAGCTCAATGGGTGCGAAGACATACGGGCTATTGAAGCACCTTCTTTCACCAGATAAACCGGCGGATCAGACTTTCGCGAATATTGATACTGTCCTGAAAAATCATTTAAACCCCACGCCGCTGATGATAGCGGAACTATTTAAATTTTACAGAAGAACGCAGCTGAAAGACGAAAGCAATGCTGAATTTTTAATTGAACTGCGTAAGCTATCAAAGTACTGTCAGTTTGGAACAGGACTAGCAGATGCGCTGAGAGATAAATTTGTGTGTGGATTGTTAAAAGAAGGAACACAAAAGCGACTGCTTGAGGAGAATGATCTTACGCTTGATAAAGCTGTCACAATTGCAGCATCGCACGAAGCCGCAGCGAGAGGCACTGCGGAAATGCAGCTACGGTCACCGGAACTCAGCACCAATCAAATGGTTTTGGGTACAGTACAATGTTATCGTTGTGGAAAGACAACGCACGATCAGAACCAGTGCTGGTTCAAAAATCAGGAATGCAGAAAATGTGGCAGGCTTGGTCACATAGCTAAAGTATGCCAGTCAGGAAAGAAGACCAGCAACAAAAAGTCACCGCAGGAAAAGCACAGAAAGGTACACAAGGTGACAGAGAACAGTTCGAACGAACAGAAGTCAAATTCAGACTCCAGCAGTAATGAACTGGGTAGTCTAAGAGTACACAATGTTAGTAATGAAGCAGACCTCCAAACAATCTGGGTCACACTTCAGATAGCAGGAGTCCAAGTGAAGATGGAATTGGACACTGGATCGGCATTGATGGTCATGAATAAGCAAGATTACAAAAGGTTATTCCCACATATTCCCCTACGGGATACGGAGATTGTATTGAAAACATACACGGGTCAAAGAGTATACCCCATCGGGAAGATAGAGGTAAAGGTGGTCCACAAGGGCAAAGAAAGCTGAGGAATGGACTTATATGTGCTACCTGAGGGAGGTCCACCGTCCACCACTACTGGGACGGGAGTGGATTAGGAAAATAAATATGGACTGGCATTCCTTAAAAGCACTAACGGTAGATTCCGGTAAAAAAGGTGTCAAACCTAAACGATTGTCCAGAATATTGGATGATGCTAAAGCAGTGTTCCAACAGGGACTGGGAACACTGAGAGGAATTACGGCAAACATCAAGGTTGAAGAACATGCAAACCCGAAATTTTTCAAAGCCAGACCAGTACCTTATGCGATACGACCTGCTGTGGAAGCTGAGCTGGAAGGGCTAGAACGTTCAGGAGTACTGTCTAAGGTAGACTGGAGTGAGTGGGCCACGCCCATTGTTCCCGTCATGAAGCGTTCATCGAGCAACAAGCCGGGGGAACCGGGGAAGGTTCGCATCTGTGGAGATTTCAAGATCACTGTTAATCCGGTGCTTCACACGGTGCAGTATCCGCTTCCGCCGATTGAGGATATCTTCGCTTCATTGTCTGGCGGGAAACACTTCACCAAGATAGACCTGGCGCAGGCATACTTACAGATGGAAGTTGAGGAAGAGTCATGCCAGTATCTCACGATCAACACGCATCGAGGTTTATACCGGTATAATAGACTGGTTTTTGGAGTGGCATCGGCTCCAGCAATTTGGCAGAGGGCCATGGAGCAGGTATTACAGGGAATTCCAGGCACACAATGTTACCTGGATGATATTCTGATTACAGGAGATGATGATGAGGAACACCTTGCAAATTTGGAACTGGTGCTCACCAGATTGAAAGAATATGGACTTCGAGTTAATCGCCAGAAATGTGAGTTCTTTCAGAAGCGGATCTCGTACTGTGGTCATGTCATTGACCAGGAGGGGCTTCATAAGTCTCCTGACAAGATCGAAGCTGTTGTGAAGGTTCCCGCTCCGGATAATGTATCCCAGTTGAGGTCGTTCCTAGGGTTGATTAACTATTACCATAAGTTTCTGCCAAATTTATCCACGGTGCTGCACCCGCTGAACGCTCTTTTGCAGAAGGGAGTACCATGGAAGTGGAGCGAGGACTGTAAGAGGGCCTTTCGCAAAAGCAAGGCATTGATCACCTCAGAGGAAGTGTTGGCTCACTTCAACCCAACGCTGCCTATTTGTTTGGCTTGTGATGCTTCTCCATATGGTATTGGGGCAGTACTCTCACACAAGTTGCCAAATGGCCTGGAGAGGCCAGTTGCATTCGCATCCAGATCATTGACCTCCGCTGAGCGCAACTATGCTCAGATAGATAGGGAGGCTCTCAGCCTTGTGTGGGGAGTAAAGAAGTTTAATCATTACCTGCAGGGCCAAAAGTTTACGCTTCTGACAGACCACCAGCCGTTGGTATCCATTTTTAACCCTAAGAAGGGTGTTTCGGTGATGACAGCACAGAGACTCCAAAGATGGTCCCTTTTCCAAGGGGCACATCAATATCAGATCGAATTCAAAGGTACAAAGCAGCATGGTAATGCTGATGGGCTGTCGCGCCTGCCACTGCCTACAGAGGAGGAGGCACCGACGGTTGACCCTGTTGAGTTATTTCACTCAACCTCATCAAATGTTTACCAGTCACCAATGCAAGTATTGAAAGAGAAACCAGGAACGACCCGACACTGTCCCGGGTCTACGAAGTGACAGTGAAGGGATGGCCAGCACATGGTGATCCACTGTTACCAGCATTCTCAGCAAGACGAGACCAGCTGTCCATCTGTCAAGGAACATTGATGTATGGAACAAGGGTGATTATTCCTCCTAAGTTAAGAGAGAGAGTTCTAAAGGAACTGCATGAAGGTCATCTGGGGGGAGTCAAGATGAAAAGCCTTGCTAGGGCTTATGTGTGGTGGCTGGGTATCGACCAACAGATAGAGGATCTGACGAAAAGCTGCTCAGGGTGCCAAAAAGTGCAAAATGCACCTCCGATTGCACCGCTGCATCCATGGGAATGGCCTTCAACCCCATGGCAACGTGTACATATTGACTTTGCTGGTCCATTCATGAACTCCATGTTTTTAATTGCGGTGGACGCACATTCTAAATGGCCAGAAGTGATTAAGATGACTACCACTACCTCGGAAAAGACGATCGCGGTGCTAAGAATGATATTTGCAAGAAATGGATTGCCAGAACAAATATGTTCAGACAACGGACCGCAGTTTGTGTCAGAAGAATTCCAGAAATTCATGAAGAAGAATGGGGTGAAACATTATACCTCTGCCCCATATCATCCGGCTACAAACGGGTTGGCCGAGAGATTTGTACAAACGTTCAAAAAAGCAATAAAGGCCATGAGCGAAGATCAGATTCCACTACAACACAAGGTGGACAAATTCCTACTGGCATATCGAAACGCCACTCATGCAGTGACAAACTAAAGTCCTGCCATGATGTTCTATAACAGGAGGTTGCGGTCCAGGTTGGACTTGTTAAAACCAAATGTGCGGAGGGAAGTTGAAAACAAACAGTTCCAGCATATAAATAACAAGACCACTCGGAGTTTCGAAATAGGACAACCAGTGTTAGCCCGGGACTATAAAAATGAGAAATGGCAATCTGGAACAATTCGGGCCAGACAAGGACCCCTGATGTACATGGTAGATATTGGTGAAAATGTAATACGGCGTCATGCTGACCAACTGGTAGAATCGAGAACAAGGGTCGAACCCAGGGTTACGGCAGAGACAACTGTGGAAGAAGTTAGTGAACCTGAAGCATCTACCTCAGAAGTGAATGTACCTGATGATGGTGTCCAATCCATAAGAGACCAACTAGATGAGTCACCCCAGCAACGAGAATCAGAGACCCCTGAAAGGCGTTATCCAACTCGAATCAGGAGGCCTCCTCAGAGACTGAATCTTTGAACTGTTTTGCATGAAGTTGTATATATATATATGTTATTATGTTATGTTAAATGGGGATATAACTGTTAAGCTAAAAAGGGAGGATTGTGGTGTATGTAACCTGTTCCACCTTATGAGAACTACCTTAAGAGATGTACTACTTTCCCTTGGCTGCTGCATACTGTAATACTGGTGGTGACCACACCGGTATATAAGTGTTGTGTAGGGTTTGCTGGGCAGTTCAGCCCTGACCTCCGAATAGTAAAGACCTGTTAAAGTTATTCTTGTGGTCTGTGTCCAGTGATTTATAATAAGCATAACTTGGACACACAGACTTAACACACACAGCACGGACATTACACTGCAGGTGGGATATGTGAGAGTGTTATAGTGAGGGCTTTGGGCACTTTATTAAACACACACACAGCAGAAGCACATTAATCTCAATGATGGTGGAGCCCAGCACGTGAGTGCAAAAGACAAGGCTGAAGCATTTGCAACTATCTTCAGCCAGAAGTGCCGAGTGGATGATCCATCTCGGCCTCCTCCTGAGGTCCCCAGCATCACAGATGCCAGTCTTCAGCCCATTCAATTCACTCCACGTGATGTCAAGAAACGGTGGAAGACACTGGATACTGCAAAGGCTATGGGCCCTGACAACATTCCGGCAATAGTACTGAAGACTTGTCTCCAGACTAGCTGCGCCTCTAGCCAAGCTGTTCCAGTACAGCTACAACACTGGCATCTACCCGGCAATGTGGAAAATTGCCCAAGTATGTCCTGTCTACAAAAAGCAGGACAAATCCAACCCGGCCAATTACCGTCCCATCAGTCTACTCTCAATCATCAGCAAAGTGATGGAAGGTGTCGTCGACAGTGCTATCAAGCAGCACTTACTCAGCAATAACCTGCTAACTGACGCCCAGTTTGGGTTACATCAGGGCCACTCAGCTCCTGACCTCATTACAGCCTTGGTCCAAACATGGACAAAAGAGCTGAACTCAAGAGGTGAGGTGAGAGTGACTGCCCTTGACATCAAGGCAGCATTTGATCGAGTGTGGCATCAAGGAGCCCTAGCAAAACTGAAGTCAATGGGAATCAAGGGGAAAACTCTCCATTGGTTGGAATCATACCTAGCACAAAGGACGTTGGCTGTGGTTGTTGGAGGTCATTCATCTCAATCACATGACATCACTGCAGGAGTTCCTCAGGGCAGTGTCCTAGGCCCAACCATCTTCAGCTGTTTCATCAATGACCTTCCCTCCATCATAAGGTCAGAAGTGGGGATGTTCGCTGATGATTGCACACTGTTCAGCACCATTCAAGACTCGTCAGATACTGACGCAGTCCGTGTCCATATGCAGCAAGACCTGGACAACATTCAGACTTGGGCTGACAAGTGGCAAGTAACATTCACACCACACAAGTGCCAGGCAATGACCATCTCCAACAAGCGAGACTCTAACCATCTCCCCTTGACATTCAATGCCATTACCATTGCTGAATCCCCCACTATCAACATCCTGGGGGTTACCATTGATCAGAAACTGAACTGGACCAGCCATATAAATACTGTGGCTACAAGAGCAGGCCAGAGGCTGGGAATTCTGCAGCGAGTGTCTCACCTCCTGACTCCCCAAAGCCTTTCCACCATCTACAAGGCACAAGTCAGGAGTGTGATGGAATACTCTCCACTTGCCTGGATGAGTGCAGCTCCAACAACACTTAAGAAGCTCGACACTATTCAGGATAAAGCAGCCCGCTTGATTGGCACTCCATCCACCACCTTCAACATTCACTCCCTCCACCACCGGCACACTGTGGCTGCAGTGTGTACCATCTACAAGATGCACTGCAGCAACTCACCAAGGCTCCTTCAACAGCACCTTCCAAACTCGCGACCTCTACCACTTAGAAGGACAAGGGCAGCAGACGCATGGGAACATCACCACCTACAAGTTCCCCTCCAAGCCACACACCACCCTGACTTGGACCTGTATCGCCGTTCCTTCACTGTCACTGGGCCAAAATCCTGGAACTCCCTTCCTAACAGCATTGTGGGTGTACCTACACCATATGGACTGCAGCGGTTCAAGAAGGCAGCTCACCACCATCTTCTCAAGGGCAATTAGGGATGGGCACTAAATGCAGGCCTAGCCAGCCAGCGACGCCCACATCCCATCAATGAATAAAACATTTAAAAAAAATCTGATTGTAGATCACTTACACATGAGCAGCCAGCAGTGTGGAGCCTCCCCAGAGTCCGGCCAGTATTTACAGGAGCTGGGACACAGAAAGTGTCTCATTAAAATCACTCATATACTTGTTCACACAAATCAACCCCCAAAAACTGCAGAATGCTTTCTCCCAGACGCTCCCTGACCAGTCACTATTTCTCCGCCATTTAATGATGCTCCCTGACCAGTCTCCATTTCTCTTCACTTACAGATGCTCCCTGACCAGTCTCCATTTCTCTTCACTTACAGACCCTCCCTGAGCAGTCTCCATTTCTCCTACAATTACAGACGCTCCCTGAGCAGTCTCCATTTCTCCTCCATTTAATGATGCTCCCTGACCAGTCTCCATTTCTCTTCACTTACAGATGCTCCCTGACCAGTCTCCATTTCTCTTCACTTACAGACCCTCCCTGAGCAGTCTCCATTTCTCCTACAATTACAGACGCTCCCTGACCAGTCACCATTTTTCCTCCATTTACAGACACTCCCTGACCAGTCCCCATTTCTCCTCCATTTACAGATGCTCCCTGACCAGTCTCCATTTCTCCTCCATTTACAGACGCTCCCTGACTCACTTCCTGTCTGTCCCGGAGTTTGACGCTTTGTTGAGATTCGGGCCGGAGTGAAACGGGAACCCGCGGGTGGGGGCGGATAATGTTCACTGCTCTTATAATCGGGCCTGGGGCCGCACTCGGGGTATGTGAAGCCCGCGTCCCCCCGGGGTTCATTAAAGCGCCTCCCTCTGACCTGCTGCAGCCTCGCCACCCGCGCATGCTCAGCTCACACTGCCCAACAATCAGCCTCTCTCGCGCATGCTCAGCTCACCTTCTGTTGTTCAGGTTTAAAGGTCAAACCCCGCCCTTTGGGCTCCCCGATTGGTTGGAGGACCCGCCGCCGGCTCGCTCCTCCAGCCCCACTCCGCTCGCTCCCTATTGGTCGGAAGCATCGGTCAATCAGGCCCGGGTCACGTGTCCCTCGCCGGGTGGAGCTGCAGGTCGGCGGGAGGGGGGTCGGGAGATTAATAAACTGCGGGTAGGCAGCACCGCAGGTTTTATAAAGTTGGTGGAGGGAGCGGGTTCATGGGGGACGCGGGCTGCACACACCCCAAGTTCGGCCCCATTATTAAAACACTCAATATTATCCGCTTCACAAACACCCGGGGTGGGCCTCAGGCCCCAAACAAGAGCCTCTGGGCCAGGCGTTTGCCCCGAGCAGGGCGGCAGCTGCAGGGCTTTCTCCCGGTGACAGGCTCGGGGTAATGGCCACCATCTTGAGAGGCTCAGGGGGCAGCAGGGCGCATGCGCGGCCCCCTTGGCCAGGAACCAGGAGGAGAGAATCTTGTCAATTTCTATCCTGGACTCTCAGTGATGGCTTTTGTAAACTCCTTTTACAGGCTGTGAGAAGGGCAGCATTTACACACCGCAAACTCACACCAAACATCACATCAAGATCTGACAGAGCCACTCCATTCATCAGGACCCGAATATCATCGGCCTTTGAATGTGGAATGAGAAATGTTTGTCTGTTCTGTCTGTGGGAAAAGATTTCAAACATCAGTGTGACTGGAAAAGCACTGAGACACACACACCCGAGTGAGAGTGATCCAGTGCACTGACTGTGGAAAGAGCTTTAACCAGTTACACAGCCTGAAAAAACATCGCACCGTTCACAGCGGGGAGAAACCATACACGTGTTCTGTGTGTGGATGAGGCTTCAACTGATCATCCAACCTGGAGAGTCACAAGGACACCCGCACCACGGACAATCCATGGAAATGTGGGGACTGTGGGAAGAGATTCAGTTCCCTGTGGAAGTTGGAAACTCATCAACGCAGTCACACCGGGGAGAGGCCGTTCACCTGCTCCGTGTGTGAGAAGGGATTCACTCATTCATCCAACCTTCTGAGACACCAGCGAGTTCACACTGGGGAGAGGCTATTCACCTGCTCCCTGAGTGAGAAGGGATTCACTCAGAGATCCAGCTTGCTGATACACCAGCAAGTTCACACTGGGGAGAAGCCGTTCAGCTGCTCCATGTGTGGGAAGAGATTCACTCGTTCATCTGAGCTTGTGAAACACCAGCACATTCACACTAGAGAGTCACCTGCTCCGTGTGTGAGAACAGATTCACTCGTTCATCCGAGCTTCTGAGACACCAGCGAGCTCACATTGGAGAGAGGACGTTCACCTGCTCCATGTGTGGGAAGGGATTTGATCGACCATCCAAACTTCTGACACACCAGCGCATTCACACTGGGGAGAGGCCGTTCACCTGTTCCGTGTGTGAGAGGGGATTCACCAATTCATCCGATGTTCTGACACACCAGCAAGTTCACACTGGGGAGAGACCGTTCACCGGCTTTGTGTGTGGGAAGGGATTCACTCGGTCATCGCACCTCACTGAACACCAACTTGTTCACACAGATAAAAGACCTTTTAAATGTTCTGACTGTGAGAAGAGCTTTAAAAGCACAAAAGATCTGCTGATACACCAGCGTGTTCACACTGAGAGAGGTCGTTCACCTGCTTTGAGCGTGGGAAGGGATTCACTCAGTCATCCCACCTGCTGTCACACCAGCGAGTTCACACTGGGGAGAGGCCGTACACCTGCTTTGAGTGTGGGAAGAGATTCATTCAGTCATCCACCCTGCTGAGACACCAGCGCGTTCGCAAGTGACTGCAGGGGTTGGATTCTGCTGTTATTGCTGCTGTTAATCACATCCAGACTGAACCATGTTCATTCTGACAGTTGGGGTTTGTTTCTGATGACAATAACTCCTGTAACTGGGCTGGAGATTAATATCCTGGATATCTGTCAAATAAATCAGCTTTGTTTTAAACACATTGTGGTAGATTTTCGTCTTTCCCACCTGAGTGTTTAGCATCACCTGGCTGGAGCTCAGAAAGGACAATCTGGGGGAGGATCGTACGGCGGGAACAGAACTCCAGCCTGGACACAGTCCTTCAGGGCCACACTGAGAGGGGCAAACGGCACTTTGGTCTTTCTCGTCTCTCTTCACTGACAGCAAAGTCACTGTGCGGGTTATTCTTGAGGCCTGTAAGAAATGTGTCCCAGCCGCTCCCTTCCATGGTTAAGAGCTCCTATACACGGAACAGAAGGCTCCTTTACAACTGTGTTTAGAGTCGGGAAGAACAATGGTGAATGCTGGAAATCTGCTGTCAAATCAGAAATTGGTGTCAAACTGCGATTTGGCAGGTTTAAGTTTCCAGTCTAAAAATGACTGGTAATCATTTGACATGTTTGTCTGACAGTCCTGAGTCTACCATTTTAAGGCAGGCATTAACCCATTTAAAATACAACTGTTTAAAATAAATTGGTGAAATTCTGCATTAAAATAGCAGACAGAGGAGTTCACAGGAGCCTGTTAACTGCTGGTACAATTATACAACAGACATTTCATCTCCAGATAAAGAAGGACCTGCAGCGTGTTTCCAGGAATTCCCTGTTTTATTGATGTGTGTGTATTAGACACCAGGATAACTAAAAATACACGACCCGGAACATCCACGCGGGTGCGATCCCGACAGTTACTCTGGGATCACTCCCACTGTGGAACTCCACCATTGACCCTGCTGAAGGTTGTAGGCTCAGGGAGTGGGGCCTCCAGGAGTGGACGGTAAGAAAGCTGGGTTTTGTTAGAAGATCAGATTTAACATGAAGTAGAGTCATAAAAGTAAAGACTTGCTTAGTTTTATGTACATGTATGTTTAATATGAGTAAACTTTGTATTAAAGACCCGTGTCTAGTGAACTATTAGCTTGTAATCACCTCAGACAGAACAGGCTCTAATGATCCCTTTTAAGCTGAAACAGACCTCATGTGAACAGAACCAGCAGAGCTGAGCACTCTGCCTGTGTGGACTGAGCCGAACTGTGAAGGCCATTTGTTGCTTGAAATGCCCCAGTAAAAGCAAACTCTGACATTGTTCTGACTCGCAGATTCCTCGTAGCTCCAATGAACAGGAAGCGGTTACTCGATGAACCCTAAACAGCCATCCAATGGAATGCTTTGTTTGATAAATGTCTTTCAGCTCAATGGTTTGATTGGCCGAGGTAACCAGGGTCACATGGGCTGTACCTGATTGGGCTTTAAATACAGGAACAGTTTGCAACTCAGGTCAGAGAGCACCCTGGGAAGAAGAAAGCTGATGGCTACAGCCAAGGTGGAACATCCTTCGGGCTGTCCCTGGAGAGGGCGCACGCGGTGTCCGCCGGGACGCTGGAGGCCTTCCGTGACCGGTGGGCACCGAAGGGACTGGAGTCAATTGTCAACGCCAGCAACAGTATTCGGATCTGATTTAATTATAATTTGGAGTTGATTGTTTGTGTCCCTTTAAAAAGGGGGCTCTATTGGTAATGTGACATCAATTGAAGACAATGTCATTCTAATTGGCCTTTTAAAAGAGTCGAACATCCTTTTGTGCCTCTCAGGCTTGGCAATGATCAAAGTCTGAGTTCATGGATACAGCTTGTTAGATTATGAGTCTTACTATATAACTATAATATTGTAAGAATGTTACAAGAAGTATTCCTTTGTAGAATCTCCCACATGAATATTTTGCACTCATTTAGTATAGGAGTTGTATTATTGTAGAATCTACATATTAAAAATAAAGCCTGTGCTCAGGAGATTAAGGTGTGTGGAGTGTTTCATTGGAGATCTCGAACTCAACTAGCAATAGTGTAAAAGCTCATCAGGGTTGTAAACAACTTCAGTCTGACATACACTGGAGATTGGTGTCAGTGACTGTGGGGTCAGTTTATATCAGACAGGAGGAGATTGGTGTCAGTGACTGTGGGGTTGGTTTATATCAGACAGGAGGAGATTGGTGTCAGTGACTGTGGGCTTGGTTTATATCAGACAGGAGGAGACTGTTGTCAGTGACTGTGGGGCTGGTTTATATCAAACAGGAGGAGATTGGTGTCAGTGACTGTGAACTTGGTTTATATCAGACAGGAGGAGATTGCTGTCGGTGACTTTGGGGCTGGTTTATATCAGACAGGAGGAGATTGGTGTCAGTGACTGTGGGCTTGGTATATATCAGACAGGAGGAGACTGTTGTCAGTGACTGTGGGGCTGGTTTATATCAGACAGGAGGAGATTGGTGTCAGTGACTGTGAACTTGGTTTATATCATACAGGAGGAGATTGGTGTCAGTGACTGTGGGCTTGGTTTATATCAGACAGGAGGAGATTGGTGTCGGTGACTGTGGGATTGGTTTATATCAGACAGTTTGAGATTGGTGTCTTTGATGGGTTGGTTTATATCAGTCAGGAGGAGATTGGTGTCATTGACTATGGGGTTTGTTTATATCAGACAGGAGGAGATTGGTTTCAGTAACTGTGGGGTTGGTTTATATCAGACAGGAGGAGATTGGTGTCAGTGTCTGTGAGGTTGGTTTATATCAGACGGGAGGAGATTGGTTTCAGTGACTGTGTGGCTGGTTTATATCAGACAGGTGGTGTTGGTGTCAGTGACTGTAGGGCTGGTTTATATCAGACAGGAGGAGATTGGTCTCAGTGACTGTGAGATTGGTTTATATAAGACAGGAGGAGATTGGTGTCAGTGACTGGGGTTGGTTTATATCAGACAGTAGATTGGTGTCAGTGACTGGGGCTGGTTTATATCTGACAGGAGGAGATTGGTGTCAGTGACTGTCGTACCGGCTTATATCAGACAGGAGGAGATTGGTGTCAGTGACTGTGGGACTGGTTTATATCAGACAGGAGGCGATTGGTGTCAGTGACTCTGGGATTGTTTTATATCAGACTGGAGGAGATTGGTGTCAGTGACTGTGGATTTGGTTTATGTCAGACAGGAGGAGATTGGTGTCAGTGACTGTGGGGTTTGTTTATATCAGACAGGAGATTGCTGTCAGTGACTGTGGGGTTGGTTTATTTCAGACAGGAGATTGTTGTCAGTGACTGTGGGGTTGGTTTATATCAGACAGGATGAGATTGGAGTCAGTGTCTGTGGTGTTGGTATATATCAGACAGGAGGAGATTGGTGTCAGTGACTGGGGTTAGTTTGTATCAGACAGGAGGAGATTGGTGTCAGTGACTGTGGGTTTGGTTTTATCAGACAGGAGGAGATTGGTGTCAGTGACTGTGGTGTTGGTTTATATCAGACAGGAGGAGACTGTTGTCAGTGACTGTGGGGCTGGTTTATATCAGACAGGAGGAGATTGGTGTCAGTGACTGTGGGCTTGGTTTATATCATACAGGAGGAGATTGATGTCGGTGACTGTGGGGTTGGTTTACATCAGACAGGAGGAGATTGGTGTCGGTGACTGTGGGGCTGGTTTATATCAGACAGGAGGAGATTTGTGTCGGTGACTGTGGGATTCGTTTATATCAGACAGTTTGAGATTGGTGTCTTTGATGGGTTGGTTTATATCAGTCAGGCGGAGATTGGTGTCAGTGACGATGGGGTTTGTTTATATCAGACAGGAGGAGATTCGTTTCAGTAACTGTGGTGTTGGTTTATATCAGACAGGAGGAGATTGGTGTCAGTGTCTGTGAGGTTGGTTTATATCAGACAGGAGGAGATTGGTGTCAGTGACTGTGTGGCTAGTTTATATCAGACAGGTGGAGTTGGTGTCAGTGACTGTAGGGATGGTTTATATCAGACAGGAGGAGATTGGTGTTAGTGTGTGTGAGGTTGGTTTATATAAGACAGTAGGTGATTGGTGTCAGTGACTGTGGGGCTGGTTTATCTCAGACAGGAGGAGATTGGTGTCAGTGACTGTGGGGTTGTTTTTTTTCAGACAGGAGGAGATTGGTGCCCGTGACTGTGGGGTTGTTTTATATGAGACAGGAGATTGGTGTCAATGACTGTGGGGTTCATTTATTTCAGAGAGGAGATTGTTGTCAGTGACTGTGGGGCTGGTTGATATCAGACAGGAGGAGATTGGTGTCACTGACTGTGGAGTTGGCTTATATCAGACAGGAGGAGATTGGTGTCAGTGACTGGGGTTGGTTTATATCAGACAGTAGATTGGTGTCAGTGACTGGGGCTGGTTTATATCAGACAGGAGGAGATTGGTGTCAGTCACTGTGGGACCGGTTTATATCAGACAGGAGGAGATTGGTGTCAATGACTGTGGGACTGGTTTATATCAGACACGAGGCGATTGGTGTCAGTGACTGTGGGATTGGTTTATATCAGACAGGAGGAGATTGGTGTCAGTGACTGTGGGGTTTGTTTATATCAGACAGGAGATTGCTGTCAGTGACTGTGGGGTTGGTTCATTTCAGACAGGAGATTGTTGTCAGTGACTGTGAGGTTGGTTTATATCAGACAGGATGAGATTGGTGTCAGTGTCTGTGGTGTTGCTATATTTCAGACAGGAGGAGATTGGTGTCAGTGCCTGTGGGTTTGGTTTATATCAAACAGGAGGAGATTGGTGTCAGTGACTGTGTGGTTGGTTTATATCAGACAGGAGATTGCTGTCAGTGACTGTGGGGTTGGTTTATATCAGGCAGGAGATTGTTGTCAGTGACTGTGGGGTTGGTTTATATCAGACAGAATGAGAATAGTGTCAGTGACTGTGGGACTGGATTATATCAGACAGGGGGAGATTGGTGTCAGTGACTGTGGAACTGGTTTATATCAGACAGGAGGAGATTGGTGTCAGTGACTGTGGGGTTGGTTTATATCAAACAGGAGGAGATTGGTGTCAGTGACTGTGGGGTTGGTTTATATCAGACATAAGGAGATTCGTGTCAGTGACTGGGCTTGGTTTATATCAGACAGGAGGAGATTGGTGTCAGTGACTGTGGGACTGGATTATATCAGACAGGGGGAGATTGGTGTCAGTGACTGTGGAACTGGTTTATATCAGACAGGAGGAGATTCATGTCAGTGACTGTGGGGTTGGTTTATATCAGACAGGAGGAGATTGGTGTCAGTGACTTTGGGGTTGGTTTATATCAGACAGGAGGAGATTGGTGTCAGTGACTGGGGTTGGTTTATATCAGACAGGAGGAGGTTGGTGTCAGTGACTGTGGGGTTGATTTATATCAGTCAGGAGGAGATTGGTGTCAGTAACTGGGATTGATTTATATCAGACAGGAGGAGATGAGTGTCAGTCACTGTGGGGTTGGTTAAGATCAGACAGGAGGAGATTAGTGTCAGTGTCTGTGGGGCTGGTTTATATCAGACAGGAGGCGATGTGTGTCAGTGACTGTGGGGCTGCTTTATATCAGACAGGAGGAGATTGGTGTCAGTGACTGTGGGGCTGGCTTATATCAGACAGGAGGAGATTGGTGTCAGTGACTGTGGGGCTGCTTTATATCAGACAGGAAGAGATTGGTGTCAGTGACTGTGGGGTTGGTTTATATCAGGCAGGAGGAGATTAGTGTCAGTGACTGGGTTTGGTTTATATCAGACAGGAGGCGATTGGTGTCAGTGAGTGTGGGGTTGGTTTTATCAGACAGGAGGAGATTGGTGTCAGTGACTGTGGAGTTGGTTTATGTCAGACAGGAGGAGATTAGTGTCAGTGACTGTGGGGCTGGTTTATATCAGACAGGAGGAGATGGGTGTCAGTGACTGTGGGGCTGGTTTATATCAGACAGGAGGAGATTGGTGTCAGTGACTTTGGGGTTGGTTTATATGAGACAGGAGGAGGTTGGTGTCAGTGACTGTGGGGTTGATTTATATCAGACAGGAGGAGATTGGTGTCGGTAACTTGGATTGATTTATATCAGACAGGAGGAGATTAGTGTCAGTGACTGCGGGATAGGTTTATATCAGACAGGAGGAGATTAGTGTCAGTGTCTGTGGGGCTGGTTTATATCAGACAGGAGGAGATGTGTGTCAGTGACTGTGGGGCTGCTTTATATCAGACAGGAGGAGATTGGTGTCAGTGACTGTGGGGCTGGCTTATATCAGACAGGAGGAGATTGGTGTCAGTGACTGTGGGGCTGCTTTATATCAGACAGGAGGAGATTGGTGTCAGTGACTGTGGGATTGGTTTATAACAGACAGGAGGAGATTGGTGTCAGTGACTGTGGGGTTGGTTTATATCAGACAGGAGGAGATTGGTTTCAGTGACTGGGTTTGGTTTATATCAGACAGGAGGCGATTGGTGTCAGTGAGTGTGGGGTTGGTTTTATCAGACAGGAGGAGATTGGTGTCAGTGACTGTGGAGTTGGTTCATATCAGACAGGAGGAGGTTAGTGTCAGTGACTGTGGGGCTGGTTTATATCAGACAGGAGGAGATTGGTGTCAGTGACTGTGGAGCTGGCTTATATCAGACAGGAGGAGATTGGTGTCAGTGACTGTGGGGGTGGCTTATATCAGACAGGAGGAGATTGGTGTCAGTGACTGTGGGATTGGTTTATATCAGACAGGAGGAGATTGGTGTCAGTGACTGTGGGATTGGTTTATATCAGACAGGAGGAGATTGGTGTCAGTGACTGGGGTTGGTTTATATCAGACAGGAGGAGATTGGTGTCAGTGACTGTGGGTTTGGTTTTATCAGACAGGAGGAGATTGGTGTCAGTGACTGTGGTGTTGGTTTATATCAGACAGGAGGAGATTGGTGTCAGTGACTGTGGGGTTGGTTTATATCAGACAGGAGGAGATTGGTGTCAGTAACTGGGATTGGTTTATATCAGACAGGAGGAGATTAGTGTCAGTCACTGTGGGGTTGGTTTATATCAGACAGGAGGAGATTCGTGTCAGTGACTGTGGGGTTGGTTTATATCAGACAGGAGGAGATTGGTGTCAGTGACTGTGGGGTTGGTTTATATCAGACAGGAGGAGGTTGGTGTCAGTGACTGTGGCGTCGATTTATATCAGACAGGAGGAGATTGGTGTCAGTAACTGGGATTGGTTTATATCAGACAGGAGGAGATTAGTGTCAGTCACTGTGGGGTTGGTTTATATCAGACAGGAGGAGATTAGTGTCAGTGTCTGTGGGGCTGGTTTATATCAGACAGGAGGAGATGTGTGTCAGTGACTGTGGGGCTGCTTTATATCAGACAGGAGGAGATTGGTGTCAGTGACTGTGGGGCTGGCTTATATCAGACAGGAGGAGATTGGTGTCAGTGACTGTGGGGCTGCTTTATATCAGACAGGAAGAGATTGGTGTCAGTGACTGTGGGATTGGTTTATAACAGACAGGAGGAGATTGGTGTCAGTGACTGTGGGGTTGGTTTATATCAGGCAGGAGGAGATTGGTTTCAGTGACTGGGTTTGGTTTATATCAGACAGGAGGCGATTGGTGTCAGTGAGTGTGGGGTTGGTTTTATCAGACAGGAGGAGATTGGTGTCAGTGACTGTGGAGTTGGTTTATGTCAGACAGGAGGAGATTAGTGTCAGTGACTGTGGGGCTGGTTTATATCAGACAGGAGGAGATGGGTGTCAGTGACTGTGGGGCTGGTTTATATCAGACAGGAGGAGATTGGTGTCAGTGACTGTGGGGCTGGCTTATATCAGACAGGAGGAGATTGGTGTCAGTGACTGTGGGGCTGGCTTATATCAGACAGGAGGAGATTGGTGTCAGTGACTGTGGGATTGGTTTATATCAGACAGGAGGAGATTGGTGTCAGTGACTGTGGGTTTGGTTTATATCAGACAGGAGGAGATTGGTATCAGTGACAGGGGTTGGTTTATATCAGACAGGAGGAGATTGGTGTCAGTGACTGTGGGTTTGGTTTTATCAGACAGGAGGAGATTGGTGTCAGTGACTGTGGTGTTGGTTTATATCAGACAGGAGGAGATTGGTGTCAGTGACTGTGGGCTTGGTTTATATCAGACAGGAGGAGATTGGTGTCGGTGACTGTTGGGTTGGTTTATATCAGGCAGGAGGAGATTGGTGTCGGTGACTGTGGAGCTGGTTTATATCAGACAGGAGGAGATTTGTGTTGGTGACTGTGGGATTGATTTATATCAGACAGTTTGAGATTGGTGTCTTTGATGGGTTGGTTTATATCAGTCAGGAGGAGATTGGTGTCAGTTACTATGGGGTTGGTTTATCTCAGACAGGAGGAGATTGGATTCAGTAACTGTGGGGTTGGTTTATATCAGACAGGAGGAGATTGGTGTCAGTGCCTCTGAGGTTGGTTTATATCAGACAGGAGGAGATTGGTGTCAGTGACTGTGTGACTGGTTTATATCAAACAGTTGGAGTTCGTGTCAGTGACTGTGGGGCTGGTTTATATCAGACAGGAGGAGATTGGTGTCAGTGACTGTGGGGCTGGTTTATCTCAGACAGGAGGAGATTGGTGTCAGTGACTGTGGGGTAGGTTTATATCAGACAGGAGGAGATTGGTGTCACTGACTGTGGAGTTGGTTTATATCAGACAGGATTTTGTTGTCAGTGACTGTGGGGTTGGTTTTTATTTGACAGGATGAGATTGGTGTCTGTGTCTGTGGGTTTGGTTTATATCAGACAGGAGGTGATTGGTGTCGGTGACTGTGGGGCTGGTTTATATCAGACAGGAGGAGATTTGTGTCGGTGACTGTGGGATTCGTTTATATCAGACAGTTTGAGATTGGTGTCTTTGATGGGTTGGTTTATATCAGTCAGCCGGATTTGGTGTCAGTGACTATGGGGTTTGTTTCCATCAGACAGGAGGAGATTCGTTTCAGTAACTGTGGTGTTGGTTTATATCAGACAGGAGGAGATTGGTGTCAGTGTCTGTGAGGTTGGTTTATATCAGACAGGAGGAGATTGGTGTCAGTGACTGTGTGGCTAGTTTATATCAGACAGGTGGAGTTGGTGTCAGTGACTGTAGGGATGGTTTATATCGGACAGGAGGAGATTGGTGTTAGTGTGTGTGAGGTTGGTTTATATAAGACAGTAGGTGATTGGTGTCAGTGAGTGTGGGGTTGGTTCATATCAGACAGGAGGAGGTTAGTGTCAGTGACTGTGGGGCTGGTTTATATCAGACAGGAGGAGATTGGTGTCAGTGACTGTGGAGCTGGCTTATATCAGACAGGAGGAGATTGGTGTCAGTGACTGTGGGGCTGGCTTATATCAGACTGGAGGAGATTGGTGTCAGTGACTGTGGGATTGGTTTATATCAGACAGGAGGAGATTGGTGCCAGTGACTGTGGGGTTGGTTTATATCAGACAGGAGGAGATTGGTGTCAGTGACTGTGGAGCTGGCTTATATCAGACAGGAGGAGATTGGTGTCAGTGACTGTGGGGCTGGCTTATATCAGACAGGAGGAGATTGTTGTCAGTGACTGTGGGATTGGTTTTTATCAGACAGGAGGAGATTGGTGTCAGTGACTGTGGGGTTGGTTTATATCAGACAGGAGGAGATTGGTGTCAGTGACTGTGGGTTTGGTTTTATCAGACAGGAGGAGATTGGTGTCAGTGACTGTGGTGTTGGTTTATATCAGACAGGAGGAGACTGTTGTCAGTGACTGTGGGGCTGGTTTATATCAGACAGGAGGAGATTGGTGTCAGTGACTGTGGGCTTGGTTTATATCATACAGGAGGAGATTTGTGTCGGTGACTGTGGGGTTGGTTTATATCAGACAGGAGGAGATTGGTGTCAGTGACTTTGGGGTTGGTTTATATCAGACAGGAGGAGGTTGGTGTCAGTGACTGTGGGGTCGATTTATATCAGACAGGAGGAGATTGGTGTCAGTAACTGGGATTGGTTTATATCAGACAGGAGGAGATGAGTGTCAGTCACTGTGGGGTTGGTTAAGATCAGACAGGAGGAGATTAGTGTCAGTGTCTGTGGGGCTGGTTTATATCAGACAGGAGGAGATGTGTGTCAGTGACTGTGGGGCTGCTTTATATCAGACTGGAGGAGATTGGTGTCAGTGACTGTGGGGCTGGCTTATATCAGACAGGAGGAGATTGGTGTCAGTGACTGTGGGGCTGCTTTATATCAGACAGGAAGAGATTGGTGTCAGTGACTGTGGGATTGGTTTATAACAGACAGGAGGAGATTGGTGTCAGTGACTGTGGGGTTGGTTTATATCAGGCAGGAGGACAGTGGTTTCAGTGACTGGTTTTGGTTTATATCAGACAGGAGGCGATTGGTGTCAGTGAGTGTGGGGTTGGTTTTATCAGACAGGAGGAGATTGGTGTCAGTGACTGTGGAGTTGGTTTATGTCAGACAGGAGGAGATTAGTGTCAGTGACTGTGGGGCTGGTTTATATCAGACAGGAGGAGATGGGTGTCAGTGACTGTGGGGCTGGTTTATATCAGAGGAGGAGATTGGTGTCAGTGACTGTGGGGGTGGTTTATATCAGACAGGAGGAGATTGGTGTCAGTGACTGTGGGGTTGGTTTATATCAGACAGGAGGAGGTTGGTGTCAGTGACTGTGGGGTTGATTTATATCAGACAGGAGGAGATTGGTGTCGGTAACTTGGATTGATTTATATCAGACAGGAGGAGATTAGTGTCAGTGACTGCGGGATAGGTTTATATCAGACAGGAGGAGATTAGTGTCAGTGTCTGTGGGGCTGGTTTATATCAGACAGGAGGAGATGTTTGTCAGTGACTGTGGGGCTGGCTTATATCAGACAGGAGGAGATTGTTGTCAGTGACTGTGGGGTTGGTTTATATCAGACAGGAGGAGATTGGTGTCAGTGACTGTGGGGCTGGCTTATATCAGACAGGAGGAGATTGGTGTCAGTGACTGGGGGGCTGGTTTATATCAGACAGGAGGAGATTGGTGTCAGTGACTGTGGGGTTGGTTTATATCAGACAGGAGGAGATTGGTGTCAGTGACTGTGGGGCTGCTTTATATCAGACAGGAGGAGATTGGTGTCAGTGACTGTGGGTTTGGTTTATAACAGACAGGAGGAGATTGGTGTCAGTGACTGTGGGGCTGGTTTATATCAGACAGGAGGAGATTGGTTTCAGTGACTGGGTTTGGTTTATATCAGACAGGAGGCGATTGGTGTCAGTGAGTGTGGGGTTGGTTTTATCAGACAGGAGGAGATTGGTGTCAGTGACTGTGGAGTTGGTTCATATCAGACAGGAGGAGGTTAGTGTCAGTGACTGTGGGGCTGGTTTATATCAGACAGGAGGAGATTGGTGTCAGTGACTGTGGAGCTGGCTTATATCAGACAGGAGGAGATTGGTGTCAGTGACTGTGGGGGTGGCTTATATCAGACAGGAGGAGATTGGTGTCAGTGACTGTGGTGTTGGTTTATATCAGACAGGAGGAGATTGGTGTCAGTGACTGTGGGTTTGGTTTTATCAGACAGGAGGAGATTGGTGTCAGTGACTGTGGGATTGGTTTATATCAGACAGGAGGAGATTAGTGTCAGTGACTTTGGGTTTGGTTTTATCAGACAGGAGGAGATTGGTGTCAGTGACTGTGGGGTTGGTTTATATCAGACAGGAGGAGGTTTGTGTCAGTGACTGTGGCGTCGATTTATATCAGACAGGAGGAGATTGGTGTCAGTAACTGGGATTGGTTTATATCAGACAGGAGGAGATTAGTGTCAGTGACTGTGGGGTTGGTTTATATCAGACAGGAGGAGATTAGTGTCAGTGTCTGTGGGGCTGGTTTATATCAGACAGGAGGAGATGTGTGTCAGTGACTGTGGGGCTGCTTTATATCAGACAGGAAGAGATTGGTTTCAGTGACTGGGTTTGGTTTATAACAGACAGGAGGAGATTGGTGTCAGTGACTGTGGGGTTGGTTTATATCAGGCAGGAGGAGATTGGTTTCAGTGACTGGGTTTGGTTTATATCAGACAGGAGGCGATTGGTGTCAGTGACTGTGGAGTTGGTTTATGTCAGACAGGAGGAGATTAGTGTCAGTGACTGTGGGGCTGGTTTATATCAGACAGGAGGAGATTGGTGTCAGTGACTGTGGGGCTGGCTTATATCAGACAGGAGGAGATTGGTGTCAGTGACTGTGGGGCTGGCTTATATCAGATAGGAGGAGATTGGTATCAGTGACTGTGGGGCTGGCTTATATCAGACAGGAGGAGATTGGTGTCAGTGACTGTGGGATTGGTTTATATCAGACAGGAGGAGATTGGTGTCTGTGACTGTGGGATTGGTTTATATCAGACAGGAGGAGATTGGTATCAGTGACAGGGGTTGGTTTATATCAGACAGGAGGAGATTGGTGTCAGTGACTGTGGGTTTGGTTTTATCAGACAGGAGGAGATTGGTGTCAGTGTCTGTGGGGTTGGTTTATATCAGACAGGAGGAGATTGGTGTCAGTGACTGTGGTGTTGGTTTATATCAGACAGGAGGAGATTGGTGTCAGTGACTGTGGGCTTGGTTTATATCAGACAGGAGGAGATTGGTGTCGGTGACTGTTGGGTTGGTTTATATCAGGCAGGAGGAGATTGGTGTCGGTGACTGTGGAGCTGGTTTATATCAGACAGGAGGAGATTTGTGTTGGTGACTGTGGGATTGATTTATATCAGACAGTTTGAGATTGGTGTCTTTGATGGGTTGGTTTATATCAGTCAGGAGGAGATTGGTGTCAGTTACTATGGGGTTGGTTTATCTCAGACAGGAGGAGATTGGATTCAGTAACTGTGGGGTTGGTTTATATCAGACAGGAGGAGATTGGTGTCAGTGCCTCTGAGGTTGGTTTATATCAGACAGGAGGAGATTGGTGTCAGTGACTGTGTGACTGGTTTATATCAAACAGTTGGAGTTCGTGTCAGTGACTGTGGGGCTGGTTTATATCAGACAGGAGGAGATTGGTGTCAGTGACTGTGGGGCTGGTTTATCTCAGACAGGAGGAGATTGGTGTCAGTGACTGTGGGGCTGGTTTATATCAGACAGGAGGAGATTGGTGTCAGTGACTGTGGGGTAGGTTTATATCAGACAGGAGGAGATTGGTGTCACTGACTGTGGAGTTGGTTTATATCAGACAGGAGATTGTTGTCAGTGACTGTGGGGTTGGTTTTTATCAGACAGGATGAGATTGGTGTCTGTGTCTGTGGGTTTGGTTTATATCAGACAGGAGGTGATTGGTGTCGGTGACTGTGGGGCTGGTTTATATCAGACAGGAGGAGATTTGTGTCGGTGACTGTGGGATTCGTTTATATCAGACAGTTTGAGATTGGTGTCTTTGATGGGTTGGTTTATATCAGTCAGCCGGAGATTGGTGTCAGTGACTATGGGGTTTGTTTCCATCAGACAGGAGGAGATTCGTTTCAGTAACTGTGGTGTTGGTTTATATCAGACAGGAGGAGATTGGTGTCAGTGTCTGTGAGGTTGGTTTATATCAGACAGGAGGAGATTGGTGTCAGTGACTGTGGGGCTAGTTTATATCAGACAGGTGGAGTTGGTGTCAGTGACTGTAGGGATGGTTTATATCGGACAGGAGGAGATTGGTGTTAGTGTGTGTGAGGTGGGTTTATATAAGACAGTAGGTGATTGGTGTCAGTGACTGTGGGGCTGGTTTATCTCAGACAGGAGGAGATTGGTGTCAGTGACTGTGGGGTTGGTTTTTTTCAGACAGGAGGAGATTGGTGCCCGTGACTGTGGGGTTGTTTTATATGAGACAGGAGATTGGTGTCAATGACTGTGGGGTTCGTTTATTTCAGAGAGGAGATTGTTGTCAGTGACTGTGGGGTTGGTTGATATCAGACAGTAGGAGATTGGTGTCACTGACTGTGGAGTTGGTTTATATCAGACAGGAGGAGATTGGTGTCAGTGACTGGGGCTGGTTTATATCAGAGAGTAGATTGGTGTCAGTGACTGGGGCTGGTTTGTATCAGACAGGAGGAGATTGGTGTCAGTGACTGTGGGACCGGTTTATATCAGACAGGAGGAGATTGGTGTCAGTGAATGTGGGACTGGTTTATATCAGACAGGAGGCGATTGGTGTCAGTGACTGTGGGATTGGATTATATCAGACAGGAGGAGATT
Source organism: Somniosus microcephalus (assembly GCF_052327205.1). NCBI lineage: Eukaryota > Metazoa > Chordata > Chondrichthyes > Squaliformes > Somniosidae > Somniosus > Somniosus microcephalus. The sequence continues at coordinate 67,210,558 of NC_140990.1, forward strand.
GGTGTCAGTGACTGTGGTGTTGGTTTCTATCAGACAGGAGGAGACTGTTGTCAGTGACTGTGGGGCTGGTTTATATCAGACAGGAGGAGATTGGTGTCAGTGACTGTGGGCTTGGTTTATATCATACAGGAGGAGATTGGTGTCGGTGACTGTGGGGTTGGTTTATATCAGACAGGAGGAGATTGGTGTCGGTGACTGTGGGGCTGATTTATGTCAGACAGGAGGAGATTTGTGTCGGTGACTGTGGGATTCGTTTATATCAGACAGTTTGAGATTGGTGTCTTTGATGGGTTGGTTTATATCAGTCAGGCGGAGATTGGTGTCAGTGACTATGGGGTTTGTTTATATCAGACAGGAGGAGATTGGTGTCAGTGACTGTGGGACCGGTTTATATCAGACAGGAGGAGATTGGTGTCAGTGACTGTGGGACTGGTTTATATCAGACAGGAGGCGATTGGTGTCAGTGACTGTGGGATTGGTTTATATCAGACAGGAGGAGATTGGTGTCAGTGACTGTGGGGTTTGTTTATATCAGACAGGAGATTGCTGTCAGTGACTGGGTGGTTGGTTTATATCAGACAGGAGATTGCTGTCAGTGACTGTGGGGTTGGTTTATATCAGGCAGGAGATTGTTGTCAGTGACTGTGGGGTTGGTTTATATCAGACAGGATGAGAATAGTGTCAGTGTCTGTGGTGTTGGTATATATCAGACAGGAGGAGATTGGTGTCAGTGACTGTGGGGTTGGTTTATATCAGACATAAGGAGATTCGTGTCAGTGTCTGGGTTTGGTTTATATCAGACAGGAGGAGATTGGTGTCAGTGACTGTGGGACTGGTTTATATCAGACAGGGGGAGATTGGTGTCAGTGACTGTGGGGTTGGTTTATATCAGACAGGAGGAGATGGGTGTCAGTGACTGTCGGGCTGGTTTATATCAGACAGGAGGAGATTGGTGTCAGTGGCTGTGGGGCTGGCTTATATCAGACAGGAGGAGATTGGTGTCAGTGACTGTGGGCTTGGTTTATATCAGACAGGAGGAGATTGGTGTCGGTGACTGTTGGGTTGGTTTATATCAGGCAGGAGGAGATTGGTGTCGGTGACTGTGGGGCTGGTTTATATCAGACAGGAGGAGATTTGTGTTGGTGACTGTGGGATTGATTTATATCAGACAGTTTGAGATTGGTGTCTTTGATGGGTTGGTTTATATCAGTCAGGAGGAGATTGGTGTCAGTTACTATGGGGTTGGTTTATCTCAGACAGGAGGAGATTGGATTCAGTAACTGTGGGGTTGGTTTATATCAGACAGGAGGAGATTGGTGTCAGTGCCTCTGAGGTTGGTTTATATCAGACAGGAGGAGATTGGTGTCAGTGACTGTGTGGCTGGTTTATATCAGACAGTTGGAGTTCGTGTCAGTGACTGTAGGGCTGGTTTATATCAGACAGGAGGAGATTGGTGTCGGTGACTGTGGGATTGGTTTATTGCAGACAGGAGGAGATTGGTGTCTTTGATGGGTTGCTTTATATCAGTCAGGAGGAGATTGGTGTCAGTGACTGTGGGGTTAGTTTATATCAGACAGGAGGAGATTGGTTTCAGTAACTGTGGGGTTGGTTTATATCAGACAGGAGGAGATTGGTGTCAGTGACTGTGTGGCTGGTTCATATCAGACAGGAGGAGATTGGTGTCAGTGACTGTGAGGTTGGTTTATATAAGACAGTAGGAGATTGCTGTCAGTGACTGTGTGGTTGGTTTATATCAGACAGGAGGAGATTAGTGTCTGTGACTGTGGGGTTGTTTTATATGAGACAGGAGGAGATTGGTTTCAGTGACTGGGTTTGCTTTATATCAGACAGGAGGCGATTGATGTCAGTGACTGTGGGGTTGGTTTTATCAGACAGGAGCAGATTGCTGTCAGTGACTGTGGAGTTGGTTTATATCAGACAGGAGGAGATTGTTGTCAGTGACTGTGGGGCTGGTTTATATCAGACAGGGGGAGATTGGTGCCAGTGACTGTGGGCTTGGTTTATATCATACAGGAGGAGATTGGTGTCAGTGACTGTGGGGTTGGTTTTTATCAGACAGGAGGAGATTTGTGTCAGTGCCTGTGGGTTGGGTTTATATCAGACAGGAGGAGATTGGTGTCAGTGACTGTGGGGTTGGTTTATATCAGACAGGAGGAGATTGGTGTCAGTGACTGTGGGGCTGGCTTATATCAGACAGGAGGAGATTCCTTTCAGTGACTGTGGGGCTGGTTTATATCAGACAGGAGGAGATTGGTGTCAGTGACTGGGGTTGGTTTATATCAGACAGGAGGAGACTGGTGTCAGTGACTGTGGGACCGGTTTATATCAGGCAGCGGGAGATTGGTGTCAGTGACTGTGGGACTGGTTTATATCAGGCAGGAGGAGATTCATGTCACTGACTGTGGGATTGGTTTATATCAGACAGGAGGAGATTGGTGTCAGTGACTGTGGGGCTGGTATATATCAGACAGGAGGAGGTTGGTGTCAGTGACTGTGGGGTTGATTTATATCAGACAGGAGGAGATTGGTGTCAGTGACTGTGGGGTTGGTATATATCAGACAGGAGGAGGTTGGTGTCAGTGACTGTGGGGTTGATTTATATCAAACAGGAGGAGATTGGTGTCAGTAACTGGCATTGGTTTATATCAGACAAGAGGAGATTAGTGTCAGTGACTGTGGGGTTGGTTTATATCAGACAGGAGGAGATTAGTGTCAGTGTCTGTGGGGCTGGTTTATATCAGACAGGAGGAGATGTGTGTCAGTGACTGTAGGGCTGGTTTATATCAGACAGGAGGAAATTTGTGTCGGTGACTGTGGGATTGGTTTATATCAGACAGTTTGAGATTGGTGTCTTTGATGGGCTGGTTTATATCAGTCAGGGGGAGATTGGTGTCAGTGACTATGGGGTTGGTTTATATCAGACAGGAGGAGATTGGATTCAGTAACTGTGGGGTTGGTTTATATCAGACAGGAGGAGATTGGTGTCAGTGCCTCTGAGGTTGATTTATATCAGACAGGAGGAGATTGGTGTCAGTGACTGTGTGGCTGGTTTATATCAGACAGGTGGAATTCGTGTCAGTGACTGTAGGGCTGGTTTATATCAGACAGGAGGAGATTGGTGTCAATGACTGTGGGGTTGGTTTATATCAGACTGTAGGAGATTGGTGTCAGTGACTGTGGGGCTGGTTTATCTCAGACAGGAGGAGAGTAGTGTCAGTGACTGTGGGGTTGGTTTATATCAGACAGGAGGAGATTGGTGTCCGTGACTGTGGGGTTGTTTTATATGAGATAGGAGATTGGTGTCAATGACTGTGGGGTTCGTTTATTTCAGAGAGGAGATTGGTGTCAGTGACTGGGGCTGGTTTATTTCAGACAGGAGGAGATTGGTGTCAGTGACTGTGGGACCGGTTTATATCAGACAGGAGGAGATTGGTGTCAGTGACTTTGGGACTGATTTATATCAGACAGGAGGCGATTGGTGTCAGTGACTGTGGGATTGATTTATATCAGACAGGAGGAGATTGGTGTCAGTGACTGTGGATTTGGTTTATGTCAGACAGGAGGAGATTGGTGTCAGTGACTGTGGGGTTGGTTTATATCAGACAGTAGATTGCTGTCAGTGACTGTGGGGTTGCTTTATTTCAGACTGGAGACTGTTGTCAGTGACTATGGGGTTGGTTTATATCAGAAAGGATGAGATTGATGTCAGTGTATGTGGTGTTGGTATATATCAGACAGGAGGAGATTGGTGTCAGTGCCTGTGGGTTTGGTTTGTATCAGACAGGAGGAGATTGGTGTCAGTGACTGTGGGGTTGGTTTATATCAGACAGGAGATTTTTGTCAGTGACTGTGGGGTTGGTTTATATCAGACAGGGGGAGATTCGTGTCAGTGACTGGGGTTGGTTTATAACAGACAGGAGGAGATTGGTGTCAGTGACTGTGGGACCGGTTTATATCAGACAGGGGGAGGTTGGTGTCACTGACTGTGGGACTGGTTTAATTCAGACAGGAGGAGATTGGTGTCAGTGATTGTGGGGCTGGTTTAATTCAGACAGGAGGAGATTGGTGTCAGTGACTGTGGGGTTGGTTTATATCAGACAGGAGGAGGTTGGTGTCAGTGACTGGGGTTGGTTTATATCAGACAGGAGGATTTTGGTGTCAGTGACTGTGGGGCTGATTTATATCAGACAGGAGGAGATTTGTGTCAGTGACTGTGGGATTGGTTTATATCAGACAGGAGGAGATTGGTGTCAGTGACTGTAGGGTTGGTTTATATCAGACAGGAGGAGATTGGTGTCAGTGACTGGGGTTGGTTTATATCAGACAGGAGGAGATTGGTGTCAGTGACTGTGGGTTTGGTTTTATCAGACAGGAGGAGATTGGTGTCAGTGACTGTGGTGTTGGTTTATCTCAGACAGGAGGAGACTTTTGTCAGTGACTGTGGGGCTGGTTTATATCAGACAGGAGGAGATTGGTGTCAGTGACTGTGGGGTTGGTTTATATCAGACAGGAGGAGACGGTTGTCAGTGACTGTGGGACTGGTTTATATCAGACAGGAGGAGATTGGTGTCAGTGTCTCTGAGGTTGGTTTATATCAGACAGGAGGAGATTGGTGTCAGTGACTGTGGGGCTGGTTTATATCAGACAGGAGGAGATGGGTGTCAGTGACTGTGGGGTTGGTTGATATCAGACAGGAGGAGATTGGTGTCAGTGACTGTGGGGTTGGTTGATATCAGGCAGGAGGGGATTGGTGTCAGTGACTTTGGGACTGATTTATATCAGACAGGAGGCGATTGGTGTCAGTGACTGTGGGATTGATTTATATCAGACAGGATGAGATTGGTGTCAGTGTATGTGGTGTTGGTATATATCAGACAGGAGGAGTTTGGTGTCAGTGACTGTGGGGTTGGTTTATATCAGACAGGAGATTGTTGTCAGTGACTGTGGGGTTGGTTTATATCAGACAGGGGGAGATTCGTGTCAGTGACTGGGGTTGGTTTATAACAGACAGGAGGAGATTGGTGTCAGTGACTGTGGGACCGGTTTATATCAGACACGGGGAGATTGGTGTCAGTCACTGTGGGACTGGTTTATATCAGACAGGAGGAGATTCATGTCAGTGACTGTGGGATTGGTTTACATCAGACAGGAGGAGATTGGTGTCAGTGACTGTGGGGTTGGTTTATATCAGACAGGAGGAGATTGGTGTCAGTGACTGTGGGGTTGGTATTTATATCAGACAGGAGGAGGTTGGTGACAGTGACTGTGGGGTTGGTTTATATGAGACAGGAGGAGATTGGTGTCAGTAACTGGGATTGGTTTATATCAGACAGGAGGAGATTGGTGTCAGTGACTGCGGGGTTGGTTTATATCAGACAGGAGGAGATTGGTGTCAGTGACTGTGGGGCTGGTTTAATTCAGACAGGAGGAGATTGGTGTCAGTGACTGTGGGGCTGGCTTATATCAGACTGGAGGAGTTTGGTGTCAGTGACTGTGGGGCTGATTTATATCAGACAGGAGGAGATTGGTGTCAGTGACTTTGGGATTGGTTTATATCAGACAGGAGGGGATTGGTGTCAGTGACTGTGGGGATGGGTTATATCAGACAGGAGGAGATTGGTGTCTGTGACTGGGGTTGGTTTATATCAGACAGGAGGAGATTGGTGTCAGTGACTGTGGGTTTGGTTTTATCAGACAGGAGGAGATTGGTGTCAGTGACTGTGGTGTTGGTTTATATCAGACAGGAGGAGACTGTTGTCAGTGAATGTGGGGCTGGTTTTTATCAGACAGGAGGAGATTGGTGTCAGTGACTGTGGGGCTGGATTATATCAGACAGGAGGAGATTTGTGTCAGTGCCTGTGGGTTGGGTTTATATCAGACAGGAGGAGATTGGTGTCAGTGACGGTGGGGTTGGTTTATATCAGACAGGAGGAGATTGGTGTCAGTGACTGTGGGGCTGGCTTATATCAGACAGGAGGAGATTCCTTTCAGTCACTGTGGGGCTGGTTTATATCAGACAGGAGGAGATTGGTGTCAGTGACTGGGGTTGGTTTATATCAGACAGGAGGAGATTGGTGTCAGTGACTGTGGGACCGGTTTATATCAGGCAGCGGGAGATTGGTGTCAGTGACTGTGGGACTGGTTTATATCAGGCAGGAGGAGATTCATGTCACTGACTGTGGGATTGGTTTATATCAGACAGGAGGAGATTGGTGTCAGTGACTGTGGGGTTGGTTTATATCAGACAGGAGGAGATTGGTGTCAGTGACTGTGGGGCTGGTATATATCAGACAGGAGGAGGTTGGTGTCAGTGACTGTGGGGTTGATTTATATCAGACAGGAGGAGATTGGTGTCAGTGACTGTGGGGTTGATATATATCAGACAGGAGGAGGTTGGTGTCAGTGACTGTGGGGTTGATTTATATCAAACAGGAGGAGATTGGTGTCAGTAACTGGCATTGGTTTATATCAGACAGGAGGAGATTAGTGTCAGTGACTGTGGGGTTGGTTTATATCAGACAGGAGGAGATTAGTGTCAGTGTCTGTGGGGCTGGTTTATATCAGACAGGAGGAGATGTGTGTCAGTGACTGTAGGGCTGGTTTATATCAGACAGGAGGAAATTTGTGTCGGTGACTGTGGGATTGGTTTATATCAGACAGTTTGAGATTGGTGTCTTTGATGGGCTGGTTTATATCAGTCAGGGGGAGATTGGTGTCAGTGACTATGGGGTTGGTTTATATCAGACAGGAGGAGATTGGATTCAGTAACTGTGGGGTTGGTTTATATCAGACAGGAGGAGATTGGTGTCAGTGACTGTGGGGTTGGTTTATATCAGACAGGAGGAGATTGGTGTCAGTGCCTCTGAGGTTGGTTTATATCAGACAGGAGGAGATTGGTGTCGGTGACTGTGTGGCTGGTTTATATCAGACAGGTGGAATTCGTGTCAGTGACTGTAGGGCTGGTTTATATCAGACAGGAGGAGATTGGTGTCAATGACTGTGGGGTTGGTTTATATCAGACTGTAGGAGATTGGTGTCAGTGACTGTGGGGCTGGTTTATCTCAGACAGGAGGAGAGTAGTGTCAGTGACTGTGGGGTTGGTTAATATCAGACAGGAGGAGATTGGTGTCCGTGACTGTGGGGTTGTTTTATATGAGACAGGAGATTGGTGTCAATGACTGTGGGGTTCGTTTATTTCAGACAGGAGATTGGTGTCAGTGACTGTGGAGTTGGTTGATATCAGACAGGAGGAGATTGGTGTCACTGACTGTGGAGTTGGTTTATATCAGGCAGGAGGAGATTGGTGTCAGTGACTGTGGGACCTGTTTATATCAGACAGGAGGAGATTGGTGTCAATGACTTTGGGACTGATTTATATCAGACAGGAGGCGATTGGTGTCACTGACGGTGGGATTGATTTATATCAGACAGGAGGAGATTGGTGTCAGTGACTGTGGATTTGGTTTATGTCAGACAGGGGTAGATTGGTGTCAGTGACTGTGGGGTTGGTTTATATCAGACAGGAGGAGATTGGTGTCGGTGACTGTGGATTTGGTTTATGTCAGACAGGAGGAGATTGGTGTCAGTGACTGTGGGATTGCTTTATTTCAGACAGGAGACTGTTGTCAGTGACTGTGGGGTTGGTATATATCAGACAGGAGGAGATTGGGGTCAGTGCCTGTGGGTTTGGTTTATATCAGACAGGAGGAGATTGGTGTCAGTGACTGTGGGGTTGGTTTATATCAGACAGGAGATTGTTGTCAGTGACTGTGGGACCGGTTTATATCAGACAGGGGGAGATTGGTGTCAGTGACTGTGGGACTGGTTTATATCAGACAGGAGGAGATTCATGTCAGTGACTGTGGGATTGGTTTACATCAGACAGGAGGAGATTGGTGTCAGTGACTGTGGGGTTGGTTTATATCAGACAGGAGGAGATTGGTGTCAGTGAATGTGGGATTGGTATTTATATCAGACAGGAGGAGGTTGGTGTCAGTGACTGTGGGGTTGGTTTATATCAGACAGGAGGAGATTGGTGTCAGTAACTGGGATTGGTTTATATCAGACAGGAGGAGATTGGTGTCAGTGACTGCGGGGTTGGTTTATATCAGACAGGAGGAGATTGGTGTCAGTGACTGTGGGGCTTGTTTAATTCAGACAGGAGGAGATTGGTGTCAGTGACTGTGGGGCTGGCTTATATCAGACTGGAGGAGTTTGGTGTCAATGACTGTGGGGCTGATTTATATCAGACAGGAGGAGATTGGTGTCAGTGACTGTGGGATTGGTTTATATCAGACAGGAGGAGATTGGTGTCAGTGACTGTGGATTTGGTTTATGTCAGACAGGAGGAGATTTGTGTCAGTGACTGTGGGGTTGGTTTATATCAGACAGGAGATTGGTGTCAGTGACTGTAGGGTTGGTTGATATCAGACAGGAGGAGATTGGTGTCAGTGACTGGGGCTGGTTTATTTCAGACAGGAGGAGATTGGTGTCAGTGACTGTGGGACCGGTTTATATCAGACAGGAGGAGATTGGTGTCAGTGACTTTGGGACTGATTTATATCAGACAGGAGGCGATTGGTGTCAGTGACTGTGGGATTGATTTATATCAGACGAGGAGATTGGTCTCAGTGACTGTGGATTTGGTTTATGTCAGACAGGAGGAGATTGGTGTCAGTGACTGTGGGGTTGGTTTATATCAGACAGTAGATTGCTGTCAGTGACTGTGGGGTTGCTTTATTTCAGACAGGAGACTGTTGTCAGTGACTATGGCGTTGGTTTATATCAGACAGGATGAGATTGGTGACAGTGTATGTGGTGTTGGTATATATCAGACAGGAGGAGATTGGTGTCAGTGCCTGTGGGTTTGGTTTATATCAGACAGGAGGAGATTGGTGTCAGTGACTGTGGGGTTGGTTTATATCAGACAGGAGATTTTTGTTAGTGACTGTGGGGTTGGTTTATATCGGACAGGGGGAGATTCGTGTCAGTGACTGGGGTTGGTTTATAACAGACAGGAGGAGATTGGTGTTAGTGACTGTGGGACCGGTTTATATCAGACAGGGGGAGGTTGGTGTCACTGACTGTGGGACTGGTTTAATTCAGACAGGAGGAGATTGGTGTCACTGACTGTGGGGCTGGTTTAATTCAGACAGGAGGAGATTGGTGTCAGTGACTGTGGGGTTGGTTTATATCAGACAGGAGGAGATTGGTGTCAGTGACTGGGGTTGGTTTATATCAGACAGGAGGAGATTGGTGTCAGTGACTGTGGGTTTGGTTTTATCAGACAGGAGGAGATTGGTGTCAGTGACTGTGGTGTTGGTTTATATCAGACAGGAGGAGACTTTTGTCAGTGACTGTGGGGCTGGTTTATATCAGACAGGAGGAGATTGGTGTCAGTGACTGTGGGCTTGGTTTATATCATACAGGAGGAGATTGGTGTCGGTGACTGTGGGGTTGGTTTATATCAGACAGGAGGAGATTGGTGTCAGTGACTGTGTGGCTGGTTTATATCAGGCAGGAGGGGATTGGTGTCAGTGACTTTGGGACTGATTTATATCAGACAGGAGGCGATTGGTGGCACTGACTGTGGAGTTGGTTTATATCAGGCAGGAGGGGATTGGTGTCAGTGACTTTGGGACTGATTTATATCAGACAGGAGGCGATTGGTGTCAGTGTCTGTGGGGTTGTTTTATATGAGACAGGAGATTGGTGTCAATGACTGTGGGGTTCGTTTATTTCAGACAGGAGATTGGTGTCAGTGACTGTGGGGTTGGTTGATATCAGACAGGAGGAGATTGGTGGCACTGACTGTGGAGTTGGTTTATATCAGGCAGGAGGGGATTGGTGTCAGTGACTTTGGGACTGATTTATATCAGACAGGAGGCGATTGGTGTCAGTGACTGTGGGATTGATTTATATCAGACAGGAGGAGATTGGTGTCAGTGACTGTGGATTTGGTTTATGTCAGACAGGAGGAGATTGGTGTCAGTGTATGTGGTGTTGGTATATATCAGACAGGAGGAGTTTGGTGTCAGTGACTGTGGGGTTGGTTTATGTCAGACAGGAGATTGCTGTCAGTGACTGTGGGGTTGCTTTATTTCAGACAGGAGACTGTTGTCAGTGACTGTGGGGTTGGTTTATATCAGACAGGATGAGATTGGTGTCAGTGTATGTGGTGTTGGTATATATCAGACAGGAGGAGTTTGGTGTCAGTGACTGTGGGGTTGGTTTATATCAGACAGGAGATTGTTGTCAGTGACTGTGGGGTTGGTTTATATCAGACAGGGGGAGATTCGTGTCAGTGACTGGGGTTGGTTTATAACAGACAGGAGGAGATTGGTGTCAGTGACGGTGGGACCGGTTTATATCAGACACGGGGAGATTGGTGTCATTCACTGTGGGACTGGTTTATATCAGACAGGAGGAGATTCATGTCAGTGACTGTGGGATTGGTTTACATCAGACAGGAGGAGATTGGTGTCCGTGACTGTGGGGTTGGTATTTATATCAGACAGGAGGAGGTTGGTGACAGTGACTGTGGGGTTGGTTTATATGAGACAGGAGGAGATTGGTGTCAGTAACTGGGATTGGTTTATATCAGACAGGAGGAGATTGGTGTCAGTGACTGCGGGGTTGGTTTATATCAGACAGGAGGAGATTGGTGTCAGTGACTGTGGGGCTGGTTTAATTCAGACAGGAGGAGATTGGTGTCAGTGACTGTGGGGCTGGCTTATATCAGACTGGAGGAGTTTGGTGTCAGTGACTGTGGGGTTGGTTTATATCAGACAGGAGGGGATTGGTGTCAGTGACTTTGGGATTGGTTTATATCAGACAGGAGGAGATTGGTGTCTGTGACTGGGGTTGGTTTATATCAGACAGGAGGGGATTGGTGTCAGTGACTGTGGGGTTGGTTTATATCAGACAGGAGGAGATTGGTGTCTGTGACTGGGGTTGGTTTATATCAGACAGGAGGAGATTGGTGTCAGTGATTGTGGGTTTGGTTTTATCAGACAGGAGGAGATTGGTGTCAGTGACTGTGGTGTTGGTTTATATCAGACAGGAGGAGACTGTTGTCAGTGACTGAGGGGCTGGTTTATATCAGAGAGGAGGAGATTGGTGTCAGTGACTGTGGGGTTGGTTTATATCAGACAGGAGGAGACTGTTGTCAGTGACTGTGCGGCTGGTTTGTATCAGACAGTTTGAGATTGGTGTCTTTGATGGGTTGCTTTATATCAGTCAGGAGGAGATTGCTGTCAGTGACTGTGGGGTTGGTTAATATCAGACAGGAGGAGATTGGTTTCAGTAACTGTGGGGTTGGTTTATATCAGACAGGAGGAGATTGGTGTCAGTGTCTGTGAGGTTGGTTTATATCAGACAGGAGGAGATTGGTGTCAGTGACTGTGTGGCTGGTTTATATCAGACAGGAGGAGATTGGTGTCAGTGTCTGTGAGGTTGGTTTATATCAGACAGGAGGAGATTGGTGTCAGTGACTGTGTGGCTGGTTTATATCAGACAGGAGGAGATTGGTGTCAGTGACTGTCGGGCTGGTTTATATCAGACAGGAGGAGATTGGTCTCAGTGACTGTGAGGTTGGTTTATATAAGACAGTAGGAGATTGGTGTCAGTGACTGTGGGGATGGTTTATCTCAGACAGGAGGAGATTGGTGTCAGTGACTGTGGGGTTGGTTTATATCAGACAGGAGGAGATTGGTGTCCGGGACTGTGGGGTTGTTTTATATGAGACAGGAGATTGGTGTCAATGACTGTGGGGTTCGTTTATTTCAGACAGGAGATTGGTGTCAGTGACTGTGGGGTTGGTTGATATCAGACAGGAGGAGATTGGTGTCACTGACTGTGGAGTTGGTTTATATCAGACAAGAGGAGATTGGTGTCAGTGACTGGGGTTGGTTTATATCAGACAGTAGATTGGTGTCAGTGACTGGGGCTGGTTTATATCAGACAGGAGGAGATTGGTGTCAGTGACTGTGGGACCGGTTTCTATCAGACAGGAGGAGATTGGTGTCAGTGACTGTGGGACTGGTTTATATCAGACAGAAGGCGATTGGTGTCAGTGACTGTGGGATTGGTTTATATCAGACAGGTGGAGATTGGTGTCAGTGACTGTGGGTTTGGTTTATGTCAGACAGGAGGAGATTGGTGTCAGTGACTGTGGGGTTGGTTTATATCAGACAGGAGATTGCTGTCAGTGAGTGTGGTGTTGGTATATATCAGACAGGAGGAGATTGGTGTCAGTGGCTGGGGCTGGTTTATATCAGACAGGAGGAGATTGGTGTCAGTGACTGTGGGTTTGGTTTTATCAGACAGGAGGAGATTGGTGTCAGTGACTGTGGTGTTGGTTTCTATCAGACAGTAGGAGACTGTTGTCAGTGACTGTGGGGCTGGTTGAGATCAGACAGGAGGAGATTGGTGTCGGTGACTGTGGGGCTGGTTTATATCAGACAGGAGGAGATTGGTGTCAGTGACTGTGTGGCTGGTTTATATCAGACAGGTGGAGTTGGTGTCAGTGACTGTCGGGATGGTTTACATCTGACAGGAGGAGATTGGTGTTAGTGTGTGTGAGGTTGGTTTATATAAGACAGTAGGAGATTGGTGTCAGTGCCTGTGGGGCTGGTTTATCTCAGACAGGAGGCGATTGGTGTCAGTGACTGAGGGGTTGGTTTATATCAGACAGGAGGAGATTGGTGTGCGTGACTGTGGGGTTGTTTTATATGAGACAGGAGATTGGTGTCAATGACTGTGGGGTTCGTTAATTTCAGACAGGAGATTGGTGTCAGTGACTGTGGGGTTTGTTGATATCAGACAGGAGGAGATTGGTGTCACTGACTGTGGAGTTGGTTTATATCAGACAGGAGGAGATTGGTGTCAGTTACTGGGGTTGGTTTATATCAGACATTAGATTGGTGTCAGTGACTGGGGCTGGTTTATATCAGACAGGAGGAGATTGGTGTCAGTGACTTTGGGACTGATTTATATCAGACAGGAGGCGATTGGTGTCAGTGACTGTGGGATTGATTTATATCAGACGAGGAGATTGGTCTCAGTGACTGTGGATTTGGTTTATGTCAGACAGGAGGAGATTGGTGTCAGTGACTGTGGGGTTGGTTTATATCAGACAGTAGATTGCTGTCAGTGACTGTGGGGTTGCTTTATTTCAGACAGGAGACTGTTGTCAGTGACTATGGCGTTGGTTTATATCAGACAGGATGAGATTGGTGACAGTGTATGTGGTGTTGGTATATATCAGACAGGAGGAGATTGGTGTCAGTGACTGTGGGGTTGGTTTATATCAGACAGGAGATTTTTGTTAGTGACTGTGGGGTTGGTTTATATCGGACAGGGGGAGATTCGTGTCAGTGACTGGGGTTGGTTTATAACAGACAGGAGGAGATTGGTGTTAGTGACTGTGGGACCGGTTTATATCAGACAGGGGGAGGTTGGTGTCACTGACTGTGGGACTGGTTTAATTCAGACAGGAGGAGATTGGTGTCACTGACTGTGGGGCTGGTTTAATTCAGACAGGAGGAGATTGGTGTCAGTGACTGTGGGGTTGGTTTATATCAGACAGGAGGAGATTGGTGTCAGTGACTGGGGTTGGTTTATATCAGACAGGAGGAGATTGGTGTCAGTGACTGTGGGTTTGGTTTTATCAGACAGGAGGAGATTGGTGTCAGTGACTGTGGTGTTGGTTTATATCAGACAGGAGGAGACTTTTGTCAGTGACTGTGGGGCTGGTTTATATCAGACAGGAGGAGATTGGTGTCAGTGACTGTGGGCTTGGTTTATATCATACAGGAGGAGATTGGTGTCGGTGACTGTGGGGTTGGTTTATATCAGACAGGAGGAGATTGGTGTCAGTGACTGTGTGGCTGGTTTATATCAGGCAGGAGGGGATTGGTGTCAGTGACTTTGGGACTGATTTATATCAGACAGGAGGCGATTGGTGGCACTGACTGTGGAGTTGGTTTATATCAGGCAGGAGGGGATTGGTGTCAGTGACTTTGGGACTGATTTATATCAGACAGGAGGCGATTGGTGTCAGTGTCTGTGGGGTTGTTTTATATGAGACAGGAGATTGGTGTCAATGACTGTGGGGTTCGTTTATTTCAGACAGGAGATTGGTGTCAGTGACTGTGGGGTTGGTTGATATCAGACAGGAGGAGATTGGTGGCACTGACTGTGGAGTTGGTTTATATCAGGCAGGAGGGGATTGGTGTCAGTGACTTTGGGACTGATTTATATCAGACAGGAGGCGATTGGTGTCAGTGACTGTGGGATTGATTTATATCAGACAGGAGGAGATTGGTGTCAGTGACTGTGGATTTGGTTTATGTCAGACAGGAGGAGATTGGTGTCAGTGTATGTGGTGTTGGTATATATCAGACAGGAGGAGTTTGGTGTCAGTGACTGTGGGGTTGGTTTATGTCAGACAGGAGATTGCTGTCAGTGACTGTGGGGTTGCTTTATTTCAGACAGGAGACTGTTGTCAGTGACTGTGGGGTTGGTTTATATCAGACAGGATGAGATTGGTGTCAGTGTATGTGGTGTTGGTATATATCAGACAGGAGGAGTTTGGTGTCAGTGACTGTGGGGTTGGTTTATATCAGACAGGAGATTGTTGTCAGTGACTGTGGGGTTGGTTTATATCAGACAGGGGGAGATTCGTGTCAGTGACTGGGGTTGGTTTATAACAGACAGGAGGAGATTGGTGTCAGTGACGGTGGGACCGGTTTATATCAGACACGGGGAGATTGGTGTCATTCACTGTGGGACTGGTTTATATCAGACAGGAGGAGATTCATGTCAGTGACTGTGGGATTGGTTTACATCAGACAGGAGGAGATTGGTGTCCGTGACTGTGGGGTTGGTATTTATATCAGACAGGAGGAGGTTGGTGACAGTGACTGTGGGGTTGGTTTATATGAGACAGGAGGAGATTGGTGTCAGTAACTGGGATTGGTTTATATCAGACAGGAGGAGATTGGTGTCAGTGACTGCGGGGTTGGTTTATATCAGACAGGAGGAGATTGGTGTCAGTGACTGTGGGGCTGGTTTAATTCAGACAGGAGGAGATTGGTGTCAGTGACTGTGGGGCTGGCTTATATCAGACTGGAGGAGTTTGGTGTCAGTGACTGTGGGGTTGGTTTATATCAGACAGGAGGGGATTGGTGTCAGTGACTTTGGGATTGGTTTATATCAGACAGGAGGAGATTGGTGTCTGTGACTGGGGTTGGTTTATATCAGACAGGAGGGGATTGGTGTCAGTGACTGTGGGGTTGGTTTATATCAGACAGGAGGAGATTGGTGTCTGTGACTGGGGTTGGTTTATATCAGACAGGAGGAGATTGGTGTCAGTGATTGTGGGTTTGGTTTTATCAGACAGGAGGAGATTGGTGTCAGTGACTGTGGTGTTGGTTTATATCAGACAGGAGGAGACTGTTGTCAGTGACTGAGGGGCTGGTTTATATCAGAGAGGAGGAGATTGGTGTCAGTGACTGTGGGGTTGGTTTATATCAGACAGGAGGAGACTGTTGTCAGTGACTGTGCGGCTGGTTTGTATCAGACAGTTTGAGATTGGTGTCTTTGATGGGTTGCTTTATATCAGTCAGGAGGAGATTGCTGTCAGTGACTGTGGGGTTGGTTAATATCAGACAGGAGGAGATTGGTTTCAGTAACTGTGGGGTTGGTTTATATCAGACAGGAGGAGATTGGTGTCAGTGTCTGTGAGGTTGGTTTATATCAGACAGGAGGAGATTGGTGTCAGTGACTGTGTGGCTGGTTTATATCAGACAGGAGGAGATTGGTGTCAGTGTCTGTGAGGTTGGTTTATATCAGACAGGAGGAGATTGGTGTCAGTGACTGTGTGGCTGGTTTATATCAGACAGGAGGAGATTGGTGTCAGTGACTGTCGGGCTGGTTTATATCAGACAGGAGGAGATTGGTCTCAGTGACTGTGAGGTTGGTTTATATAAGACAGTAGGAGATTGGTGTCAGTGACTGTGGGGATGGTTTATCTCAGACAGGAGGAGATTGGTGTCAGTGACTGTGGGGTTGGTTTATATCAGACAGGAGGAGATTGGTGTCCGGGACTGTGGGGTTGTTTTATATGAGACAGGAGATTGGTGTCAATGACTGTGGGGTTCGTTTATTTCAGACAGGAGATTGGTGTCAGTGACTGTGGGGTTGGTTGATATCAGACAGGAGGAGATTGGTGTCACTGACTGTGGAGTTGGTTTATATCAGACAAGAGGAGATTGGTGTCAGTGACTGGGGTTGGTTTATATCAGACAGTAGATTGGTGTCAGTGACTGGGGCTGGTTTATATCAGACAGGAGGAGATTGGTGTCAGTGACTGTGGGACCGGTTTCTATCAGACAGGAGGAGATTGGTGTCAGTGACTGTGGGACTGGTTTATATCAGACAGAAGGCGATTGGTGTCAGTGACTGTGGGATTGGTTTATATCAGACAGGTGGAGATTGGTGTCAGTGACTGTGGGTTTGGTTTATGTCAGACAGGAGGAGATTGGTGTCAGTGACTGTGGGGTTGGTTTATATCAGACAGGAGATTGCTGTCAGTGAGTGTGGTGTTGGTATATATCAGACAGGAGGAGATTGGTGTCAGTGGCTGGGGCTGGTTTATATCAGACAGGAGGAGATTGGTGTCAGTGACTGTGGGTTTGGTTTTATCAGACAGGAGGAGATTGGTGTCAGTGACTGTGGTGTTGGTTTCTATCAGACAGTAGGAGACTGTTGTCAGTGACTGTGGGGCTGGTTGAGATCAGACAGGAGGAGATTGGTGTCGGTGACTGTGGGGCTGGTTTATATCAGACAGGAGGAGATTGGTGTCAGTGACTGTGTGGCTGGTTTATATCAGACAGGTGGAGTTGGTGTCAGTGACTGTCGGGATGGTTTACATCTGACAGGAGGAGATTGGTGTTAGTGTGTGTGAGGTTGGTTTATATAAGACAGTAGGAGATTGGTGTCAGTGCCTGTGGGGCTGGTTTATCTCAGACAGGAGGCGATTGGTGTCAGTGACTGAGGGGTTGGTTTATATCAGACAGGAGGAGATTGGTGTGCGTGACTGTGGGGTTGTTTTATATGAGACAGGAGATTGGTGTCAATGACTGTGGGGTTCGTTAATTTCAGACAGGAGATTGGTGTCAGTGACTGTGGGGTTTGTTGATATCAGACAGGAGGAGATTGGTGTCACTGACTGTGGAGTTGGTTTATATCAGACAGGAGGAGATTGGTGTCAGTTACTGGGGTTGGTTTATATCAGACATTAGATTGGTGTCAGTGACTGGGGCTGGTTTATATCAGACAGGAGGAGATTGGTGTCAGTGACTGTGGGCCCGGATTATATCAGACAGGTGGAGATTGGTGTCAGTGACTGTGGGTTTGGTTTTTGTCAGACAGGAGGAGATTGGTGTCAGTGACTGTGGGGTTTGTTTATATCAGACAGGAGATTGCTGTCAGTGACTGTGGGGTTGGTTTATATCAGACAGGAGATTGTTGTCAGTGACTGTGGGGTTGGTTTATATCAGACAGGAGGAGATTGGTGTCAGTGCCTGTGGTGTTGGTGTATATCAGACAGGAGGAGATTCGTGTCAGTGACTGAGATTGGTTTTTATCAGACAGGAGGAGATTGGTGTCAGTGACTGTGGGACTGGTTTATATCAGACAGGAGGAGATTCATGTCAGTGACTGTGGGGTTGGTTTATATCAGACAGGAGGAGATTGGTGTCAGT
Organism: Somniosus microcephalus; assembly: GCF_052327205.1. NCBI lineage: Eukaryota > Metazoa > Chordata > Chondrichthyes > Squaliformes > Somniosidae > Somniosus > Somniosus microcephalus. The sequence goes on from NC_140990.1 coordinate 67,228,347, forward strand.
GACTGTGGGGTTGGTTTATATCAGACAGGAGGAGACTGGTGTCAGTAACTGGGATTGGTTTATATCAGACAGGAGGAGATTAGTGTCAGTGACTGTGGGGTTGGTTTATACCAGACAGGAGGAGATTGGTGTCAGTGACTGTGGGGCTGGTTTATATCAGACAGCAGGAGATTGGTGTCAGTGACTGTGGGATTGGTTTATAACAGACAGGAGGAGATTGGTGTCAGTGACTGTGGGGTTGGTTTATATCAGACAGGAGTGGATTGGTTTCACTGACTGGGTTTGGTATATATGAGACAGGAGGCGATTGGTGTCAGTGACTGTGGGGTTGGTTTTATCAGACAGGAGGAGATTGGTGTCAGTGACTGTGGGATTGGTTATATCAGACAGGAGGAGATTGGTGTCAGTAACTGTGGGGTTGGTTTATATCAGACAGGAGGAGATTGGTGTCAGTGACTGGGGTTGGTTTATATCAGACAGGAGGAGATTGGTGTCAGTGACTGTGGGTTTGGTTTTATCAGGCAGGAGGAGATTGGTGTCAGTAACTGTGGTGTTGGTTTATATCAGACAGGAGGAGACTGTTGTCAGTGACTGTGCGGCTGGTTTATATCAGACAGGAGGAGATTGGTGTCAGTGAAGGTGGGCTTGGTTTATATCATACAGGAGGAGATTGGTGTCGGTGACTGAGGGGTTGGTTTATATCAGGCAGGAGGAGATTGGTGTCGGTGACTGTGGGGCTGGTTTATATCAGACAGGAGGTGATTTGTGGCGGTGACTGTGGGATTGATTTATATCAGACAGTTTGAGATTGGTGTCTTTGATGGGTTGGTTTATATCAGTCAGGAGGAGATTGGTGTCAGTGACTATGGGTTTGGTTTATCTCAGACAGGAGGAGATTGGATTCAGTCACTGTGGGGTTGGTTTATATCAGACAGGAGGAGATTGGTGTCAGTGCCTCTGAGGTTGGTTTATATCAGGCAGGAGGAGATTGGTGTCAGTGACTGTGTGGCTGGTTTATATCAGACAGGAGGACATTGGTGTCACTGACTGTGAGACTGGTTTATATCAGACAGGAGGAGATTGGTGTCAGTGACTGTGGGACTGGTTTATATCAGACAGGAGGCGATTGGTGTCAGTGACTGTGGGATTGGTTTATATCAGACAGTAGGAGATTGGTGTCAGTGACTGTGGGGTTGGTTTATTTCAGACAGGAGATTGCTGTCAGTGACTGTGGGGTTGGTTTATATCAGACAGGATGATATTGGTGTCAGTGTCTGTGGTGTTGGTATATATCAGACAGGAGGAGATTGGTGTCAGTGCCTGTGGGTTTGGTTTATATCAGACAGGAGGAGATTGGTGTCAGTGACTGTGGGGTTTGTTTATATCAGACAGGCGATTGCTGTCAGTGACTGTGGGGTTGGTTTATATCAGACAGGAGATTGTTGTCAATGACTGTGGGGTTGGTTTATATCAGACAGGGGGAGATTCGTGTCAGTGACTGTGTTTGGTTTATATCAGACAGGAGGAGATTGGTGTCAGTGACTGTGGGACCGGTTTATATCAGATAGGGGGAGATTGGTGTCAGTGACTGTGGGGTTGGTTTATATCAGACTGGAGGAGATTGGTGTCAGTGACTGTGGGATTGGTATTTATATCAGAAAGGATTAGGTTGGTGTCAGTGACTGTGGGGTTGATTTATATCAGACAGGAGGAGATTGGTGTCAGTAACTGTGATTGGTTTATATCAGACAGGAGGAGATTGGTGTCAATGACTGTGGGGTTGGTTTATATCAGACAGGAGGTGATTAGTGTCAGTGTCTGTGGGGCTAGTTTATATCAGACAGGTGGTGTTGGTGTCAGTGACTGTGGGGCTGGTTTATCTCAGACAGGAGGAGATTGGTGTCCGTGACTGTGGGGTTGGTTTATATCAGACAGGAGGAGATTGGTGTCCGTGACTGTGGGGTTGTTTTATATGAGACAGGAGATTGGTGTCAATGACTGTGGGGTTCGTTTATTTCAGACAGGAGATTGGTGTCAGTGACTGTGGGTTTGGTTGATATCAGACAGGAGGAGATTAGTGTCAGTGACTGTGGGTTTGGTTTATATCAGACAAGAGGAGAATGGTGTCAGTGACTGGGGTTGGTTTATATCAGACAGTAGATTGGTGTCAGTGACTGGGGCTGGTTTATATCAGACAGGAGGAGATTGGTGTCAGTGACTGTGGGACCGGTTTATATCAGACAGGAGGAGATTGGTGTCAGTGACTGTGGGGCTGGTTTATATCAGACAGAAGGCGATTGGTGTCAGTGACTGTGGGATTGGTTTATATCAGACAGGAGGAGATTAGTGTCAGTGACTGTGGGTTTGGTTTATGTCAGACAGGAGGAGATTGGTGTCAGTGACTGTGGGGTTGGTTTATATCAGACAGGAGATTGCTGTCAGTGAGTGTGGGTTTGGTTTATTTCAGACAGGAGATTGTTGTCAGTGACTGTGGGGTTGGTTTATATCAGAGAGTATGAGATTGGTGTCAGTGTCTGTGGTGTTGGTATATATCAGACAGGAGGAAATTGGTGTCAGTGGCTGGGGTTGGTTTATATCAGACAGGAGGAGATTGGTGTCAGTGACTGTGGGTTTGGTTTTATCAGACAGGAGGAGATTGGTGTCAGTGACTGTGGTGTTGGTTTCTATCAGACAGGAGGAGACTGTTGTCAGTGACTGAGGGGCTGGTTTATATCAGACAGGAGGAGATTGGTGTCAGTGACTGTGGGCTTGGTTTATATCATACAGGAGGAGATTGGTGTCGGTGACTGTCGGGTTGGCTGAGATCAGACAGGAGGAGATTGGTGTCGGTGACTGTGGGACTGGTTTATATCAGACAGGAGGAGATTTGTGTCGGTGACTGTGGGATTGGTTTATATCAGACAGGAGGAGATTGGTGTCAGTGACTGTGTGGCTGGTTTATATCAGACAGGAGGAGTTTGGTGTCAGTGACTGTGAGGTTGGTATATAAGACCGTAGGAGATTGGTGTCAGTGACTGTGGGGCTGGTTTACCTCAGACAGGAGGAGATTGGTGTCAGTGACTGTGGGGCTGGTTTATCTCAGACAGGAGGAGATTTGTGTCAGTGACTGGGGTTGTTTTTTATCAGACAGTAGATTGGTGTCAGTGACTGGGGCTGGTTTATATCAGACAGGAGGAGATTGGTGTCAGTGACTGTGGGACCGGTTTATATCAGACAGGAGGAGATTGGTGTCAGTGACTCTGGGACTGGTTTATATCAGAGAAGAGGCGATTGGTGTCAATGACTGTGGGATTGATTTATATCAGACACGCGGAGATTGGTGTCAGTGACTGTGGGTTTGGTTTATGTCAGACAGGAGCAGATTGGTGTCAGTGACTGTGGGGTTGGTTTATATCAGACAGGAGATTGCTGTCAGTGACTGTGGGTTTGGTTTATTTCAGACAGGAGATTGCTGTCAGTGACTGTGGGGTTGGTTTATATCAGACAGGATGAGATTGGTGTCAGTGTCTGTGGTGTTGGTATATATCAGACAGGAGGAGATTGGTGTCACTGCCTGTGGGTTTGGTTTATATCAGACAGGAGGAGATTGGTGTCAGTGACTGTGGGGTTTGTTTATATCAGACAGGAGATTGCTGTCAGTGACTGTGGGGTTGGTTTATATCAGACAGGAGATTGTTGTCAATGACTGTGGTGTTGGTTTATATCAGACAGGGGGAGATTCGTGTCAGTGACTGGGGTTGGTTTGTATCAGACAGGAGGAGATTGTTGTCAGTGACTGTGGGACCGGTTTATATCAGACAGGGGGTGTGGTAAACCACGTTCACTATCGTATCACTGTTAGTAGTTAGCACTGTTCACCACTGTTCGTTATAACTGTATCACTGACCACTATTGTATCACGGTACGAGGTCGCCTCTTGCCACACTGCTATACCTGGGATGACCACCGCCGACTCCGCCTTGGCTCCACCCACCAGGCCAGGTATAAAGGTGAGCGACTGACTGGTATTCCTCCTGCTTGGATCGGATCACCCACGAGAGTGGGCTCTGTTATTTAGTCAATAAAAACCTTTAGTCACCTTCGTAACTCTTCGCCTTTTATTGGAGGAATTGATAGGTATATCAATTTTATTGACTAAATTTAATGATGTCCGACAACGAGTCACAACCGGCGGAGGAGCCACCAGCGCAGCTCCCAGGAGCACAGCCACACCAGCCAGCTTGGCTGCGAGCCCTCAGACCGCCGTACCTGGACCTGAACCCACGAGCAGCAAACTCAGCCGCAGACTTTAAACACTGGCTGGTCTGCTTCGAATCATACCTGAGAGAATCCAGCGTCCCTCAGGCATCCAAACTAAGTGTCCTGCAGGCGCAACTGAGCCCGAGAGTATACACTCTCATCGAGGACATGACTACCTACGAGACCGCCATCAACCTGCTGAAACAGAAGTACCGGACCCCGGTAAACTACATGTACGCTAGGCACCTCCTAAGATCACGGCCGCAACAGCCAGGAGAATCAGTAGCCGAATTCTCACAGGCGCTATATGCACTCGCCAGGAACTGTGACTTTAAATCGGTGTCGGCAGCCGAAAATACTGAAGATAATATCCGCGACGCATTCCTGAAAGGCCTACGGTCCGAGTACTCACGGCAAAGACTGCTGGAAGCTAAAGACCTCAGCATGGAAAAAGCTGAAGCCCTCGCTATCTCCCTGGAAGTGGCCCACCAAGATCAGGAAGCATTCACCAGGTACTGCTCGCGACCCTGGGACTCGGGCCCGACCCCTACCACAGCACCCTTCCCAGCGCCGCCCCCGGGACCTACCTCTGCGTCGGCGTCCCGGACCCGACCGGCCCCGCCACCCCCGGCACCGGCCCCGACATCGGGCATCCGCGATCGGGCCGCCGGCTGTTTTTTTTGTGGCCAGGAGAAGCACCCGAGGTCGCGCTGCCCAGCCAAGAACTCCACATGCAGAACCTGCCTGAAGAAAGGCCACTTCTCCAAGGCCTGCAGGAGCGGATCCTCAGAGGCCAGCAGTGCCGCATGCGAACTATGGGGGCGGCCATCTTCGTTTAGGGCAACTGAGGCCAGCATCCCCACACATGAGTCATGGGGGCGGCCATCTTTGTTTAGGGCAACTGAGGCCAGCATCCCCACACATGAGTCATGGGGGCGGCCATCTTTGATTAAGGCAACCGACCCCAATAGTGCCTCATGTGAGCTACGGGGGCAGCCATCTTCTCCGTCATTTTGCCCTACCTCGTGGGAGACGCCATTTTACTCACCACGCCCGACCGCCTCGCCCGCAGATGACAACGACTCGCTCAGCTACACACTAGCTTCCGTCACCCTGGACCAAGCCCGCCCGCACCATCTGTCCAAGTCAATGATGGACATCAAAGTGAACGGCCACGCCACGACCTGCCTGTTCGACAGCGGAAGCACGGAGAGCTTCATCCACCCAGACACGGTGAGCCACTACTCCCTCTCTGTCCTACCAACGCGCAGCCGAATCTCGATGGCATCGAGGTCCCACGCCACGGACATCAGCGGCTACTGTGTCGTGACCCTGTCGGTTAAGGGCATGGAGTATAAAAACTTTAAACTCCTCGTCCTCCCCCATCTCTGCGCTGCCGTCCTACTAGGGCTGGACTTCCAATCCCACCTCCAAAGCGTAACCCTAGCATACGGTGGACCCCTCCCCCCACTCACAGTCAACAACCAGCAAACGTTAAACCGCCCACCGCGTAACACCTGCAGCCTCTCCACCCTCAAGGTCCCGCCACCCTCTCTGTTTGCTAACCTTACCCCTGACTGCAAACCCGTCGCTACCAAGAGCAGGCGGTATAGCGCCGGGGACAGAGCCTTCATTAGCTCTGAGGTGCGGCGCCTCCTGAAAGAGGGCATTATCGAGGGGAGCAGCAGCCCCTGGCGTGCCCAGGTCGTAGTCGTAAAGACCGGCGATAAAAACCGCCTGGTCATCGACTACAGCCAGACCATAAACAGATATACCCAGCTGGACGCATACCCCCTCCCCCGCATATCTGACATGGTCAATCAGATTGCACAGTATAAAGTATTCTCGACCATCGACCTGAAGTCGGCCTACCACCAACTCCCTATCCACCCTGAGGACCGCCAGTATACCGCCTTCGAGGCGAATGGGCGCCTATACCACTTCCTTAGGGTCCCCTTCGGTGTCACTAATGGGGTCTCGGTCTTCCAAAGGGAGATGGACCAGATGGTTGACCAGAACGAACTGCAGGCTACATTCCCCTACCTAGATAACGTCACTATCTGCGGCCGCGACCGGCAGGAACATGACGCGAATCTGGAGAAATTCCTCCGTACGGCCCAACGGCTGAACCTCACCTACAATAAGGAGAAATGCGTGTTTAACACCACCCGCCTTGCCATCCTCGGCTGCGTAGTGGAGAACGGAATCATCGGCCCCGACCCAGAAAGAATGCGCCCCCTCATGGAGCTACCCCTCCCCCACTGCCCTAAAGCACTTAGGAGAACCCTGGGGCTTTTCGCCTACTATGCCCAATGGGTACCCAATTACGCGGACAAAGCCAGACCCCTCCTGAAAGCCACTTCCTTCCCCCTCACGGAGGAGGCGTGCGCGGCCTTCTCCCTCATTAAGGGAGACATAGCCAAGGCCACGATGCACGCAGTGGACGAGTCCATCCCCTTCCAGGTGGAGAGCGACGCATCCGACTTCGCCTTAGCCGCCACCCTAAACCAGGAGGGGAGGCCAGTGGCCTTCTTCTCAAGGACCCTACAGGGCCCCGAGATCCGACATTCGTCGGTCGAGAAAGAGGCCCAGGCGATCGTGGAGGCAGTACGGCGCTGGAGGCACTACCTGGCAGGCAAACGATTTACCCTCCTCACCGACCAGCGTTCGGTGGCTTTCATGTTTAATAACAAGCTGAAGGGCAAAATCAAGAATGACAAGATTTTGAGATGGAGAATCGAGCTCTCCACCTACGATTATGAGATCTTGTACCGGCCAGGCAAGCTGAACGAATCCCCTGATGCCCTTTCACGAATGACATGCGCCAGCGCGCATATCGATAGGCTTCAGACCCTCCACGACCAGCTCTGCCACCCCGGAGTCACCAGACTCTACCATTTCATTAAGGCCCGCAACCTGACCTACTCCATCGAGGAGGTCAGGACCATGACCAGGAACTGCCAGACCTGTGCGGAGTGCAAACCGCACTTCTATAGGCCGGACCGAGCAAGCCTGATCAAGGCCACCCGCCCCTTCGAGCGCCTGAGCATCGACTTTAAGGGGCCCCTCCCGTCCTCTGACCGTAATGTGTACTTCCTCAACATCGTTGATGAGTACTCCCGTTTCCCCTTTGCCTTCCCCTGCCCCGACATGACCAGTAGCACGGTCATCAAGTGCCTGAATGCCCTCTTCGCCTTGTTCGGGTTCCCGAACTATATACACAGCGACCGGGGCTCCTCCTTCATGAGCGAGGAACTCCGGCAATTCCTCCTAGAGAGAGGTATTGCAGCAAGCAGGACCACCAGCTACAACCCCAGAGGTAACGGTCAGGTGGAAAGAGAGAACGCGACGGTATGGAAGGCCGTCCTCTTAGCCTTAAAGTCTAAGGGCCTCCCAACCTCCCGCTGGCAAGAAGTCCTCCCGACAGCGCTGCACTCCATCCGGTCATTACTTTGCACGGCCACTAACACCACCCCCCATGAACGAATGTTCGTTTTCCCCAGGAAGTCGACTACGGGAACCACTCTACCAACCTGGCTGACCGCCCCGGGGCCGGTCTGGCTGCGGAAACACGTGAGGGCCCATAAAACGGACCCCCTGGTCGAGAGGGTGAACCTCCTGCACGCCAACCCCCAGTACGCCTACGTGGCGTACCCAGACGGGCGGGAGGACACTGTCTCCCTACGAGACCTCGCACCCTCAGCCGATCCGGAAACACCGCCACCACCCCCCCCAACCCCAGCCCAGGTAGACGGCATGCCGGAACCCCACGAGCCCTCGCCGACCACGCAAACACCAGCATCAACACCGGATAAGGCACCAGCACCGGATAAGGCAACACCACCGCTGCGGCGATCGGAGAGGCTTACGAAGCCTCCGGACAGACTGACCTACCAGAATTGGTAGTACACTTCACCCCGCCGGACTTAATTCTAAACAAGGGGTGAATGTGGTAAACCACGTTCACTATCGTATCACTGTTAGTAGTTAGCACTGTTCACCACTGTTCGTTATAACTGTATCACTGACCACTATTGTATCACGGTACGAGGTCGCCTCTTGCCACACTGCTATACCTGGGATGACCACCGCCGACTCCGCCTTGGCTCCACCCACCAGGCCAGGTATAAAGGTGAGCGACTGACTGGTATTCCTCCTGCTTGGATCGGATCACCCACGAGAGTGGGCTCTGTTATTTAGTCAATAAAAACCTTTAGTCACCTTCGTAACTCTTCGCCTTTTATTGGAGGAATTGATAGGTATATCAGGGGGTGATTGGTGTCAGTGACTGTGGGACTGGTTTGTATCAGACAGGAGGAGATTCATGTCAGTGACTGTGGGATTGGTTTATATCAGACGGGAGGAGATTGGTGTCAGTGACTGGGGTTGGTTTATATCAGACAGGAGGAGATTGGTGTCAGTGACTGTGGGGTTGGTATTTATATCAGAAAGGATTAGGTTGGTGTCAGTGACTGTGGGGTTGATTTATATCAGACAGGAGGAGATTGGTTTCAGTAACTGTGATTGGTTTATATCAGACAGGAGGAGATTGGTTTCAATGATTGTGGGGTTGGTTTATATCAGACAGGAGGAGATTAGTGTCAGTGTCTGTGGGGCTGGTTTATATCAGACAGGAGGAGATGGGTGTCAGTGACTGTGGGGCTAGTTTATATCAGACAGGAGGAGATTGGTGTCAGTGACTGTGGGGCTGGCTTACATCAGACAGGAGGAGATTGGTGTCAGTGACTGTGGGGCTGGTCTATATCAGACAGGAGGAGATTTGTGTCAGTGACTGTGGGATTGGTTTATAACAGACAGGAGGAGATTGGTGTCAGTGACTGTGGGGTTGGTTTATATCAGACAGGAGGAGATTGGTGTCAGTGACTGTGGGGTTGATTTTATCAGACAGGAGGAGATTGGTTTCAGCGACTGTGGGATTGGTTTATATCAGACAGGAGGAGATTGGTGTCAGTGACTGTGGGGTTGGTTTATATCAGACAGGAGGAGATTGCTGTCAGTGACTGGGGTTGGTTTATATCAGACAGGAGGAGATTGGTGTCAGTGCCTGTGGGGTTGGTTTATATCAGACAGGAGGAGACTGTTGTCAGTGACTGTGGGGCTGGTTTCTATCAGACAGGAGGAGATTGGTGTCAGTGAAGGTGGGCTTGGTTTATATCAGACAGGAAGAGATTGGTGTCGGTGACTGTGGGGTTGGTTTATATCAGGCAGGAGGAGATTGGTGTCGGTGACTGTGGGGCTGGTTTTTATCAGACAGGAGGAGATTTGTGTCGGTGACTGTGGGATTGATTTATATCAGACAGGAGGAGATTGGTGTCAGTGACTGTGGGGTTGGTTTATATCAGACAGGAGGAGATTGCTGTCAGTGACTGGGGTTGGTTTATATCAGACAGGAGGAGATTGGTGTCAGTGACTGTGGGGTTGATTTATATCAGACAGGAGGAGACTGTTGTCAGTGACTGTGGGGCTGGTTTATATCAGACAGGAGGAGATTGGTGTCAGTGAAGGTGGGCTTGATTTATATCACACAGGAGGAGATTGGTGTCGGTGACTGTGGGGTTGGTTTATATCAGGCAGGAGGAGATTGGTGTCGGTGACTGTGGGGCTGGTTTATATCAGACAGGAGGAGATTTGTGTCGGTGACTGTGGGATTGATTTATATCAGACAGTTTGAGATTGGTGTCTTTGATGGGTTGGTTTATATCAGTCAGGAGGAGATTGGTGTCAGTGACTATGGGTTTGGATTATCTCAGACAGGAGGAGATTGGATTCAGTCACTGTGGGGTTGGTTTATATCAGACAGGAGGAAGTTGGTGTCAGTGCCTCTGAGGTTGGTTTCTATCAGACAGGAGGAGATTGGTGTCAGTGACTGTGTGGCTGGTTTATATCAGACAGGAGGAGTTTGGTGTCAGTGACTGTGAGGTTGGTATATAAGACCATAGGAGATTGGTGTCAGTGACTGTGGGGCTGGTTTACCTCAGACAGGAGGAGATTGGTGTCAGTGACTGTGGGGCTGGTTTATCTCAGACAGGAGGAGATTTGTGTCAGTGACTGGGGTTGGTTTTTATCAGACAGTAGATTGGTGTCAGTGACTGGGGCTGGTTTATATCAGACAGGAGGAGATTGGTGTCAGTGACTGTGGGACCGGTTTATATCAGACAGGAGGAGATTGGTGTCAGTGACTGTGGGACTGGTTTATATCAGACAGGAGGAGATTGGTGTCAGTGACTGTGGGTTTGGTTTATGTCAGACAGGAGCAGATTGGTGTCAGTGACTGTGGGGTTGGTTTATATCAGACAGGAGATTGCTGTCAGTGACTGTGGGTTTGGTTTATTTCAGACAGGAGATTGCTGTCAGTGACTGTGGGGTTGGTTTATATCAGACAGGATGAGATTGGTGTCAGTGTCTGTGGTGTTGGTATATATCAGACAGGAGGAGATTGGTGTCACTGACTGTGGGTTTGGTTTATATCAGACAGGAGGAGATTGGTGTCAGTGACTGTGGGGTTTGTTTATATCAGACAGGAGATTGTTGTCAATGACTGTGGTGTTGGTTTATATCAGACAGGGGGAGATTCGTGTCAGTGACTGGGGTTGGTTTGTATCAGACAGGAGGAGATTGTTGTCAGTGACTGTGGGACCGGTTTATATCAGACAGGGGGTGATTGGTGTCAGTGACTGTGGGACTGGTTTGTATCAGACAGGAGGAGATTCATGTCAGTGACTGTGGGATTGGTTTATATCAGACGGGAGGAGATTGGTGTCAGTGACTGGGGTTGGTTTATATCAGACAGGAGGAGATTGGTGTCAGTGACTGTGGGGTTGGTATTTATATCAGAAAGGATTAGGTTGGTGTCAGTGACTGTGGGGTTGATTTATATCAGACAGGAGGAGATTGGTTTCAGTAACTGTGATTGGTTTATATCAGACAGGAGGAGATTGGTTTCAATGATTGTGGGGTTGGTTTATATCAGACAGGAGGAGATTAGTGTCAGTGTCTGTGGGGCTGGTTTATATCAGACAGGAGGAGATGGGTGTCAGTGACTGTGGGGCTAGTTTATATCAGACAGGAGGAGATTGGTGTCAGTGACTGTGGTGCTGGCTTACATCAGACAGGAGGAGATTGGTGTCAGTGACTGTGGAGCTGGTCTATATCAGACAGGAGGAGATTTGTGTCAGTGACTGTGGGATTGGTTTATAACAGACAGGAGGAGATTGGTGTCAGTGACTGTGGGGTTGGTTTATATCAGACAGGAGGAGATTGGTGTCAGTGACTGAGGGCTTGGTTTTATCAGACAGGAGGAGATTGGTGTCAGTGACTGTGGAGTTCGTTTATAGCAGACAGGAGGAGATTGGTGTCGGTGACGGTGGGGTTGGTTTATATCAGGAGGAGGAGATTGGTGTCAGTGACTGTGGGGTTGGTTTATATCAGGAGGAGGAGATTGGTGTCAGTGACTGTGGGGTTGGTTTATATCAGGAGGAGGAGATTGGTGTCAGTGACTGTGGGGTTGGTTTATATCATACAGGAGGAGACTGGTGTCGGTGACGGTGGGGTTGGTTTACATCAGACAGGAGGAGATTGGTGTCGGTGACTGTGGGGTTTGTTTATATCAGACAGGAGCAGATTGGTGTCGGTGACTGTTGGGCTGGTGTATATCAGACAGGAGGAGATTGGTGTCAGTGACTGTGGGGTTTGTTTATATCAGACAGGCGATTGCTGTCAGTGACTGTGGGGTTGGTTTATATCAGACAGGAGATTGTTGTCAATGACTGTGGGGTTGGTTTATATCAGACAGGGGGAGATTCGTGTCAGTGACTGTGTTTGGTTTATATCAGACAGGAGGAGATTGGTGTCAGTGACTGTGGGACCGGTTTATATCAGATAGGGGGAGATTGGTGTCAGTGACTGTGGGACTGGTTTGTATCAGACAGCAGGAGATTCTTGTCAGTGACTGTGGGATTGGTTTATATCAGACAGGAGGAGATTGGTGTCAGTGACTGTGGGGTTGGTTTATATCAGACTGGAGGAGATTGGTGTCAGTGACTGTGGGATTGGTATTTATATCAGAAAGGATTAGGTTGGTGTCAGTGACTGTGGGGTTGATTTATATCAGACAGGAGGAGATTGGTGTCAGTAACTGTGATTGGTTTATATCAGACAGGAGGAGATTGGTGTCAATGACTGTGGGGTTGGTTTATATCAGACAGGAGGTGATTAGTGTCAGTGTCTGTGGGGCTAGTTTATATCAGACAGGTGGTGTTGGTGTCAGTGACTGTGGGGCTGGTTTATCTCAGACAGGAGGAGATTGGTGTCCGTGACTGTGGGGTTGGTTTATATCAGACAGGAGGAGATTGGTGTCCGTGACTGTGGGGTTGTTTTATATGAGACAGGAGATTGGTGTCAATGACTGTGGGGTTCGTTTATTTCAGACAGGAGATTGGTGTCAGTGACTGTGGGTTTGGTTGATATCAGACAGGAGGAGATTAGTGTCAGTGACTGTGGGTTTGGTTTATATCAGACAAGAGGAGAATGGTGTCAGTGACTGGGGTTGGTTTATATCAGACAGTAGATTGGTGTCAGTGACTGGGGCTGGTTTATATCAGACAGGAGGAGATTGGTGTCAGTGACTGTGGGACCGGTTTATATCCGACAGGAGGAGATTGGTGTCAGTGACTGTGGGGCTGGTTTATATCAGACAGAAGGCGATTGGTGTCAGTGACTGTGGGATTGGTTTATATCAGACAGGAGGAGATTAGTGTCAGTGACTGTGGGTTTGGTTTATGTCAGACAGGAGGAGATTGGTGTCAGTGACTGTGGGGTTGGTTTATATCAGACAGGAGATTGCTGTCAGTGAGTGTGGGTTTGGTTTATTTCAGACAGGAGATTGTTGTCAGTGACTGTGGGGTTGGTTTATATCAGAGAGTATGAGATTGGTGTCAGTGTCTGTGGTGTTGGTATATATCAGACAGGAGGAAATTGGTGTCAGTGGCTGGGGTTGGTTTATATCAGACAGGAGGAGATTGGTGTCAGTGACTGTGGGTTTGGTTTTATCAGACAGGAGGAGATTGGTGTCAGTGACTGTGGTGTTGGTTTCTATCAGACAGGAGGAGACTGTTGTCAGTGACTGAGGGGCTGGTTTATATCAGACAGGAGGAGATTGGTGTCAGTGACTGTGGGCTTGGTTTATATCATACAGGAGGAGATTGGTGTCGGTGACTGTCGGGTTGGCTGAGATCAGACAGGAGGAGATTGGTGTCGGTGACTGTGGGATTGGTTTATATCAGACAGGAGGAGATTGGTGTCAGTGACTGTGTGGCTGGTTTATATCAGACAGGAGGAGTTTGGTGTCAGTGACTGTGAGGTTGGTATATAAGACCGTAGGAGATTGGTGTCAGTGACTGTGGGGCTGGTTTACCTCAGACAGGAGGAGATTGGTGTCAGTGACTGTGGGGCTGGTTTATCTCAGACAGGAGGAGATTTGTGTCAGTGACTGGGGTTGTTTTTTATCAGACAGTAGATTGGTGTCAGTGACTGGGGCTGGTTTATATCAGACAGGAGGAGATTGGTGTCAGTGACTGTGGGACTGGTTTATATCAGACAGGAGGAGATTGGTGTCAGTGACTCTGGGACTGGTTTATATCAGAGAAGAGGCGATTGGTGTCAATGACTGTGGGATTGATTTATATCAGACACGCGGAGATTGGTGTCAGTGACTGTGGGTTTGGTTTATGTCAGACAGGAGCAGATTGGTGTCAGTGACTGTGGGGTTGGTTTATATCAGACAGGAGATTGCTGTCAGTGACTGTGGGTTTGGTTTATTTCAGACAGGAGATTGCTGTCAGTGACTGTGGGGTTGGTTTATATCAGACAGGATGAGATTGGTGTCAGTGTCTGTGGTGTTGGTATATATCAGACAGGAGGAGATTGGTGTCACTGCCTGTGGGTTTGGTTTATATCAGACAGGAGGAGATTGGTGTCAGTGACTGTGGGGTTTGTTTATATCAGACAGGAGATTGCTGTCAGTGACTGTGGGGTTGGTTTATATCAGACAGGAGATTGTTGTCAATGACTGTGGTGTTGGTTTATATCAGACAGGGGGAGATTCGTGTCAGTGACTGGGGTTGGTTTGTATCAGACAGGAGGAGATTGGTGTCAGTGACTGTGGGACTGGTTTGTATCAGACAGGAGGAGATTCATGTCAGTGACTGTGGGATTGGTTTATATCAGACGGGAGGAGATTGGTGTCAGTGACTGGGGTTGGTTTATATCAGACAGGAGGAGATTGGTGTCAGTGACTGTGGGGTTGGTATTTATATCAGAAAGGATTAGGTTGGTGTCAGTGACTGTGGGGTTGATTTATATCAGACAGGAGGAGATTGGTTTCAGTAACTGTGATTGGTTTATATCAGACAGGAGGAGATTGGTTTCAATGATTGTGGGGTTGGTTTATATCAGACAGGAGGAGATTAGTGTCAGTGTCTGTGGGGCTGGTTTATATCAGACAGGAGGAGATGGGTGTCAGTGACTGTGGGGCTAGTTTATATCAGACAGGAGGAGATTGGTGTCAGTGACTGTGGGGCTGGCTTACATCAGACAGGAGGAGATTGGTGTCAGTGACTGTGGGGCTGGTCTATATCAGACAGGAGGAGATTTGTGTCAGTGACTGTGGGATTGGTTTATAACAGACAGGAGGAGATTGGTGTCAGTGACTGTGGGGTTGGTTTATATCAGACAGGAGGAGATTGGTGTCAGTGACTGTGGGGTTGATTTTATCAGACAGGAGGAGATTGGTTTCAGCGACTGTGGGATTGGTTTATATCAGACAGGAGGAGATTGGTGTCAGTGACTGTGGGGTTGGTTTATATCAGACAGGAGGAGATTGCTGTCAGTGACTGGGGTTGGTTTATATCAGACAGGAGGAGATTGGTGTCAGTGCCTGTGGGGTTGGTTTATATCAGACAGGAGGAGACTGTTGTCAGTGACTGTGGGGCTGGTTTCTATCAGACAGGAGGAGATTGGTGTCAGTGAAGGTGGGCTTGGTTTATATCAGACAGGAGGAGATTGGTGTCGGTGACTGTGGGGTTGGTTTATATCAGGCAGGAGGAGATTGGTGTCGGTGACTGTGGGGCTGGTTTTTATCAGACAGGAGGAGATTTGTGTCGGTGACTGTGGGATTGATTTATATCAGACAGGAGGAGATTGGTGTCAGTGACTGTGGGGTTGGTTTATATCAGACAGGAGGAGATTGCTGTCAGTGACTGGGGTTGGTTTATATCAGACAGGAGGAGATTGGTGTCAGTGACTGTGGGGTTGGTTTATATCAGACAGGAGGAGACTGTTGTCAGTGACTGTGGGGCTGGTTTATATCAGACAGGAGGAGATTGGTGTCAGTGAAGGTGGGCTTGATTTATATCACACAGGAGGAGATTGGTGTCGGTGACTGTGGGGTTGGTTTATATCAGGCAGGAGGAGATTGGTGTCGGTGACTGTGGGGCTGGTTTATATCAGACAGGAGGAGATTTGTGTCGGTGACTGTGGGATTGATTTATATCAGACAGTTTGAGATTGGTGTCTTTGATGGGTTGGTTTATATCAGTCAGGAGGAGATTGGTGTCAGTGACTATGGGTTTGGATTATCTCAGACAGGAGGAGATTGGATTCAGTCACTGTGGGGTTGGTTTATATCAGACAGGAGGAAGTTGGTGTCAGTGCCTCTGAGGTTGGTTTCTATCAGACAGGAGGAGATTGGTGTCAGTGACTGTGTGGCTGGTTTATATCAGACAGGAGGAGTTTGGTGTCAGTGACTGTGAGGTTGGTATATAAGACCATAGGAGATTGGTGTCAGTGACTGTGGGGCTGGTTTACCTCAGACAGGAGGAGATTGGTGTCAGTGACTGTGGGGCTGGTTTATCTCAGACAGGAGGAGATTTGTGTCAGTGACTGGGGTTGGTTTTTATCAGACAGTAGATTGGTGTCAGTGACTGGGGCTGGTTTATATCAGACAGGAGGAGATTGGTGTCAGTGACTGTGGGACCGGTTTATATCAGACAGGAGGAGATTGGTGTCAGTGACTGTGGGTTTGGTTTATGTCAGACAGGAGCAGATTGGTGTCAGTGACTGTGGGGTTGGTTTATATCAGACAGGAGATTGCTGTCAGTGACTGTGGGTTTGGTTTATTTCAGACAGGAGATTGCTGTCAGTGACTGTGGGGTTGGTTTATATCAGACAGGATGAGATTGGTGTCAGTGTCTGTGGTGTTGGTATATATCAGACAGGAGGAGATTGGTGTCACTGACTGTGGGTTTGGTTTATATCAGACAGGAGGAGATTGGTGTCAGTGACTGTGGGGTTTGTTTATATCAGACAGGAGATTGCTGTCAGTGACTGTGGGGTTGGTTTATATCAGACAGGAGATTGTTGTCAATGACTGTGGTGTTGGTTTATATCAGACAGGGGGAGATTCGTGTCAGTGACTGGGGTTGGTTTGTATCAGACAGGAGGAGATTGTTGTCAGTGACTGTGGGACCGGTTTATATCAGACAGGGGGTGATTGGTGTCAGTGACTGTGGGACTGGTTTGTATCAGACAGGAGGAGATTCATGTCAGTGACTGTGGGATTGGTTTATATCAGACGGGAGGAGATTGGTGTCAGTGACTGGGGTTGGTTTATATCAGACAGGAGGAGATTGGTGTCAGTGACTGTGGGGTTGGTATTTATATCAGAAAGGATTAGGTTGGTGTCAGTGACTGTGGGGTTGATTTATATCAGACAGGAGGAGATTGGTTTCAGTAACTGTGATTGGTTTATATCAGACAGGAGGAGATTGGTTTCAATGATTGTGGGGTTGGTTTATATCAGACAGGAGGAGATTAGTGTCAGTGTCTGTGGGGCTGGTTTATATCAGACAGGAGGAGATGGGTGTCAGTGACTGTGGGGCTAGTTTATATCAGACAGGAGGAGATTGGTGTCAGTGACTGTGGTGCTGGCTTACATCAGACAGGAGGAGATTGGTGTCAGTGACTGTGGAGCTGGTCTATATCAGACAGGAGGAGATTTGTGTCAGTGACTGTGGGATTGGTTTATAACAGACAGGAGGAGATTGGTGTCAGTGACTGTGGGGTTGGTTTATATCAGACAGGAGGAGATTGGTGTCAGTGACTGAGGGCTTGGTTTTATCAGACAGGAGGAGATTGGTGTCAGTGACTGTGGAGTTCGTTTATAGCAGACAGGAGGAGATTGGTGTCGGTGACGGTGGGGTTGGTTTATATCAGGAGGAGGAGATTGGTGTCAGTGACTGTGGGGTTGGTTTATATCAGGAGGAGGAGATTGGTGTCAGTGACTGTGGGGTTGGTTTATATCAGGAGGAGGAGATTGGTGTCAGTGACTGTGGGGTTGGTTTATATCATACAGGAGGAGACTGGTGTCGGTGACGGTGGGGTTGGTTTACATCAGACAGGAGGAGATTGGTGTCGGTGACTGTGGGGTTTGTTTATATCAGACAGGAGCAGATTGGTGTCGGTGACTGTTGGGCTGGTGTATATCAGACAGGAGGAGATTGGTGTCGGTGACTGTGGGATTGGTTTATATCAGAGAGGAGGAGATTGGTGTCTTTGATGGGTTGCTTTATATCAGTCAGGAGGAGATTGGTGTCAGTGACTGTGGGGTTAGTTTATATCAGACAGGAGGAGATTGGTGTCAGTGACTGTGGGGTTGGTTTATATCAGACAGGATGAGATTGGTGTCTGTGACTGTGGGGTTGGTTGGTATCAGACAGGAGGAGATTGGTGTCACTGACTGTGGAGTTTGTTTATATCAGACAGGAGGAGATTGGTGTCAGTGACTGGGGTTGGTTTATATCAGACAGTAGATTGGTGTCAGTGACTGGGTATGGTTTATATCAGACAGGAGGAGATTGGTGTCAGTGACTGTGGGGTTGGTTTATATCAGACAGGAGGAGATTGGTGTCAGTGACTGTGGGGTTGGTTTATATCAGACAGGAGGAGATTGGTGTCAGTGACTGTGGGGTTGGTTTATATCAGACAGGAGGAGATTGGTGTCAGTGACTGTGGGGTTGGTTTATATCAGACAGGAGGAGGTTGGTGTCAGTGACTGTGGGGTTAATTTATACCAGACAGGAATAGATTGGTGTCAGTAACTGGGAATGGATTATATCAGACAGGAGGAGATTGGTGTCAGTGACTCTGGGGTTGGATTATATCAGACAGGAGGAGATTTTTGTCAGTGACTGTGGGGCTGGTTTATATCAGGAGGAGGAGATTGGTGTCAGTGACTGTGGGGTTGGTTTATATCATACAGGAGGAGACTGGTGTCGGTGACGGTGGGGTTGGTTTACATCAGACAGGAGGAGATTGGTGTCGGTGACTGTGGGGTTTGTTTATATCAGACAGGAGCAGATTGGTGTCGGTGACTGTTGGGCTGGTGTATATCAGACAGGAGGAGATTGGTGTCGGTG
The DNA here is from genome assembly GCF_052327205.1 of Somniosus microcephalus. NCBI lineage: Eukaryota > Metazoa > Chordata > Chondrichthyes > Squaliformes > Somniosidae > Somniosus > Somniosus microcephalus. Next base: position 67,247,099 of record NC_140990.1, read on the forward strand.
ACTGTGGGATTGGTTTATATCAGAGAGGAGGAGATTGGTGTCTTTGATGGGTTGCTTTATATCAGTCAGGAGGAGATTGGTGTCAGTGACTGTGGGGTTAGTTTATATCAGACAGGAGGAGATTGGTGTCAGTGACTGTGGGGTTGGTTTATATCAGACAGGATGAGATTGGTGTCTGTGACTGTGGGGTTGGTTGGTATCAGACAGGAGGAGATTGGTGTCACTGACTGTGGAGTTTGTTTATATCAGACAGGAGGAGATTGGTGTCAGTGACTGGGGTTGGTTTATATCAGACAGTAGATTGGTGTCAGTGACTGGGTATGGTTTATATCAGACAGGAGGAGATTGGTGTCAGTGACTGTGGGGTTGGTTTATATCAGACAGGAGGAGATTGGTGTCAGTGACTGTGGGGTTGGTTTATATCAGACAGGAGGAGGTTGGTGTCAGTGACTGTGGGGTTGATTTATACCAGACAGGAATAGATTGGTGTCAGTAACTGGGAATGGATTATATCAGACAGGAGGAGATTGGTGTCAGTGACTCTGGGGTTGAATTATACCAGACAGGAATAGATTGGTGTCAGTAACTGGGAATGGATTATATCAGACAGGAGGAGATTAGTGTCAGTGACTGTGGGGCTGGTTTATATCAGACAGGAGGAGATTGGTGTCAGTGACTCTGGGGCTGGTTTATATTAGGCAGGAGGCGATTGGTGTCAGTGACTGTGGGGCTGGTTTATATCAGACAGGAGGAGATTGGTGTCAGTGACTGTGGGGCTGGTTTATATCAGACAGGAGGAGATTGGTGTCAGTGACTGAGGGACTGGTTTCTTTCAGACAGGAGGTGATTGGTGTCAGTGACTATGGGATTGGTTTATATCAGACAGGAGGAGATTGGTGTCAGTGACTGTGGGTTTGGTTTATGTCAGACAGGAGGAGATTGGTGTCAGTGACTGTGGGGTTGGTTTATATCAGACAGGAGATTGCTGTCAGTGACTGTGGGGTTGGTTTATTTCAGACAGGAGATTGTTGTCAGTGACTGTGGAGTTGGTTTATATCAGACAGGATGAGATTGGTGTCAGTGTCTGTGGTGTTGGTATATATCAGACAGGAGGAGATTGGTGTCAGTGACTGGAGTTGGTTTATATCAGACAGGAGGAGATTGGTGTCAGTGACTGTGGAGTTGGTTTATATCAGACAGGACGAGATTGGTGTCAGTGACTGGGGTTGGTTTATATCAGACAGTAGATTGGTGTCAGTTACTGGGGCTGGTTTATATCAGACAGGAGGAGATTGGTGTCAGTGACTGTGGGCCCGGATTATATCAGACAGGTGGAGATTGGTCTCAGTGACTGTGGGTTTGGTTTATGTCAGACAGGAGGAGATTGGTGTCAGTGACTGTGGGGTGTGTTTATATCAGACAGGAGATTGCTGTCAGTGACTGTGGGGTTGGTTTATATCAGACAGGAGATTGTTGTCAGTGACTGTGGGATTGGTTTATATCAGACAGGAGGAGATTCATGTCAGTGACTGTGGGATTGGTTTATATCAGACAGGAGGAGATTGGCGTCAGTGACTGTGGGGTTGGTTTATATCAGACAGGAGGAGATTGGTGTCAGTAACTGTGATTGGTTTATATCAGACAGGAGGAGATTAGTGTCAGTGACTGTGGGGTTGGTTTATATCAGACAGGAGGAGATTAGTGTCAGTGTCTGTGGGGCTGGCTTATATCAGACAGGAGGAGATTGGTGTCAGTGACTGTGGGGCTTGTTTATATCAGACAGGAGGAGATTGGTGTCAGTGACTGTGGGATTGGTTTATCACAGACAGGAGGAGATTGGTGTCAGTGACTGTGGGGTTGGTTTATATCAGACAGGAGGAGATTGGTTTCAGTGACTGGGTTTGGTTTATATCAGACAGGAGGCGATTGGTGTCAGTGACTGTGGGGTTGATTTTATCAGACAGGAGGAGATTGGTGTCAGCGACTGTGGGATTGGTTTCTATCAGACAGGAGGAGATTGGTGTCAGTGACTGTGGGGTTGGTTTATATCAGACAGGAGGAGATTGCTGTCAGTGACTGGGGTTGGTTTATATCAGACAGGAGGAGATTGGTGTCAGTGACTGTGGGGTTGGTTTATATCAGACAGGAGGAGACTGTTGTCAGTGACTGTGGGGCTGGTTTATATCAGACAGGAGGAGATTGGTGTCAGTGAAGGTGGGCTTGGTTTATATCAGACAGGAGGAGATTGGTGTCGGTGACTGTGGGGTTGGTTTATATCAGGCAGGAGGAGATTGGTGTCGGTGACTGTGGGGCTGGTTTATATCAGACAGGAGGAGATTTGTGTCGGTGACTGTGGGATTGATTTATATCAGACAGGAGGAGATTGGTGTCAGTGACTGTGGGGTTGGTTTATATCAGACAGGAGGAGATTGCTGTCAGTGACTGGGGTTGGTTTATACCAGACAGGAGGAGATTGGTGTCAGTGACTGTGGGGTTGGTTTATATCAGACAGGAGGAGACTGTTGTCAGTGACTGTGGGGCTGGTTTATATCAGACAGGAGGAGATTGGTGTCAGTGACGGTGGGCTTGATTTATATCAGACAGGAGGAGATTGGTGTCGGTGACTGTGGGGTTGGTTTATATCAGGCAGGAGGAGATTGGTGTCGGTGACTGTGGGGCTTGTTTATATCAGACAGGAGGAGATTTGTGCCGGTGACTGTGGGATTGATTTATATCAGACAGTCTGTGATTGGTGTCTTTGATGGGTTGGTTTATATCAGTCAGGAGGAGATTGGTGTCAGTGACTATGGGTTTGGATTATCTCAGACAGGAGGAGATTGGATTCAGTCACTGTGGGGTTGGTTTATATCAGACAGGAGGAAGTTGGTGTCAGTGCCTCTGAGGTTGGTTTCTATCAGACAGGAGGAGATTGGTGTCAGTGACTGTGTGGCTGGTTTATATCAGACAGGAGGAGTTTGGTGTCAGTGACTGTGAGGTTGGTATATAAGACCGTAGGAGATTGGTGTCAGTGACTGTGGGGCTGGTTTACCTCAGACAGGAGGAGATTGGTGTCAGTGACTGTGGGGCTGGTTTATCTCAGACAGGAGGAGATTGGTGTCAGTGACTGTGGGACCAGTTTATATCAGACAGGAGGAGATTGGTGTCAGTGACTGTGGGACTGGTTTATATCAGACAGGAGGCGATTGGTGTCAATGACTGTGGGATTGATTTATATCAGACAGGAGGAGATTGGTGTCAGTGACTGTGGGTTTGGTTTATGTCAGACAGGAGCAGATTGGTGTCAGTGACTGTGGGGTTGGTTTATATCAGACAGGAGATTGCTGTCAGTGACTGTGGGTTTGGTTTATTTCAGACAGGAGATTGCTGTCAGTGACTGTGGGGTTGGTTTATATCAGACAGGATGAGATTGGTGTCAGTGTCTGTGGTGTTGGTATATATCAGACAGGAGGAGATTGGTGTCACTGCCTGTGGGTTTGGTTTATATCAGACAGGAGGAGATTGGTGTCAGTGACTGTGGGGTTTGTTTATATCAGACAGGAGGTTGCTGTCAGTGACTGTGGGATTGGTTTATATCAGACAGGAGGAGATTCATGTCAGTGACTGTGGGATTGGTTTATATCAGACAGGAGGAGATTCATGTCAGTGACTGTGGGATTGGTTTATATCAGACAGGAGGAGATTGGTGTCAGTGACTGTGGGGTTTGTTTATATCAGACAGGAGGTTGCTGTCAGTGACTGTGGGATTGGTTTATATCAGACAGGAGGAGATTCATGTCAGTGACTGTGGGATTGGTTTATATCAGACAGGAGGAGATTGGCGTCAGTGACTGTGGGATTGGTTTATATCAGACAGGAGGAGATTGGTGTCAGTAACTGTGATTGGTTTATATCAGACAGGAGGAGATTCGTGTCAGTGACTGTGGGGTTGGTTTATATCAGACAGGAGGAGATTAGTGTCAGTGTCTGTGGGGCTGGCTTATATCAGACAGGAGGAGATTGGTGTCAGTGACTGTGGGGCTTGTTTATATCAGACAGGAGGAGATTGGTGTCAGTGACTGTGGGATTGGTTTATAACAGACAGGAGGAGATTGGTGTCAGTGACTGTGGGGTTGGTTTATATCAGACAGGAGGAGATTGGTTTCAGTGACTGGGTTTGGTTTATATGAGACAGGAGGCGATTGGTGTCAGTGACTGTGGGGTTGATTTTATCAGACAGGAGGAGATTGGTGTCAGCGACTGTGGGATTGGTTTATATCAGACAGGAGGAGATTGGTGTCAGTGACTGTGGGGTTGGTTTATATCAGACAGGAGGAGATTGCTGTCAGTGACTGGGGTTGGTTTATATCAGACAGGAGGAGATTGGTGTCAGTGACTGTGGGGTTGGTTTATATCAGACAGGAGGAGACTGTTGTCAGTGACTGTGTGGCTGGTTTATATCAGACAGGAGGAGATTGGTGTCAGTGAAGGTGGGCTTGGTTTATATCAGACAGGAGGAGATTGGTGTCGGTGACTGTGGGGTTGGTTTATATCAGGCAGGAGGAGATTGGTGTCGGTGACTGTGGGGCTGGTTTATATCAGACAGGAGGAGATTTGTGTCGGTGACTGTGGGATTGATTTATATCAGACAGGAGGAGATTGGTGTCAGTGACTGTGGGGTTGCTTTATATCAGACAGGAGGAGATTGCTGTCAGTGACTGGGGTTGGTTTATATCAGACAGGAGGAGATTGGTGTCAGTGACTGTGGGGTTGGTTTATATCAGACAGGAGGAGACTGTTGTCAGTGACTGTGGGGCTGGTTTATATCAGACAGGAGGAGATTGGTGTCAGTGAAGGTGGGCTTGATTTAGATCAGACAGGAGGAGATTGGTGTCGGTGACTGTGGGGTTGGTTTATATCAGGCAGGAGGAGATTGGTGTCGGTGACTGTGGGGCTGGTTTATATCAGACAGGAGGAGATTTGTGTCGGTGACTGTGGGATTGATTTATATCAGACAGTTTGAGATTGGTGTCTTTGATGGGTTGGTTTATATCAGTCAGGAGGAGATTGGTGTCAGTGACTATGGGTTTGGATTATCTCAGACAGGAGGAGATTGGATTCAGTCACTGTGGGGTTGGTTTATATCAGACAGGAGGAAGTTGGTGTCAGTGCCTCTGAGGTTGGTTTCTATCAGACAGGAGGAGATTGGTGTCAGTGACTGTGTGGCTGGTTTATATCAGACAGGAGGAGTTTGGTGTCAGTGACTGTGAGGTTGGTATATAAGACCGTAGGAGATTGGAGTCAGTGACTGTGGGGCTGGTTTACCTCAGACAGGAGGAGATTGGTGTCAGTGACTGTGGGGCTGGTTTATCTCAGACAGGAGGAGATTTGTGTCAGTGACTGGGGTTGGTTTTTATCAGACAGTAGATTGGTGTCAGTGACTGGGGCTGGTTTATATCAGACAGGAGGAGATTGGTGTCAGTGACTGCGGGACCGGTTTATATCAGACAGGAGGAGATTGGTGTCAGTGACTGTGGGACTGGTTTATATCAGACAGGAGGCGATTGGTGTCAATGACTGTGGGATTGATTTATATCAGACAGGAGGAGATTGGTGTCAGTGACTGTGGGTTTGGTTTATGTCAGACAGGAGCAGATTGGTGTCAGTGACTGTGGGGTTGGTTTATATCAGACAGGAGATTGCTGTCAGTGACTGTGGGTTTAGTTTATTTCAGACAGGAGATTGCTGTCAGTGACTGTGGGGTTGGTTTATATCAGACAGGATGAGATTGGTGTCAGTGTCTGTGGTGTTGGTATATATCAGACAGGAGGAGATTGGTGTCACTGCCTGTGGGTTTGGTTTATATCAGACAGGAGGAGATTGGTGTCAGTGACTGTGGGGTTTGTTTATATCAGACAGGAGATTGCTGTCAGTGACTGTGGGGTTGGTTTATATCAGACAGGAGGTTGTTGTCAATGACTGTGGTTTTGGTTTATATCAGACAGGGGGAGATTCGTGTCAGTGACTGGGGTTGGTTTGTATCAGACAGGAGGAGATTGTTGTCAGTGACTGTGGGACCGGTTTATATCAGACAGGGGGTGATTGGTGTCAGTGACTGTGGGACTGGTTTGTATCAGACAGGAGGAGATTCATGTCAGTGACTGTGGGATTGGTTTATATCAGACGGGAGGAGATTGGTGTCAGTGACTGGGGTTGGTTTATATCAGACAGGAGGAGATTGGTGTCAGTGACTGTGGGGTTGGTATTTATATCAGAAAGTATTAGGTTGGTGTCAGTGACTGTGGGGTTGATTTATATCAGACAGGAGGAGATTGGTTTCAGTAACTGTGATTGGTTTATATCAGACAGGAGGAGATTGGTTTCAATGATTGTGGGGTTGGTTTATATCAGACAGGAGGAGATTAGTGTCAGTGTCTGTGGGGCTGGTTTATATCAGACAGGAGGAGATGGGTGTCAGTGACTGTGGGGCTAGTTTATATCAGACAGGAGGAGATTGGTGTCAGTGACTGTGGGGCTGGCTTACATCAGACAGGAGGAGATTGGTGTCAGTGACTGTGGGGCTGGTCTATATCAGACTGGAGGAGATTTGTGTCAGTGACTGTGGGATTGGTTTATAACAGACAGGAGGAGATTGGTGTCAGTGACTGTGGGGTTGGTTTATATCAGACAGGAGGAGATTGGTGTCAGTGACTGAGGGCTTGGTTTTATCAGACAGGAGGAGATTGGTGTCAGTGACTGTGGAGTTCGTTTATATCAGACAGGAGGAGATTGTTGTCAGTGACTGTGGGGCTGGTTTATATCAGGAGGAGGAGATTGGTGTCAGTGACTGTGGGGTTGGTTTATATCATACAGGAGGAGACTGGTGTCGGTGACGGTGGGGTTGGTTTACATCAGACAGGAGGAGATTGGTGTCGGTGACTGTGGGGTTTGTTTATATCAGACAGGAGCAGATTGGTGTCGGTGACTGTGGGGTTAGTTTAATCAGACAGGAGGAGATTGGTGTCAGTGACTGTGGGGTTAGTTTATATCAGACAGGAGGAGATTGGTGTCAGTGACTGTGGGGTTGGTTTATATCAGACAGGATGAGATTGGTGTCTGTGACTGTGGGGTTGGTTGGTATCAGACAGGAGGAGATTGGTGTCACTGACTGTGGAGTTTGTTTATATCAGACAGGAGGAGATTGGTGTCAGTGACTGGGGTTGGTTTATATCAGACAGTAGATTGGTGTCAGTGACTGGGTATGGTTTATATCAGACAGGAGGAGATTGGTGTCAGTGACTGTGGGGTTGGTTTATATCAGACAGGAGGAGGTTGGTGTCAGTGACTGTGGGGTTGATTTATACCAGACAGGAATAGATTGGTGTCAGTAACTGGGAATGGATTATATCAGACAGGAGGAGATTGGTGTCAGTGACTCTGGGGTTGGATTATATCAGACAGGAGGAGATTAGTGTCAGTGACTGTGGGGCTGGTTTATATCAGACAGGAGGAGATGGGTGTCAGTGACTCTGGGGCTGGTTTATATCAGGCAGGAGGCGATTGGTGTCAGTGACTGTGGGGCTGGTTTATGTCAGACAGGAGGAGATTTGTGTCAGTGACTGTGGGATTGGTTTATATCAGACAGGAGGAGATTGGTGTCAGTGACTGGGGATGGTTTATATCAGACAGGAGGAGATTGGTGTCAGTGACTGTGTGTTTGTTTTTATCAGACAGGAGGAGATTGGTGTCAGTGACTGTGGGGTTGGTTTATATCAGACAGGAGGAGATTGGTGTCGGTGACTGTGGGGCTGGTTTATATCACACAGGAGGAGATTGGTGTCAGTGACTGAGGGACTGGTTTCTTTCAGACAGGAGGTGATTGGTGTCAGTGACTATGGGATTGGTTTATATCTGACAGGAGGAGATTGGTGTCAGTGACTGTGGGTTTGGTTTATGTCAGACAGGAGGAGATTGGTGTCAGTGACTGTGGGGTTGGTTTATATCAGACAGGAGATTGCTGTCAGTGACTGTGGGGTTGGTTTATTTCAGACAGGAGATTGTTGTCAGTGACTGTGGGGTTGGTTTATATCAGACAGGATGAGATTGGTGTCAGTGTCTGTGGTGTTGGTATATATCAGACAGGAGGAGATTGGTGTCAGTGACTGGAGTTGGTTTATATCAGACAGGAGGAGATTGGTGTCAGTGACTGTGGAGTTGGTTTATATCAGACAGGACGAGATTGGTGTCAGTGACTGGGGTTGGTTTATATCAGACAGTAGATTGGTGTCAGTTACTGGGGCTGGTTTATATCAGACAGGAGGAGATTGGTGTCAGTGACTGTGGGCCCGGATTATATCAGACAGGTGGAGATTGGTGTCAGTGACTGTGGGTTTGGTTTATGTCAGACAGGAGGAGATTGGTGTCAGTGACTGTGGGGTGTGTTTATATCAGACAGGAGATTGCTGTCAGTGACTGTGGGGTTGGTTTATATCAGACAGGAGATTGTTGTCAGTGACTGTGGGATTGGTTTATATCAGACAGGAGGAGATTCATGTCAGTGACTGTGGGATTGGTTTATATCAGACAGGAGGAGATTGGCGTCAGTGACTGTGGGGTTGGTTTATATCAGACAGGAGGAGATTGGTGTCAGTAACTGTGATTGGTTTATATCAGACAGGAGGAGATTAGTGTCAGTGACTGTGGGGTTGGTTTATATCAGACAGGAGGAGATTTGTGTCAGTGTCTGTGGGGCTGGCTTATATCAGACAGGAGGAGATTGGTGTCAGTGACTGTGGGGCTTGTTTATATCAGACAGGAGGAGATTGGTGTCAGTGACTGTGGGATTGGTTTATAACAGACAGGAGGAGATTGGTATCAGTGACTGTGGGGTTGGTTTATATCAGACAGGAGGAGATTGGTTTCAGTGACTTGGTTTGGTTTATATCAGACAGGAGGCGATTGGTGTCAGTGACTGTGGGGTTGATTTTATCAGACAGGAGGAGATTGGTGTCAGCGACTGTGGGATTGGTTTCTATCAGACAGGAGGAGATTGGTGTCAGTGACTGTGGGGTTGGTTTATATCAGACAGGAGGAGATTGCTGTCAGTGACTGGGGTTGGTTTATATCAGACAGGAGGAGATTGGTGTCAGTGACTGTGGGGTTGGTTTATATCAGACAGGAGGAGACTGTTGTCAGTGACTGTGGGGCTGGTTTATATCAGACAGGAGGAGATTGGTGTCAGTGAAGGTGGGCTTGGTTTATATCAGACAGGAGGAGATTGGTGTCGGTGACTGTGGGGTTGGTTTATATCAGACAGGAGGAGATTGGTGTCAGTGACTGTGTGGTTGGTTTATATCAGGCAGGAGGAGATTGGTGTCGGTGACTGTGGGGCTGGTTTATATCAGACAGGAGGAGATTTGTGTCGGTGACTGTGGGATTGATTTATATCCGACAGGAGGAGATTGGTGTCAGTGACTGTGGGGTTGGTTTATATCAGACAGGAGGAGATTGCTGTCAGTGACTGGGGTTTGGTTTATATCAGACAGGAGGAGATTGGTGTCAGTGACTGTGGGGTTGGTTTATATCAGAGAGGAGGAGACTGTTGTCAGTGACTGTGGGGCTGGTTTATATCAGACAGGAGGAGATTGGTGTCGGTGACTGTGGGGTTGGTTTATAGCAGGCAGGAGGAGATTGGTGTCGGTGACCGTGGGGCTGGTTTATATCAGACAGGAGGAGATTTGTGTCGGTGACTGTGGGATTGATTTATATCAGACAGTTTGAGATTGGTGTCTTTGATGGGTTGGTTTATATCAGTCAGGAGGAGATTGGTGTCAGTGACTATGGGTTTGGATTATCTCAGACAGGAGGAGATTGGATTCAGTCACTGTGGGGTTGGTTTATATCAGACAGGAGGAAGTTGGTGTCAGTGCCTCTGAGGTTGGTTTCTATCAGACAGGAGGAGATTGGTGTCAGTGACTGTGTGGCTGGTTTATATCAGACAGGAGGAGATTGGTGTCAGTGACTGTGAGGTTGGTATATAAGACCGTAGGAGATTGGTGTCAGTGACTGTGGGGCTGGTTTACCTCAGACAGGAGGAGATTGGTGTCAGTGACTGTGGGGCTGGTTTATCTCAGACAGGAGGAGATTTGTGTCAGTGACTGGGGTTGGTTTTTATCAGACAGTAGATTGGTGTCAGTGACTGGGGCTGGTTTATATCAGACAGGAGGAGATTGGTGTCAGTGACTGTGGGACCGGTTTATATCAGACAGGAGGAGGTTCGTGTCAGTGACTGTGGGACTGGTTTATATCAGACAGGAGGCGATTGGTGTCAATGACTGTGGGATTGATTTATATCAGACAGGAGGAGATTGGTGTCAGTGACTGTGGGTTTGGTTTATGTCAGACAGGAGGAGATTGGTGTCAGTGACTGTGGGGTTGGTTTATATCAGACAGGAGATTGCTGTCAGTGACTGTGGGTTTGGTTTATTTCAGACAGGAGATTGCTGTCAGTGACTGTGGGGTTGGTTTATATCAGACAGGATGAGATTGGTGTCAGTGTCTGTGGTGTTGGTATATATCAGACAGGAGGAGATTGGTGTCACTGCCTGTGGGTTTGGTTTATATCAGACAGGAGGAGATTGGTGTCAGTGACTGTGGGGTTTGTTTATATCAGACAGGAGATTGCTGTCAGTGACTGTGGGGTTGGTTTATATCAGACAGGAGAGTGTTGTCAATGACTGTGGTGTTGGTTTATATCAGACAGGAGGAGATTGGTGTCAGTGACTGTGAGGTTGGTATATAAGACCGTAGGAGATTGGTGTCAGTGACTGTGGGGCTGGTTTACCTCAGACAGGAGGAGATTGGTGTCAGTGACTGTGGGGCTGGTTTATCTCAGACAGGAGGAGATTCGTGTCAGTGACTGGGGTTGGTTTGTATCAGACAGGAGGAGATTGGTGTCAGTGACTGTGGGACCGGTTTATATCAGACAGGGGGTGATTGGTGTCAGTGACTGTGGGGTTGGTTTATATCGGACAGGAGGAGATTGGTGTCAGTGACTGTGGGGTTGGTTTATATCAGACAGGAGGAGATTGGTGTCAGTGACTGAGGGCTTGGTTTTATCAGACAGGAGGAGATTGGTTTCAATGATTGTGGGGTTGGTTTATATCAGACAGGAGGAGATTAGTGTCATTGTCTGTGGGGCTGGTTTATATCAGACTGGAGGAGATGGGTGTCAGTGACTGTGGGGCTAGTTTATATCAGACAGGAGGAGATTGGTGTCAGTGACTGTGGGGCTGGCTTACATCAGACAGGAGGAGATTGGTGTCAGTGACTGTGGGGCTGGTCTATATCAGACAGGAGGAGATTTCTGTCAGTGACTGTGGGATTGGTTTATAACAGACAGGAGGAGATTGGTGTCAGTGACTGTGGGGTTGGTTTATATCAGACAGGAGGAGATTGGTGTCAGTGACTGAGGGCTTGGTTTTATCAGACAGGAGGAGATTGGTGTCAGTGACTGTGGAGTTCGTTTATATCAGACAGGAGGAGATTGTTGTCAGTGACTGTGGGGCTGGTTTATATCAGGAGGAGGAGATTGGTGTCAGTGACTGTGGGGTTGGTTTATATCATACAGGAGGAGACTGGTGTCGGTGACGGTGGGGTTGGTTTACATCAGACAGGAGGAGATTGGTGTCGGTGACTGTGGGGTTTGTTTATATCAGACAGGAGCAGATTGGTGTCGGTGACTGTTGGGCTGGTGTATATCAGACAGGAGGAGATTGGTGTCGGTGACTGTGGGATTGGTTTATATCAGAGAGGAGGAGATTGGTGTCTTTGATGGGTTGCTTTATATCAGTCAGGAGGAGATTGGTGTCAGTGACTGTGGGGTTAGTTTATATCAGACAGGAGGAGATCGGTGTCAGTGACTGTGGGGTTAGTTTATATCAGACAGGAGGAGATTGGTGTCAGTGACTGTGGGGTTGGTTTATATCAGACAGGATGAGATTGGTGTCTGTGACTGTGGGGTTGGTTGGTATCAGACAGGAGGAGATTGGTGTCACTGACTGTGGAGTTTGTTTATATCAGACAGGAGGAGATTGGTGTCAGTGACTGGGGTTGGTTTATATCAGACAGTAGATTGGTGTCAGTGACTGGGTATGGTTTATATCAGACAGGAGGAGATTGGTGTCACTGACTGTGGAGTTTGTTTATATCAGACAGGAGGAGATTGGTGTCAGTGACTGGGGTTGATTTATACCAGACAGGAATAGATTGGTGTCAGTAACTGGGAATGGATTATATCAGACAGGAGGAGATTGGTTTCAGTGACTCTGGGGTTGGATTATATCAGACAGGAGGAGATTAGTGTCAGTGACTGTGGGGCTGGTTTATATCAGACAGGAGGAGATGGGTGTCAGTGACTCTGGGGCTGGTTTATATCAGGCAGGAGGCGATTGGTGTCAGTGACTGTGGGGCTGGTTTATGTCAGACAGGAGGAGATTTGTGTCAGTGACTGTGGGATTGGTTTATATCAGACAGGAGGAGATTGGTGTCAGTGAATGTGGTGTTGGTTTATATCAGACAGGAGGAGATTGGTGTCAGTGACTGGGGATGGTTTATATCAGACAGGAGGAGATTGGTGTCAGTGACTGTGTGTTTGGTTTTATCAGACAGGAGGAGATTGGTGTCAGTGTCTGTGGGGCTGGTTTATGTCAGACAGGAGGAGACTGTTGTCGGTGACTGGGGTTGGTTTATATCAGACAGGAGGAGATTGGTGTCGGTGACTGTGGGGCTGGTTTATATCAGACAGGAGGAGATTGGTGTCAGTGACTGAGGGACTGGTTTCTTTCAGACAAGAGGTGATTGGTGTCAGTGACTATGGGATTGGTTTATATCAGACAGGAGGAGATTGGTGTCAGTGACTGTGGGTTTGGTTTATGTCAGACAGGAGGAGATTGGTGTCAGTGACTGTGGGGTTGGTTTATATCAGACAGCAGATTGCTGTCAGTGACTGTGGGGTTGGTTTATTTCAGACAGGAGATTGTTGTCAGTGACTGTGGGGTTGGTTTATATCAGACAGGATGAGATTGGTGTCAGTGACTGGAGTTGGTTTATATCAGACAGGAGGAGATTGGTGTCAGTGACTGTGGAGTTGGTTTATATCAGACAGGAGGAGATTGGTGTCAGTGACTGGAGTTGGTTTATATCAGACAGGAGGAGATTGGTGTCAGTGACTGTGGAGTTGGTTTATATCAGACAGGACGAGATTGGTGTCAGTGACTGGGGTTGGTTTATATCAGACAGTAGATTGGTGTCAGTTACTGGGGCTGGTTTATATCATACAGGAGGAGATTGGTGTCAGTGACTGTGGGCCCGGATTATATCAGACAGGTGGAGATTGGTGTCAGTGACTGTGGGTTTGGTTTATGTCAGACAGGAGGAGATTGGTGTCAGTGACTGTGGGGTGTGTTTATATCAGACAGGAGGAGATTAGTGTCAGTGTCTGTGGGGCTGGTTTATATCAGACAGGAGGCGATTGGTGTCAGTGACTGTGGGGTTGGTTTTATCAGACAGGAGGAGATTGGTGTCAGCGACTGTGGGATTGGTTTATATCAGACAGGAGGAGATTGGTGTCAGTGACTGTGGGGTTGGTTTATATCAGACAGGAGGAGATTGCTGTCAGTGACTGGGGTTGGTTTATATCAGACAGGAGGAGATTGGTGTCAGTGACTGTGGGGTTGGTTTATATCAGACAGGAGGAGACTGTTGTCAGTGACTGTGGGGCTGGTTTATATCAGACAGGAGGAGATTGGTGTCAGTGAAGGTGGGCTTGGTTTATATCAGACAGGAGGAGATTGGTGTCGGTGACTGTGGGGTTGGTTTATATCAGGCAGGAGGAGATTGGTGTCGGTGACTGTGGGGCTGGTTTATATCAGACAGGAGGAGATTTGTGTCGGTGACTGTGGGATTGATTTATATCAGACAGGAGGAGATTTCTGTCAGTGACTGGGGTTGGTTTATATCAGACAGGAGGAGATTGGTGTCAGTGACTGTGGGGTTGGTTTATATCAGACAGGAGGAGACTGTTGTCAGTGACTGTGGGGCTGGATTATATCAGACAGGAGGAGATTGGTGTCAATGAAGGTGGGCTTGATTTATATCAGACAGGAGGAGATTGGTGTCGGTGACTGTGGGGTTGGTTTATAGCAGGCAGGAGGAGATTGGTGTCGGTGACTGTGGGGCTGGTTTATATCAGACAGGAGGAGATTTGTGTCGGTGACTGTGGGATTGATTTATATCAGGCAGTTTGAGATTGGTGTCTTTGATGGGTTGGTTTATATCAGTCAGGAGGAGATTGGTGTCAGTGACTATGGGTTTGGATTATCTCAGACAGGAGGAGATTGGATTCAGTCACTGTGCGGTTGGTTTATATCAGACAGAAGGAAGTTGGTGTCAGTGCCTCTGAGGTTGGTTTCTATCAGACAGGAGGAGATTGGTGTCAGTGACTGTGTGGCTGGTTTATATCAGACAGGAGGAGATTGGTGTCAGTGACTGTGAGGTTGGTATATAAGACCGTAGGAGATTGGTGTCAGTGACTGTGGGGCTGGTTTACCTCAGACAGGAGGAGATTGGTGTCAGTGACTGTGGGGCTGGTTTATCTCAGACAGGAGGAGAATTGTGTCAGAGACTGGGGTTGGTTTTTATCAGACAGTAGATTGGTGTCAGTGACTGGGGCTGGTTTATATCAGACAGGAGGAGATTGGTGTCAGTGACTGTGGGACCGGTTTATATCAGACAGGAGGAGATTGGTGTCAGTGACTGTGGGACTGGTTTATATCAGACAGGAGGCGATTGGTGTCAATGACTGTGGGATTGATTTATATCAGACAGGAGGAGATTGGTGTCAGTGACTGTGGGTTTGGTTTATGTCAGACAGGAGCAGATTGGTGTCAGTGACTGTGGGGTTGGTTTATATCAGACAGGAGATTGCTGTCAGTGACTGTGGGTTTGGTTTATTTCAGACAGGAGATTGCTGTCAGTGACTGTGGGGTTGGTTTATATCAGAGAGGATGAGATTGGTGTCAGTGTCTGTGGTGTTGGTATATATCAGACAGGAGGAGATTGGTGTCACTGCCTGTGGGTTTGGTTTATATCAGACAGGAGGAGATTAGTGTCAGTGACTGTGGGGCTGGTTTATATCAGACAGGAGGAGATGGGTGTCAGTGACTCTGGGGCTCGTTTATATCAGGCAGGAGGCGATTGGTGTCAGTGACTGTGGGGCTGGTTTATGTCAGACAGGAGGAGATTTGTGTCAGTGACTGTGGGATTGGTTTATATCAGACAGGAGGAGATTGGTGTCAGTGAATGTGGTGTTGGTTTATATCAGACAGGAGGAGATTGGTGTCAGTGACTGGGGATGGTTTATATCAGACAGGAGGAGATTGGTGTCAGTGACTGTGTGTTTGGTTTTATCAGACAGGAGGAGATTGGTGTCAGTGACTGTGGTGTTGGTTTATGTCAGACAGGAGGAGACTGTTGTCGGTGACTGTGGGGTTGGTTTATATCCGACAGGAGGAGATTGGTGTCGGTGACTGTGGGGCTGGTTTATATCAGACAGGAGGAGATTGGTGTCAGTGACTGTGGGACTGGTTTCTTTCAGACAGGAGGTGATTGGTGTCAGTGACTATGGGATTGGTTTATATCAGACAGGAGGAGATTGGTGTCAGTGACTGTGGGTTTGGTTTATGTCAGACAGGAGGAGATTGGTGTCAGTGACTGTGGGGTTGGTTTATATCAGACAGGAGATTGCTGTCAGTGACTGTGGGGTTGGTTTATTTCAGACAGGAGATTGCTGTCAGTGACTGTGGGGTTGGTTTATATCAGACAGGAGATTGTTGTCAATGACTGTGGTGTTGGTTTATATCAGACAGGGGGAGATTCGTGTCAGTGACTGGGGTTGGTTTGTATCAGACAGGAGGAGATTGTTGTCAGTGACTGTGGGACCGGTTTATATCAGACAGGGGGTGATTGGTGTCAGTGACTGTGGGACTGGTTTGTATCAGACAGGAGGAGATTCATGTCAGTGACTGTGGGATTGGTTTATATCAGACGGGAGGAGATTGGTGTCAGTGACTGGGGTTGGTTTATATCAGACAGGAGGAGATTGGTGTCAGTGACTGTGGGGTTGGTATTTATATCAGAAAGGATTAGATTGGTGTCAGTGACTGTGGGGTTGATTTATATCAGACAGGAGGAGATTGGTTTCAGTAACTGTGATTGGTTTATATCAGACAGGAGGAGATTGGTTTCAATGATTGTGGGGTTGGTTTATATCAGACAGGAGGAGATTAGTGTCAGTGTCTGTGGGGCTGGTTTATATCAGACAGGAGGAGATGGGTGTCAGTGACTGTGGGGCTAGTTTATATCAGACAGGAGGAGATTGGTGTCAGTGACTGTGGGGCTGGCGTACATCAGACAGGAGGAGATTGGTGTCAGTGACTGTGGGGCTGGTCTATATCAGACAGGAGGAGATTGGTGTCAGTGACTGAGGGCTTGGTTTTATCAGACAGGAGGAGATTGGTGTCAGTGACTGTGGAGTTCGTTTATATCAGACAGGAGGAGATTTGTGTCAGTGACTGTGGGATTGGTTTATAACAGACAGGAGGAGATTGGTGTCAGTGACTGTGGGGTTGGTTTATATCAGACAGGAGGAGATTGGTGTCAGTGACTGAGGGCTTGGTTTTATCAGACAGGAGGAGATTGGTGTCAGTGACTGTGGAGTTCGTTTATATCAGACAGGAGGAGATTGTTGTCAGTGACTGTGGGGCTGGTTTATATCAGGAGGAGGGGATTGGTGTCAGTGACTGTGGGGTTGGTTTATATCATACAGGAGGAGACTGGTGTCGGTGACGGTGGGGTTGGTTTACATCAGACAGGAGGAGATTGGTGTCAGTGACTGTGGGGTTTGTGTATATCAGACAGGAGCAGATTGGTGTCGGTGACTGTTGGGCTGGTGTATATCAGACAGGAGGAGATTGGTGTCGGTGACTGTGGGATTGGTTTATATCAGAGAGGAGGAGATTGGTGTCTTTGATGGGTTGCTTTATATCAGTCAGGAGGAGATTGGTGTCAGTGACTGTGGGGTTAGTTTATATCAGACAGGAGGAGATCGGTGTCAGTGACTGTGGGGTTAGATTATATCAGACATGAGGAGATTGGTGTCAGTGACTGTGGGGTTGGTTTATATCAGACAGGATGAGATTGGTGTCTGTGACTGTGGGGTTGGTTGGTATCAGACAGGAGGAGATTGGTGTCACTGACTGTGGAGTTTGTTTATATCAGACAGGAGGAGATTGGTGTCAGTGACTGGGGTTGGTTTATATCAGACAGTAGATTGGTGTCAGTGACTGGGTATGGTTTATATCAGACAGGAGGAGATTGGTGTCAGTGACTGTGGGGTTGGTTTATATCAGACAGGAGGAGGTTGGTGTCAGTGACTGTGGGGTTGATTTATACCAGACAGGAATAGATTGGTGTCAGTAACTGGGAATGGATCATATCAGACAGGAGGAGATTGGTGTCAGTGACTCTGGGGTTGGATTATATCAGACAGGAGGAGATTAGTGTCAGTGACTGTGGGGCTGGTTTATATCAGACAGGAGGAGATGGGTGTCAGTGACTCTGGGGCTGGTTTATATCAGGCAGGAGGCGATTGGTGTCAGTGACTGTGGGGCTGGTTTATGTCAGACAGGAGGAGATTTGTGTCAGTGACTGTGGGATTGGTTTATATCAGACAGGAGGAGATTGGTGTCAGTGAATGTGGTGTTGGTTTATATCAGACAGGAGGAGATTGGTGTCAGTGACTGGGGATGGTTTATATCAGACAGGAGGAGATTGGTGTCAGTGACTGTGTGTTTGGTTTTATCAGACAGGAGGAGATTGGTGTCAGTGACTGTGGTGTTGGTTTATGTCAGACAGGAGGAGACTGTTGTCGGTGACTGTGGGGTTGGTTTATATCAGACAGGAGGAGATTGGTGTCGGTGACTGCGGGGCTGGTTTATATCAGACAGGAGGAGATTGGTGTCAGTGACTGTGGGACTGGTTTCTTTCAGACAGGAGGTGATTGGTGTCAGTGACTATGGGATTGGTTTATATCAGACAGGAGGAGATTGGTGTCAGTGACTGTGGGTTTGGTTTATGTCAGACAGGAGGAGATTGGTGTCAGTGACTGTGGGGTTGGTTTATATCAGACAGGAGATTGCTGTCAGTGACTGTGGGGTTGGTTTATTTCAGACAGGAGATTGTTGTCAGTGACTGTGGGGTTGGTTTATATCAGACAGGATGAGATTGGTGTCAGTGTCTGTGGTGTTGGTATATATCAGACAGGAGGAGATTGGTGTCAGTGACTGGGGTTGGTTTATATCAGACAGGAGGAGATTGGTGTCAGTGGCTGTGGGTTCGGTTTTATCAGACAGGAGGAGATTGGTGTCAGTGACTGTGGTGTTGGAATATATCAGACAGGAGGAGACTGTTGTCAGTGACTGTGGGGCTGGTTTATATCAGACAGGAGGAGATTGGTGTCGGTGACTGTGGTGTTGGTTTATATTAAACAGGAGGAGATTGGTTTCAGTAACTGTGGGGTTGGTTTATATCAGACCGGAGGAGATTGGTGTCAGTGACTGTGGGGTTGGTTTATATCAGACAGGAGGAGATTGGTTTCAGTAACTGTGATTGGTTTATATCAGACAGGAGGAGATTGGTTTCAATGATTGTGGGGTTGGTTTATATCAGACAGGAGGAGATTAGTGTCAGTGTCTGTGGGGCTGGTTTATATCAGACAGGAGGAGATGGGTGTCAGTGACTGTGGGGCTAGTTTATATCAGACAGGAGGAGATTGGTGTCAGTGACTGTGGGGCTGGCGTACATCAGACAGGAGGAGATTGGTGTCAGTGACTGTGGGGCTGGTCTATATCAGACAGGAGGAGATTTGTGTCAGTGACTGTGGGATTGGTTTATAACAGACAGGAGGAGATTGGTGTCAGTGACTGTGGGGTTGGTTTATATCAGACAGGAGGAGATTGGTGTCAGTGACTGAGGGCTTGGTTTTATCAGACAGGAGGAGATTGGTGTCAGTGACTGTGGAGTTCGTTTATATCAGACAGGAGGAGATTGTTGTCAGTGACTGTGGGGCTGGTTTATATCAGGAGGAGGGGATTGGTGTCAGTGACTGTGGGGTTGGTTTATATCATACAGGAGGAGACTGGTGTCGGTGACGGTGGGGTTGGTTTACATCAGACAGGAGGAGAATGGTGTCAGTGACTGTGGGGTTTGTGTATATCAGACAGGAGCAGATTGGTGTCGGTGACTGTTGGGCTGGTGTATATCAGACAGGAGGAGATTGGTGTCGGTGACTGTGGGATTGGTTTATATCAGAGAGGAGGAGATTGGTGTCTTTGATGGGTTGCTTTATATCAGTCAGGAGGAGATTGGTGTCAGTGACTGTGGGGTTAGTTTATATCAGACAGGAGGAGATCGGTGTCAGTGACTGTGGGGTTAGATTATATCAGACATGAGGAGATTGGTGTCAGTGACTGTGGGGTTGGTTTATATCAGACAGGATGAGATTGGTGTCTGTGACTGTGGGGTTGGTTGGTATCAGACAGGAGGAGATTGGTGTCACTGACTGTGGAGTTTGTTTATATCAGACAGGAGGAGATTGGTGTCAGTGACTGGGGTTGGTTTATATCAGACAGTAGATTGGTGTCAGTGACTGGGTATGGTTTATATCAGACAGGAGGAGATTGGTGTCAGTGACTGTGGGGTTGGTTTATATCAGACAGGAGGAGGTTGGTGTCAGTGACTGTGGGGTTGATTTATACCAGACAGGAATAGATTGGTGTCAGTAACTGGGAATGGATCATATCAGACAGGAGGAGATTGGTGTCAGTGACTCTGGGGTTGGATTATATCAGACAGGAGGAGATTAGTGTCAGTGACTGTGGGGCTGGTTTATATCAGACAGGAGGAGATGGGTGTCAGTGACTCTGGGGCTGGTTTATATCAGGCAGGAGGCGATTGGTGTCAGTGACTGTGGGGCTGGTTTATGTCAGACAGGAGGAGATTTGTGTCAGTGACTGTGGGATTGGTTTATATCAGACAGGAGGAGATTGGTGTCAGTGAATGTGGTGTTGGTTTATATCAGACAGGAGGAGATTGGTGTCAGTGACTGGGGATGGTTTATATCAGACAGGAGGAGATTGGTGTCAGTGACTGTGTGTTTGGTTTTATCAGACAGGAGGAGATTGGTGTCAGTGACTGTGGTGTTGGTTTATGTCAGACAGGAGGAGACTGTTGTCGGTGACTGTGGGGTTGGTTTATATCAGACAGGAGGAGATTGGTGTCGGTGACTGCGGGGCTGGTTTATATCAGACAGGAGGAGATTGGTGTCAGTGACTGTGGGACTGGTTTCTTTCAGACAGGAGATGATTGGTGTCAGTGACTATGGGATTGGTTTATATCAGACAGGAGGAGATTGGTGTCAGTGACTGTGGGTTTGGTTTATGTCAGACAGGAGGAGATTGGTGTCAGTGACTGTGGGGTTGGTTTATATCAGACAGGAGATTGCTGTCAGTGACTGTGGGGTTGGTTTATTTCAGACAGGAGATTGTTGTCAGTGACTGTGGGGTTGGTTTATATCAGACAGGATGAGATTGGTGTCAGTGTCTGTGGTGTTGGTATATATCAGACAGGAGGAGATTGGTGTCAGTGACTGGGGTTGGTTTATATCAGACAGGAGGAGATTGGTGTCAGTGGCTGTGGGTTCGGTTTTATCAGACAGGAGGAGATTGGTGTCAGTGACTGTGGTGTTGGAATATATCAGACAGGAGGAGACTGTTGTCAGTGACTGTGGGGCTGGTTTATATCAGACAGGAGGAGATTGGTGTCGGTGACTGTGGTGTTGGTTTATATCAAACAGGAGGAGATTGGTTTCAGTAACTGTGGGGTTGGTTTATATCAGACCGGAGGAGATTGGTGTCAGTGACTGTGGGGTTGGTTTATATCAGACAGGAGGAGATTGGTGTCAGTGCCTGTGGGTTTGGTTTATATCAGACAGGAGGAGATTCGTGTCAGTGACTGTGGGGTTGGTTTATATCAGACAGGAGGAGGTTGGTGTCAGTGACTGTGGGGTTGATTTATATCAGACAGGAGGAGATTGGTGTCAGTGACTGTGGGGTTGGTTTATATCAGACAGGAGGAGATAAGTGTCAGTGACTATGAGGTTGGTTTATATCAAACAGGAGGAGATTGGTTTCAGTAACTGTGGGGTTGGTTTATATCAGACAGGAGGAGATTGGTGTCAGTGACTGTGGGGTTGGTATATATCAGACAGGAGGAGATTGGTGTCAGTGCCTGTGGGTTTGGTTTATATCAGACAGGAGGAGATTGGTGTCAGTGACTGTCGGTTTGGTTTATATCAGACAGGAGGAGATTGGTGTCAGAGACTGTGGGACTGGTTTATATCAGACAGGAGGAGATTCATGTCAGTGACTGTGGGATTGGTTTATATCAGACAGGAGGAGATTGGTGTCAGTGACTGTGGGGTTGGTTTATATCAGACAGGAGGAGATTCGTGTCAGTGACTGTGGGGTTGGTTTATATCAGACAGGAGGAGGTTGGTGTCAGTGACTGTGGGGTTGATTTATATCAGACAGGAGGAGATTGGTGTCAGTAACTGGGATTGGTTTATATCAGACAGGAGGAGATTGGTGTCAGTGACTGTGGGTTTGGTTTATATCAGACAGGAGGAGATATGTGTCAGTGACTGTGGGGCTGGTTTATATCAGACAGGAGGTGATGGGTGTCAGTGACAGTGGGGCTGGTTTATATCAGACAGGAGGAGATTGGTGTCAGTGACTGTGGGGCTGGCATTTATCAGACAGGAGGAGATTGGTGTCAGTGACTGTGGGGCTGGTTTATATCAGACAGGAGGAGATTGGTGTCAGTGACTGTGGGGCTGGTTTATATCAGACAGGAGGAAATTGGTCTCAGTGACTGTGGGATTTGTTTATATCAGACAGGAGGAGATTGGTGTCAGTGACTGTGGGGTTGGTTTATATCAGACAGGAGGAGATTGGTGTCAGTGACTGTGGGGTTGGTTTTATCAGACAGGAGGAGATTGGTGTCAGTGACTGTGGGGTTTGTTTATATCAGACAGGAGGAGACTGTTGTCAGTGACTGTGGGGCTGGTTTATATAAGACAGGATGAGATTGATGTCAGTGACTGCGGGCTTGGTTTATATCATACAGGAGGAGATTGTTGTCAGTGACTGTGGGGCTGGTTTATATCAGACAGGAGGAGATTGGTGTCGGTGACTGTGGGGTTGGTTTATATCACACAGGAGCAGATTGGTGTCGGTGACTGTGGGGCTGGTTTATATCAGACAGTTTGAGATTGGTGTCTTTGATGGGTTGGTTTATATCAGTCAGGAGGAGATTGGTGTCAGTGACTATGGGGTTGGTTTATATCAGACAGGAGGAGATTAGTTTCAGTAACTGTGGTGTTGGTTTATATCAGACAGGAGGAGATTGGTGTCAGTGACTGTGTGGCTGGTTTATGTCAGACAGGTGGAGTTGGTGTCAGTGACTCTAGGGCTGGTTTATATCAGACAGGAGGAGATTGGTGTCAGTGACTGTGAGGTTGGTTTATATAAGACAGTAGGAGATTGGTGTCAGTGACTGTGGGGCTGGTTTATCTCAGACAGGAGGAGATTGGTGTCAGTGACTGTGGGGTTGGTTTATATCAGACAGTCGGAGATTGGTGTCCATGACTGTGGGGTGGTTTTATATGAGACAGGTGACTGGTGTCAATGACTGTAAGGTTCGTTTATTTCAGACAGGAGATTGGTGTCAGTGACTGTGGGGTTGGTTGATATCAGACAGGAGGAGATTGGTGTCACTGACTGTGGAGTTGGTTTATATCAGACAGGAGGAGTTTGGTGTCAGTGACTGGGGTTGGTTTATATCAGACAGTAGATTGGTGTCAGTGACTGGGGCTGGTTTATATCAGACAGGAGGAGATTGGTGTCAGTGACTGTGGGACCAGTTTATATCAGACAGGAGGAGATTGGTGTCAGTGACTGTGGGACTGGTTTATATCAGACAGGAGGTGATTGGTGTCAGTGACTGTGGGATTGGTTTATATCAGACAGGAGGCGATTGGTGTCAGTGAGTGTGGGTTTGGTTTATGTCAGACAGGAGGAGATTGGTGTCAGTGACTGTGGGGTTGTTTTATATCAGACAGGAGGAGGCTGGTGTCAGTGACTGTGGGGTTGATTTATATCAGACAGGAGGAGATTGGTGTCAGTAACTGGGATTGGTTTATATCAGAGAGGAGGAGATTGGTGTCGGTGACTGTAAGGTTCGTTTATTTCAGACAGGAGATTGGTGTCAGTGACTATGGGGTTGGTTTATATCAGACAGGAGGAGATTCGTGTCAGTGACTGGGGTTGGTTTATATCAGACAGGAGGAGATTGGTGTCAGTGACTGTGGGACCGGTTTTAATCAGGCAAGGGGAGATTGGTGTCAGTGACTGTGGGACTGGTTTATATCAGACAGGAGGAGATTCATGTCAGTGAGGAGGACCAGTTGGGACCAGTGGGAGCAGCGAGGAGGAGCTCGGGAGAAAACCCAGCGACCAGCGAGGCCCGAGACCAGTCGGGAGCAGTGTGGTGAGACCGGTATAAAAACCAGAGAGAGGCGAGGCCCGAGACCAGTCGGGACCAGCGGGAGCAGCGAGGAGGAGCTCGGGAGAAAACCCGGCGACCAGCGAGGCCCGAGACCAGTCGGGAGCAGTGTGGTGAGACCGGTATAAAAACCGGAGAGAGGCGAGGCCCGAGACCAGTCGGGACCAGCGGGAGCAGCGAGGAGGAGCTCGGGAGAAAACCCAGCGACCAGCGAGGCCCGAGACCAGTCGGGAGCAGTATGGTGAGACCGGTATAAAAACCGGAGAGAGGCGAGGCCCGAGACCAGTCAGGACCAGCGGGAGCAGCGAGGAGGAGCTCGGGAGAAAACCCGGCGACCAGCGAGGCCCGAGACCAGTCGGGAGCAGTGTGGTGAGACCGGTATAAAAACCGGAGAGAGGCGAGGCCCGCCAACTCAGCAGCGGGGAGAGAGGTAAAAAGTAATCAGTGTGTGACGTCACCAGGGAGCAGGTAGGTGATTGGTTGGTGAGTATTTCTCTTTTTTCAATACAAGCTTGAATTCTGTGGTGTTAAATTTCTGTGGTGTAGTGGGGATAGTTGGTAAATAAAGCGCCCTAGAGCATACCTGTAACTGGGGTATTGAATAAATTTTTAAAGAAATTAAAGGGGTAAGTCATGGCAGGAGAGTTCAGACCCGTGCTCTGCTCCTCCTGCTCTATGTGGAAAGTCAGGGATGCTGCCAGTGTCCCTGATGACCATGTGTGCAGGAAATGCATCCAGCTGCAGCTACTTGTAGACCGCATTGCGGCGCTCGAGCTGCGGGTGGATGAATTTTGGAGCATGCGCGATGCTGAAAGGCTCGTGGATAACACGTTTAGCGAGTTGTGCACGCCTCAGGGTAGGGCAGCACAGGGGGTGACCATCAGGCGGAGCAACAAAGGCAGGCAGGTAGTGCAGGGAACCCCTGCGGACATCCCCCTTTCAAACAAGTATACCGCTTTGGATACTGTTGAGGGGGATGACTCACCAGGGGAAGGCAGCAGCGGCCAACTTCCTGGCACTAGGGGTGCTCCTGCTGCCCAGGAAGGGGGGAAAAAGAGTGGGAGAGCAATAGTGGTAGGGGATTCTATAGTAAGGGGAACAGATAGGCGTTTCTGTGGCCGTAGACGTGAATCCAGGATGGTTTGTTGCCTCCCTGGTGCCAGGGTCAAGGATGTCACTGAGTGGCTGCAGGGCATTCTGGAGGGGGAGGGAGAACAGCCAGTGGTCGTGGTCCACATTGGTACCAACGACATAGGTAAAAAGAGGGATGAGGTCCTGCAGCAAGAATTTAGGGAGCTAGGTGAAGGATTAAGGAGCAGGACCTCAAAGGTTGTAATCTCTGGATTACTCCCGGTGCCACGTGCTAGTAAGTATAGGAATAGGAAGATAGAACAGATGAATGCGTGGCTAAAGGGATGGTGCAGGGGGGAGGGCTTTAGTTTCCTGGATCACTGGGTCTGCTTCTGGGAAAGGTGGGACTTGTACAAGTCGGACGGTTTACACCTGAACCAGGGGGGAACCAATATCCTTGCGGGGAGGTTTGCTCGCACTGCTGGGGAGGGTTTAAACTAACTTGGCAGGGGGTTGGGGTACAGAGTGGAGCTATAGTAGGGGGTGATTTACAGCCAAATACAGAGGGAAAAACAAGTCAGCTGGGAAGGCAGAGCAAATATGTGAAGGCAAAAGAGAATATGGCAGGGCTGGAAGGCATTTATTTTAATACAAGGAGTCTTGCAAATAAGGTGGATGAACTGAAGTTGTTGTTGAACACATGGGAGTATGATATTGTTGCTATCACGGAGACATGGTTGAGGGAGGGTCAGGACTGGCAGCTCAATATTCCGGGGTATAGAATCTTCAGGCGAGACAGAGGGGGGTGTAAAAGGGGAGGGGGTGTTGCAATATTAATTAAGGAGTCAATTACTGCTGTAAGGAGGGATGATATATTAGCGGGTTCCTCTAATGAGGCCATATGGGTAGAACTTAAAAACAAAAAGGGGGCAAGCACTTTGCTGGGAGTGTACTATAGGCCCCCAAACAGTCAGGGGGAGATAGAGGAACAGATATGTAGGCAAATCTCAGAGAAGTGCGAAAATAATAGGGTAATAATAGTGGGGGATTTCAACTTCCCCAATATAAATTGGGACAGTCAGAGTGTGAAAGGCTTAGAGGGTGCAGAATTCTTAAAGTGCATCCAGGAGAGCTTTTTGAGCCAACATGTAGAAAGTCCTACAAGAGAGGGGGCGGTACTGGACCTAATTCTGGGGAATGTAGCCGGGCAAGTGGTGGAAGTGTCAGTAGAAGAGCATTTTGGCGACAGTGACCATAATTCGGTGAGATTTAAGGTGGTCATGGAAAAAGACAAAGACCGCCCGGAAATAAGGGTTCTAAATTGGGGGAAGGCCGATTTTAATATGATAAGGCAGGATCTGGCCAAAGTGGACTGGGAGCAGCTGCTTATAGGAAAATCCACATCAAAACAGTGGGAGACTTTCAGAAGGGAAATAGAGAGAGTACAACGCCAACATGTTCCTGTAAAGGTCAAGGGTGGGACCAACAAGCAAAGGGAACCTTGGATGACAAGGGATATACAAAAATGCATTAGAAATAAGAGGGGGGCTTTTGGCAGTTACAAAAGACTAAAGACAGAAGAAGCCCTAGAGGAGTATAAAAAGTGCAGGGGCATACTTAAAAAAGAAATTAGGAGGGCGAGGAGGGGCCATGAAATAACACTGGCGAGCAAAATAAAGGAAAATCCTAAGATGTTTTATAAGTATATTAAGGGCAAGAGGATAACCAGGGAAAGGGTAGGGCCCATTAGGGACCAAAGTGGCAATCTGTGTGTAGAGCCAGAGGATGTAGGCGGGGTTTTAAATGAATTTTTTGCATCTGTGTTCACTATGGAGAAAGACGATGCAGGCATAGAAATCGGGCAAGGGGACTGTGACATACTTGAACATATTAGCATCGAGAGGGAGGAGGTGCTAGCGGTTTTAGCGGGCCAAAAAGTGGATAAATCCCCAGGCCCGGACGAGATGTATCCCAGGCTGCTGTGGGAGGCAAGGGAGGAGATTGCAGGGGCTCTGACACTAATTTTCAGAACCTCTCTGGCCACAGGGGATGTACCAGAGGACTGGAGAACAGCTAACGTAGTACCATTATTCAAGAAGGGTAGCAGGGATAAACCAGGGAATTACAGGCCAGTGAGTCTAACATCTGTGGTGGGGAAATTATTGGAAAAAATTCTGAGGGACAAAATTAATCTCCACTTGGAGAGGCAAGGATTAATCGGGGATAGTCAGCATGGCTTTGTTAAGGGTAAATCATGTCTAACAAATCTGATCGAATTTTTCGAGGGGGTGACTAGTGGGGTGGATGAGGGAAATGCTGTGGATGTGGTGTACATGGACTTCAGTAAAGCTTTTGACAAAGTCCCGCATAGGAGACTGGTCAAGAAGGTAAGAGCCCATGGGATCCAGGGTGCCTTGGCGCGTTGGATCCTAAACTGGCTGAGTGGCAGGAGGCAGAGGGTGATGGTCGAAGGTTGCTTTTGTGACTGGAAGCCTGTGTCCAGTGGGGTACCTCAGGGATCGGTGCTGGGTCCCTTATTGTTTGTGATCTACATAAATGATTTGGATGAAAATGTAAAAGGTATGATCAGTAAGTTCGCAGATGATACGAAAATTGGTGGGGTGGTAAATTGCGAGGAGGAAAGCCTCCGGCTACAGGACGATATAAACGGGTTGGTCAGATGGGCGGAAAAGTGGCAAATGGAATTTAACCCTGAAAAGTGCGAGGTGATGCATTTTGGACGGACAAATAAGGCAAGGGAATACACAATGAGTGGTAGGACCCTAGGAAGTACAGAGGGTCAGAGGGACCTTGGTGTACATGTACATAGATCCCTGAAGGCAGCGGAGCAGGTAGATAAGGTGGTTAAAAAGGCATATGGGATACTTGCCTTCATTAGCCGAGGCATAGAATATAAGAGCAGGGAGGTTATGATGGAGCTGTACAAAACGCTGGTGAGGCCACAGCTGGAGTACTGTGTGCAGTTCTGGTCGCCTCACTATAGGAAGGATGTGATTGCTTTGGAGAGGGTGCAGAGAAGATTCACCAGGATGTTACCTGGGATGGAGCGCCTCAGCTATGAAGAGAGGCTGGACAGGCTGGAGTTGTTTTCCTTGGAGCAGAGAAGGCTGAGGGGGGACCTGATTGAAGTGTACAAAATAATGAGGGGCATAGATAGGGTAGATAAAGAGGAACTTTTCCCCTTAGTGGGGGGGTCAATAACAAGGGGGCATAGATTCAGGGTAAGGGGCAGGAGATTTAGAGGGGATTTGAGGAGGAACTTTTTCACCCAGAGGGTGGTTGGAATGTGGAACTCAATGCCTGAAAGGGTGGTGGAGGCAGGAACCCTCACAACATTCAAGAAGCACTTGAAATGCCATTGCATACAAGGCTATGGACCAAATGCTGGAAAATGGGATTAGACTGGACAGGGATGGATGGGCGGCGCAGACACGATGGGCCGAAGGGCCTCTTTCTGTGCTGTAAAACTCTATGACTCTATGACTGTGGGCTTGGTTTATATCAGACAGGAGGAGATTGGTGTCAGTGACTGTGGGGTTGGTTTATATCAGACAGGAGGTGATTGGTGTCAGTGACTGTGGGGTTGGTTTATATCAGACAGGAGGAGGTTGGTGTCAGTGACTGTGGGGTTGATTTATATCAGACAGGAGGAGATTGGTGTCAGTAACTGGGATTGGTTTATATCAGACAGGAGGAGATTGGTGTCAGTGACTCTGGGGTTGGTTTATATCAGACAGGAGGAGATTAGTGTCAGTGTCTGTGGGGCTGGTTTATATCAGACAGGAGGAGATGGGTGTCAGTGACTGTGGGGCTGGTTTATATCAGACAGTAGGAGATTGGTGTCAGTGACTGTGGGGCTGGCTTATATCAGACAGGAGGAGATTGGTGTCAGTGACTGTGGGGCTGGTTTATATCAGACAGGTGGAGTTGGTGTCAGTGACTGTAGGGCTGGTTTATATCAGACAGGAGGAGATTGGTGTCAGTGACTGTGGAGTTGGTTTATATCAGACAGGAGGAGATTGTTGTCAGTGACTGTGGTGCTGGTTTATATCAGACAGGAAGAGATTGGTGTCAGTGACTGTGGGCTTGGTTTATATCATACAGGACGAGACTGGTGTCGGTGACTGTGGGGTTCGCATGTGTCGCATTCCGGTAGGCAAACAAAAAGTTGTCCACCTTGTGTTGTTGGGGTATATCTTCATTACACATTGCCTTGATAGCCTTCTTGAATGTTTGAACAAACCTCTCGGCCAATCCATTCGTGGCTGGATGATATGGGGCAAATGTGTAATGCTTAACACCATTGTTCTTTAAGAACCTCCGGAACTCTTCAGACACAAACTGTGGTCCATTGTCAGAGCAAATCTGTTCAGGCAGCCCATTCCTGGCGAATATGGTTCGTAAAACTGTGACAGTTTTTTCCGTATTGGTTGTGGACATTTTTATTACCTCTGGCCACTTTGAATGTGCATCCACCGCAATTAAAAACATCGAGTCCATGAAAGGACGAGCAAAATCAATGTGCACCCTTTGCCATGGAGATGTCATATTGGTGTGCTCCTAGGAAAAGGGACCACCTCTGCAGCCGTTGTGCTGTCATTATCGGTACGCCCTTCTGAGGGTTGAAAATGGAGACAAGAGGTTGATGATCGGTTCGTAGAGCAAATTTTTGACCGTGCAGCTTGTGATTGAACTTCTTCACCCCCCACACTAGGCTGAGGGCCTCTCTGTCAATCTGGGTGTAGTTACGCTCGGCAGAAGTTAACGAGCGTGACGCAAAAGCTATCGGCCTCTCTAAACCATCAAGGAATTTATGTGACAGTACCGCCCCAATGCCGTAGGGAGACGCATCACACGCCAGTCTAATTGGCAGTGCTGGGTTGTAGTGAGCCAATACTTCTCTTGAAGTGATTAAGTCCTTACTCTTCTGAAAGGCCCGCTTACAATCATTGCTCCATTTCCATGCTACTCCCGTTCATAGCAGGGCGTTCAGTGGGTGCAGAATTGTCGACAAATTCGGCAAAAACTTATGGTATTAATTCACCAATCCGAGGAATGGCCTCAGTTGCAACACATTTTCAGGTGCTGGGGCCTTAACAACCGCTTCAATTTTGTCAGGGGACTTGTGTAACCCCTCTTCATCAATCACGTGGCCACAATACGATATCTGTTTCTTAAAAAACTCGCACTTGGGGCGGTTGGCTCATAGCCCATGTTCCCGTAGTCTAGTGAGCACCTGTTCTAGGTTGTTAAGGTGTTCACTGTCATCTTCATCTGTCACAAGGATGTCGTCCAAGTAACACTGAGTCCCCGGAATCCCTTGCAGGACTTGTTCCATCGCTCTTTGCCATATCGCTGGAGCCGATGCTACTCCGAAAACCAATCGATGATACTGGTAAAGTCCTTTGTGAGTGTTTATCGTGAGATACTTCCTAAAGGATTCTTCAACCTCCATCTGCAAATATGCTTGTGCTAGGTCAATTTTTGTAAAACGCTTCCCTCCAGACAGTGAGGCGAAGATGTCTTCTATCCTTGGAAGAGGATATTGTACTGTGTGAAGGACTGGGTTCACCGTCACCTTGAAATCCCCACAGATGTGAACCTTCCTTGGCTCCTCAGACTTATTGCTTAACGTTTTCTTCATGACAGGAATGATGGGTGTCGCCCACTCGCTCCAGTCGACCTTAGACAACATGCCTGCCTTCTCCAGATTCTCCAGCTTTGCCTCGACGGCTGGGCGAATTGCATATGGTACCAGTCTTGCTTTGAAAAACTTGGGAATTGCATTCTCTTCTATTTTTATCGAGGCGGTTACGCCTTTAAGAGTGCCCAGTCTTGTTGAAATACCTCTTTGGTGTTAGCTAAGATTGTTGACAATCGTCCAGGAGTGACGTCGTCATCTTTTTTACCGTCCACCGTCATTGCATGAATGGAGTGCCAATCTAAGCTTATCTTCCTGATCCATTCACGTCCCAATAACGGTGGTCCACTATTTTGCAGTATGTAGAGATACAATTTCCGTATTTTCTTGCCGTTGTATTCGACAGGCACCCTTATTTTTCCTTTGGGGTATAATTTTTACCCCGTATACGTCGTCAAGACGATAGATGTCTCTCTCAAGGGTATGTGTGAGAATAGCCGCTCGTAGTCTCGTCGATTCATGACGGTTAGCGCTGATCCTGTATCCAATTCCATTTTAACTTGGGGCCCTGCTATTGTGAGGGTGACCCAAATGGTTCGGTGATCCTCTTTTGCGATTACATTGTGAAGTTTGAGACAGCTTAGTCTCCTGTTCTCGGATTCACTATCACTCATCTGGTCTTCGGAACTACTGTCCGTCATCTTTTGTACTTTCTTGTACGGTTCCTTAGTAGCCTTTTTGTTGTCGCTGGTCTTCTTCCCAGACCTGCAAACTCGTGCAATGTGTCCCATCTTTCCGCATTGCCTGCATATTTTGTCTTTGGACCAGCAGTCCTTCTGGTCATGGTTAGTTCTGCCGCAGCGATAACATTTTGCAAATCCCCGTGTCATTTCGTGGGTGCCGTATTCCTGTGGCTTTTGTTGAATTTCCGCAGCTCCCCTGGCTGCTGCTTCGTATGATACTGCCATGCTGAAAGCCTTATCTAGCGTCAGCTCTTTCTCTGAGAGTAACTTCTTCTGTGTTCCTTCACTCAGGAGTCCACAGACAAATTTGTCCCGTAGGGTATCTGCCAGTCCTGCTCCGAACTGGCAGTGCTTTGATAGCTTGCGTAGTTCCGTAAGGGTACTCAGCATTGCTCTCACCTTTATGCTTAGTTCTCCTGTGGAATTTAAATCTTTCTGCTATCAACAGCGGTGCAGGGTTTAGGTGTTCCTGTAGGACAGCAACAATTTCGTTAAAACTCTTCGCCTTCGGTTTGGCTGGAGTAATCAGGTCCCGCAATAGGCCGTACGTTCTAGCGCCCATTAAGTTTAGCAATACGGATGCCTTTTTCTCATCGGCTATTTCATTTGTCTCGCAATATACCTCGACTCTTTCCACATACGTGGTCCAGTCCTCTATTGTATTATCAAAGGCAGTGATACAGCCAGTCTTCGGCATCTTGAAAATCTAAAATGGCACCTCCCGCGCTTTGCCTTCTTCCCCGATTTAACAAAATGGCGCCTCCCGCACTTTGCCTTCTTCCCCACTGTTGCTAGCGCTGCTTTCCGCGGTTCCCGTTGCAACCTGAAGCTCCTCACGGTTTCTTGCACATTTAATATTTCTTGTTTTATTATTTTCCCGTCGTGGAACAACCCTGTGGGACTCTTGCCTCCCTCTTCTCGGGTCTATACGCAGCCCGGCTTCGTAGCACCGGCCGCGCCCTGTGTTCTACACCCTCTCTCTCTCCTCTTCCCGACAACACTGCTCGGCCCCGTTGTAAGCCACCCGCTCGAGTTCGCGAACGCCGCAGCCCAGGAAGGATCAGTGTACTACCTGCCACCAGCCCGATTAGCTGAAGCACCATCGACAGGAATCAGGCCCCGCTTTCGACAGCTTCTCCAGCAATCTTCAACTCCACTAACACAGGGGCGGATGCCCATGGTCGACGCCCATTTCTACTGCT
Organism: Somniosus microcephalus; assembly: GCF_052327205.1. NCBI lineage: Eukaryota > Metazoa > Chordata > Chondrichthyes > Squaliformes > Somniosidae > Somniosus > Somniosus microcephalus. The sequence continues at coordinate 67,279,513 of NC_140990.1, forward strand.
TCTTTCTTCCTTCTGGCCTCGACCTCTGCTCACTTCACTGCAGGAATGGATCCCAGGAGGTGGTGCAGACTGTAGGTAAGTTCGTATCTGCTCGTCGCCAGTATTATGTCTGTGAATGATTGAGACACGGACAGCAGGAGTTGAACAAAATAAGTCTTTACTGATTGAAGTCAATAGTGAAACTGAAAACAACAGAGGCTCACTAGCGCCTTTTATACAGGGGTGGTCACTGCTGGTACTGCAGTCTGAGACCAGTTATTCTCTTAAAGGTACATACACAACAGCATTCATCCTACGCCAGACTTCAGTCGCTGACCTTTATGAGGCCCCGACTCACCCAGAAGGCTGGCTTCTCGGCGACAAGGGCTATCCACTGTGCCCATGGCTGATGACCCCACTCCATACGCCCAGCACCCCTGCAGAAGAGCACTACAATATCAGCCATCAGGCGACGAGGAACATTGTGGAGCACACAATCGGCGTGCTGAAGCAGCGGTCCCGTTGTTTGGACCATTCGGGAGGCGCCTTGCAGTAATCACCAGAGTGAGTGTCCCACTTCGTCATTGTCTGCTGCATGCTCCATAACCTCGCCACCCTGCGCACCCAGCCAATGCCAGCAGACATTGAAGGACTAGCAGAGGAGGAGGAGCAGGAGGAGGAGGAGGAGGAGGACCAAGATGGGAGGGTCCGAGAAACTGGAAGGGCCGTCCGTCAGAGGCTGATAAGGAGTCGGTTCTAGGCCCCTCTCACGGACTGCTTGGTGCCATTCGAAGACCAGGAATGGAACCATTCGGATAATCCAAAGCCTATGAAGGCCAGAATGATTGTAAATAGCAGACATGGCCAATGACATTAAATTTTTTTGTTTATTTTGAAAACTGTGCTTCCTTCCAACCATGACAAAGCAATGGCAACAGAAAGCTTAACTAACAAACTAACACGTAAGTGACTCGCACACCCGGGAGACTATCCAAAACATGACTAACATTCAGGCCAAGTGCCTCGCACACCCGGGAGACTATCCAAAACATGACTAACATTCAGGCCAAGTGCCTCGCACACCCGGGAGACTATCCAAAACATGACTAACATTCAGACCAAGTGCCTCGCACACCCGGGAGACTATCCAAAACATGACTAACATTCAGACCAAGTGCCTCGCACACCCGGGAGACTATCCAAAACATGACTATCATTCAGACCAAGTGCCTCGCACACCCGGGAGACTATCCAAAACATGACTAACATTCAGGCCAAGTGCCTCGCACACCCGGGAGACTATCCAAAACATGACTAACATTCAGGCCAAGTGCCTCGCACACCCGGGAGACTATCCAAAACATTACTAACATTCAGACCAGCATCCACGGCCTTGATTGCTAGAAATAGGACGTCTCAGCAGCACCTTCTACTCTTTCCCCCTTGATGGTGATCTACTTCTCTTGCGAGAACGGCCCCTTCCCTCCCTGCAGCTCCTCCGTAATGGGACCCCAGTGGCTGCATGGAGGCTGGGGGATGCCTGCTGACTGTCCGAAAGTGCAGATGCCCCTGAGGGACAGCCTGGATGGACTCCGGGCTTGGAGGGGCCGGATGCTGACTGCTCCAAATGGGCATGGGCGGAAGCAGTCTGTCCTGCAGGTGATGGCAGCTGCAGTGGAGATGTGCCAGCGTTGGCATCAGGAATGCTGACATCCTGAGAGCGGACACCTGCTCCGTGGTTGGCCAACACACTGGCACTCTGATGGGGCAGCACCGCAGCATGCGCACCAATTGGCTGGTCCACAGATTGCTGGCCTGCTGTGGTGCTGCAAGGGCCCCGGGTAATCCTGCCTGATCCATCGAGGGTGACAGCAGTCAGTGCTTGTGTGGCCTCAATCAGCCTCTGCATGAGGCCAGCGAGGGACTGCGTGGCAGCACTCAGCACTTGCGTGGCAGGTGCCACTGCTTCGGTGAAGCCCTGGACAGTCCTTTCCAGTGATGTAGCGACGCCCTGGACAGTCCTTTCCAGTGATGTACCGACGTCCTGGGCACTCCTTTCCTGTGCTGCCCCGAAGTCTTGCACACTCCTTGCCATTGTCTTGATGGATTCAGGCATCCTTGCAACTGCAGCCATCAGCTTAGTGTGCCTGAGTCGAGCCTGGTCGCTCATTTCAGCGAGGGAACGCACCTCTTCTGTGCTCTGTGCAGCAGTCATCGTCGCCTGACATGCCCTCCGGGGACACGTGCTCCCGAACTTCCCTACCCCCCTTGCATTGCTGGAGGCCGCTGGTTCCTGCAACTGGTTCCTCCTCAGAGCCATCCCCCCTGCTCCCTTCCAGGGAAGCACTATCCCCAGTCTGCAGATGAGCTGGCTCGCCTGAGGGTGGCACAGATGGTCCGGCTTCCTCCTGGTCATCGCCTCCGGAGTCACTGTCCCTGGCAGCTTGATGGCCCGGCTCCCGAGCTGGTAATGCAGCATCTGAAAGCAGGGAGGTTGAAGAGTGGCTTTAGCGAAAGGGCAGGGTAGCAGCAAGGGATGCAAGAGTGCTGCAATGCACTGACATGGGTCCAGAGTGAAAAAGCATGCTGGTGGGGGGAACAAGTGGAAGGAGACAGTTCAAAAAGGTGATGATCTTACCATCGCTGTGCACAATGGGGTCGGCAGCTCCAGTGGTGACAGGACCACTCATCCGGCCTCCAACAATCTGGTGGACTCTCTCCTCCAGGTCCGTCAGTGTCTGCAGCTGAGGAGGGCCCCCTCCAGTGCGAATCTGTTCCCTCCGGTTCCTGGCCAGCTTGGCCTGCAGGAGAAAGGACGGGAAGTTATGAAACATGCTGCCCTGAGTTGTCATCTCATGCCCCCCCATGGTGGATCAGCCCTTACATTATGCCCTGAGTTGTCATCTCATGCCCCCCATGGTGGATCAGCCCTTACATTATGCCCTGAGTTGAATGTGCGTGTGCGTTCCCAGAAAGGGCCATGGGTGCTGGCTGACAGATGGCCATTGGGGCATCGCGCACCCTCTGGCCATAAAGTCAGGTGCAGATGGAGGGATGAAGAAGATTTCCAATAAGCCACTCACCCTAACGACCCGAGTGAGATCGTTGAACTTCTTCCTGCATTGCACAGGAGTCCTGGGTGCCATGCTGCTGGAGTTGACTCTTCGACAAACGTCCCTCCAAGCTCTGCGGTACTCGTTCTGATGAGGCCTCCTGCCATTGTCAGGGTACAGCACTGCTCGCCAACGCTCCACTGTGCCAACCAAAGCATCCAATGCCCTTTCGGAAGAGCGCTCCGCTCTCTGCCTCACCCTCTCCATCTTGTCAAAGTTTGTAACACCTCAGAATGCACAGCGCCGATTTTGAGGCCTACAGGACGATAAGTGTGGCTGCTGAACCTAAATGACCCGCCCCTTTAAGAGCTGGCCGGCGCCAGCATGTCTCGTGGTCATCGATTATTGAAAGCACCTGCGCTGCGCCCGTCTGCCCAGATATTGAGTAGCGCCGCCAGGTTAGTGCCTTAGGAGTCCCGTGCAGTGCTTGATTTTACGCCGCAATCTCCTTCAGGGGCGATGCAACCCAATATCACTGGAGGTGGCGACAAGTTGCACCTGGCGATACAATTTGCGCACCGCCAATTCTAGCACCCCAAGCGGGGCTATACCCAATTTCTCCCCCTCTATTTTAATCCCTTTGCCCTCTCTGGCCCGGATATACAAAGTCCCATTAGCCGTATTCTTGTGTTCACAATAATCACAGTACACAGTCATATCGCATCCGTCTCCTGGAGCCACTCCCCATTCTAATGGCAGCGTATTGTTGGTTGGCATTCTGATTCCATTCTGGATGATGATAACGTTTGAAGTCTGGTCGATACCAACGAGCATCAGAAGTCCCACTACAGACTCAGGGCGTATACTTAACCATAAACTCCCGAGTTGCTCGCGCCTCCCATTAGACTCAGTGCTTATACTTAGCCATAGAATCCCGATGAGAGCGTGAATGATGCTCCACGTCATCTTTGTATGAGTTTATTGTTCCTGTAAAGATAGATAAACGGGCCAGTCGTCACCAGCCAATTAGAATTATTCTATTCTTATTTGTTCTAACAGTTCAAGATGTTGTACATCTTGTTCGTTTCTTGGTCTGTGGCTCTGTTTCCAGATATACTTGAAGATGCAAATCACGGTGTATAATATTAACATCACGCACAGCCCTATCACTGATATATGTAGAAACTCCCCTTCCCATTCTTTATACCTTCGAGCATACTCCTCACTCTCCTCAAAAGGCACCATCTCTGGTTACTCATTGTCTTTGTTATATATCTTTACCTGAGTCCAGTGCTTCCACCTTCCTTTACCCGTTCCGGACTCACCTATACAAGCGCATGTGTCACTGTTCATCAATACCTCATAGGGTCCTGACCATCTGGGTGCTAGCCCTGGTTTGGCTGGTATTATTTCTGCCATCACCTTGCTACCTATTGCTGGGACCTCCTTCTGGTCGCCCCGTGTATCCTGTTCTAGATCCCGTATAACATGTTGGTCTTTGGCCTCATGTCTGAGAGCGTGTAATTGCATACACAATTGTTTAATAAATCTCCTAGTTCTATCCTTCAGGGGCCCGACATCCTCACCCCCGGTAGTGACTCCTTCCGGCAGTGTCATTGCTCGTCCGGTCATTAGTTCAAAAGGTGTCGGCCCCGTAGTTCTATTCAGAGTCGCTCTAAGTCTCATCAGTATACTCGGGAGTAACTCTGCCCATCCCTTCCCTGTGTCTTCTATTGCTTTAGCTAAGGATAATTTCAAAGTCCGGTTCATCCTTTCCACCATCCCTGAACTCTGAGGGTGGTGTGGTATGTGGAACCTTTGTCTGATACCTAATAATGTGCTTGTTTCCTTTATAACCTTCCCTGTAAAGTGTGTTCCCTGGTCTGAATCAATCTGCAGCGGGACCCCCCATCGTGGTACGACCTCCTCTGCCATTATTCGTGCTACTGTTGTTGCCGTACAATCTCTAGTGGCGAATGCTTCAACCCATCTAGTAAATTGATCTATTATTACCAAACAGCACATTCTTCCCTTTGATTTTGGTAGAGGTCCAGTAAAGTCTATCTGCAACTTCTCCCATGGGCCTCTTGGTCTCGGCTGATGTCCCCACTTTACCTTGACAGGTTTCCCTATGTTATACTGCGCACATATGGGGCAGTGTCTACAGAATCTGTCCACAGCTTGTTTCATTCCGGGCCACCACCAGCATCGCTGGAGGTTGTTCAACATATTGGATATACCTGTGTGTTGTCTACCATGGTACATTTTCATTAATTCTTGTTGTATACAGCTTGGTGTACATATTTGCTGCTCTTTCCTCCATATTCCCCCCCCCTTTCTCTTGCACCCCTTCGTTCCCATAGCTGCTTCTCCTCCTGGGATACTTCCTTATGTAATTTGGATATGTCTATATCCTCTGGTAATGCAGTAATAGCGGCTATGTCTATCTGCATTTCTGGTTCTGTTTCGATCTTGTTTACCGCTGCAGTCTGTTGCTCTACCACCTTTCTGGCTGCACGATCCGCGGCTCTATTTCCCTTTTCTGTGGGGGAATTCCCTCGCTGATGGGCTTTTACCTTTATTACCGCTGTTTCCATGGGTAACACTGAGGCAGCTACCAATTTCTTTACTAAGTCCTCATGCTGTATGGGTTTGCTCCCCAAGGCGATGTACCCCCTTCTACTCCAGGCTGCCATATAATCATGTACTATGCCAAAAGCATAGCGGCTCTCGGTATACATCTTCACCCGTTTTCCTTCTGCCAATTTTAATGCCTCTGTCAATGCCGTTTGCTCGGCCCAACCTGTCCGTGGTGTTCCGTTAACATATTTACGGGACCCGTCCACATATAGCTCTAGGTCTGCCTCTGTCAAAGGTAATTCCCTGATCCTGTCTACATACTCTAATTCTTCTTCACTGGTGCAACAGTGTTCCTCTCCTTCCATTCCCATCATAGATGTGGGGTCCTGGCTCATGTCTCTAACTATCTGTATAGATTTATCTTTGGGCAACAGGACAGCCTCCCAAGCAGCCTTCCGGCCGTTTGAGACAGTTTTTAATCGTCCGGTTTTTAACAATTCCACTAAGGTGTGTTGTGTATGTAACACTATCTCCCCCGTCATTACTACAGGTTGACTCACTTTGACTGACCACCGTGCACAATCAATCGCGGCGACGCATCTTGGCATAACGGCCACTATTGGGATCTCTGTGACGAATAGTAGGCTACGGGTCTCATGTAATCCCCATGCTTTTGTGCTACTACTGCACTATAATGTCCCCCGTGATTGTGACAAAAGATATGATATGGCCTCCCCATATCGGGTAATCCCAAGGCTGGTGCGACAGTCAGTGCTTGTTTTAATTTAATAAAGACTTCCGCCTGTAACTCTGTCCATTCGATGGGTTCCTCTGCAGCTTTCCCCCCTTTGGTCAATTCATACAAATGTGCAGCTAGTTGTCAGAATCCTTCAATAAAATTTCTGCTGTAATTGAATAGTCCCAGGACTTGTCACACTCCCCTTACAGTTACAGGTTTGGGCCTATCGTTTATGGCCCACTTCCGACCCTCTGGCATGGCTCTCTTGCCCATGCTGATATTATAGCCCAGATAGGTTAACTCTGATTTCCCTACTTGAGCTTTGGTGGGGTTTACTTTAAATCCTGCATCCCGGAGTGCTTTCAGAATTTTGGACAAGGCTTTAACATGCCCCTGAAAGCTATCAGTAAATCGTCGACATACTGCAACACCGTCCTGCCGTCCTCCTCTAATTCTACTTCCTCCAGGGCCTTGGCCATGTGTCGGTGGAATATAGCTGGACTATTATGGAACCCTTGGGGAACCCTTGTCCAAGTATATTGTTTCCCATCTAGTGTGAAGGCAAATTTCTCTTGCGATTCGTTGTCCAATGGTATGGACCAGAATCCGTTTGCAATATCTAGGACTGTAAAAATGTTGTGTTCGGGTTTTAACCCATTAAAAATTGTAGCAGGGCTTGTCACTATCGGGTATTCCTTTGGGGTCACCTTATTTAGTGCCATATAATCTATTGTCAGTCGATATGATGCATCTGGTTTCCTTACTGGCCATACCGGGGAATTAGTTTCGGATACAGTTTCTCGTAAGATTCCCTGTTTGGTTAATTCCAACACTATGTCCGGTACTGCTGCTTTGTCTTCCTCCTTTAAAGGATATTGTTTATGTGGGCGATGCATTGGTCCCGGTATTTTTACCGGGGTGGGTTTGGACTAATCCACAGTCTTGTTTATGTGTTGCCCACACCCCAATATACTCTCTGCATGGGATCGCCCATAGTCCCTTCTTATCCCATTCCGGGTCTATAATCTTAATTGCTCCTACCCAATCTGTTTTGTTTCCTGGGGCCGTTTGTTTGTTCGACTTATGATCTGGTGGCCAGATCACTTTATTCGCTTTAGGGTTGATGAAAGCTCCTACTTCCCGCAGTAAGTCTATCCCTAGGAATGTTCCTTCAGTATTCTCGCATACCCACAAATGCGTAGGTATTATTATACATCCAATTTCTAATAGAATTGTTTTGCTCTTATAAGCCTTAAGTCTTCTTCTCCCTATTACCGCCACATTAAGCGAAAGTTTAGTTCGGGGCAAGGGCAAATCTGTCAGTGAGATTGAGGCTCCGGTGTCTGTCAACATTTTGCACTGCCGGCCCCCTACCAATGCGTTAACAAACATCCTCGGATCCTCCTCACCATTCTCCCCGAGGGCCGCTACCTTTCATTTAATATTCAACTTCTTCATCATGTCTGTCATTTGCCTCGTAGTGCATACATCGCCTTCTTCCCCGTCCTCTGAATCAGACCCATATCGCCTCTCGTCTCGGGTATTTTTCCAATTACTATATTCCCTAAGCTCCCTTTCTTCCCTATCCCTTCATCTCTGTCTTTCCCTATCTCTATCTCTGTCTCTATCCATTTCCTCCTGTTCCTCTTTTTCTTCCCTCATCCATCTTTTAAAATCCTCCCTTCCCCCATTTCCTCCGGGCTGTCCTCTTTGGGGACCCCCCTTTGTTTTGGCCCCTGACCTTCCCTTCCTCCCCCTTTCTTCCAACAGTCTGATTTCTTATGTCCTGGCTTGTTACAATTATAACAAGTTGGTTTTGGATCCGATGCTGGTCTGACATCTCTTTGCTTCTGTTTGCATTCTTTAGCGAAATGTCCCTCTTCCCCACAAGCATAACAGCTTGCTATCCCCACTGCTTCCTCTTGTTCCCCCAACTCCTCTGTGGCAGCTATCTTAGCCTTTTGCATGTTATCCACTTCGGTTGCCCACTTAATTAAATCCTCATAGTTGTTCATTGTAACGATTCCTAATCGTATGGCTGCCGGATGTGCGGGGCCTAGTCCAGCTTTAAATGATTGCAGGAAACATTGGTTCTCTGTAGTGGGGATTAGGACACCGGAACATCCCACAGACCTTTTGGTTTACTATAGTCTACGGCAGATTCCCCCTTATCCCGAGTTATATTGGTTATGGCTGCCCAATTTACCGGGGCCTGTCCCAAAACCTCTTCTACTGCTCGCTTGAAGGCCTCGTAGTTTTGGTCTGACTGTTGTGGGGCGGGATTATACGCTAGGCACCAAGTTCCATCCCTGAAATTCAAGGGTAATTGGTCCTAACGGTCATCCGAAATTTTTGCTCACACCAACTGGTTTACATCTTTATTGTGTAAATTATGACTGATCCTCAATTCCCTCATCTTTTGCCAAAATGGGTAGTTATTCCCTCGAGGTTGCAGCTGGGGTAATTTATCCACCAGCATTTGTCTCTCTAAGGGTTTGAAGGGCTGGTAGGTGGTTCGAATTATCTGGGGTCCTGCCGGGACTGCGGGGACCGCTGGGATTTCCGGGTTTCCTCCTGCCGCGGGGATCATGGCGATACCGGGGATCTCTGGGTGTCCTGGGATTACTTCAGTTTTTACCGGGGCCATTTTTACCACGCGGTACACCGGATTATAGGGTGGTGGGAGATTATTTTCTTCTGGCCAGGGCAGTGGCTCCGGCCAGTCCCTCTCCTTACTGTCTCCTGCTGTTTCCTTTTCTAACCCACCCCCATCTATATTACCTTCTTCTGGTAGTTTTGGGTATACGGGTGTACTGCTGGAGCCGGCCGCCACCACCGGGTGTCCCTTCCCTCTTGGTTTGGGAGTTGTTACTTCTTTCTCGTCCCTTTCCCCCTCTCCCTTCTGTTTCAACTCCTTACATAGTTTCTGGTAACAAGCTAAGATTACCATTTCCCCTTTTCTCTCTCTATCTTTGGTTTGTCTCTTCCACCAAGCCCTTTGTCTTTCCGCGCTGTCTTCAGGATCCCACCCTTTCTTTTTCATGAACACGATAAGTTTCTGACTTTTATCCGCTACATAGCGAGTGACGGAGCCGGGATCACCCCAAGGGGATGGCCCCTCCTCCTTTATCTCTGCATCCTTTTTAGGCATTCTATATAACTTCCGACTTACTTCTCAATGGTTCTTATGTTACTCTATCATTCACCCATTCACACTTATTTTACACACACTCACTCATCACGGGATCACGATCCTGTGGTGTTTATGGTTCCCATCACGTGGGACTATGTCCTCTTAATTCAGAGAATTCACCGCCTCTTGACTCAGAGGATTCGCCACCTCCCGGCTCAGAGGATTCACCGCCTCCTGGCTCAGACGATTCACCACCTCCCGGCTCACCAGACCGCACCACTTTCTCGAGTCTGTCTCCCTATGTCCTTTTAATCACAGCCTTACCAGATCTCACAGGACATTCTGAGCTTTCTAATTTATGGGTGGTAATTTAAAACATACTCACCCTTCTTAGCTGAACGTTCCCGTGGACCGGTCAGAGTCTGTGATCCTGCCGACTATGCCAGTTGATGTATCCGAAAAGTGGGCTTGGCGTTTGGGATAGTCAACCACCCTTGTCTGTGTCGATCACCCCATGATTCCCAAGGATCCACTAATTGTAGGACTTTATCACCCACTTATCCGCCTTTTTACCCTATAGGCCTTGCCGCCTTAATGGCTCTGAGGATTCACTGCCTCCCGGCTCAGAAGATTCACTGCCTCCTGGCTCAGAGGATTCACTGCCTCCCGGCTCAGAGGATTTGCCGCATCCCGGCTCAGAGAATTCACCACCTCCTGGCTCAGAGGATTCACCGCCTCTCGGCTCAGAGGATTCGCCGCCTCCTGGCTCAGTGGATTCACCGCCTCCCGGCTCAGAGGATTCACCGCCTCCAGGCTCACCAGACCACACCCCTTTCTCAAGTCTGTCTTCCTATGTCCTTTTAATCACAGCCTTACCAGATCTCACAGGACATTCTAAGCTTTCTAATTTATGGGTGGTAATTTAAAACATACTCACCCTTCTTAGCTGAACATTCCCGTGGACCAGTCAGAGTCTGTGATCCTGCCGACTACGCCAATTGATGTATCCAAAAAGTGGACCTGGTGATATGCCAAGACGACACTTAACCCTTTTCCCCGCAGAGCGGACTAAGTGACATATAAAGTCGACGCTCAGCTATGTACGGATGACAGACTTCAAGTGATGGTTCAAAACAGTCTTTATTCATAGGCCTGGGGAGAACCTTCTGAGACCCTTCTCAGATCCGACTCCACCGATATCCTAGCAACGTTCACAATTATACAAAAATCAAACCCCTGCCCTAGGGGCGGGTGCAAAGCTTATCAGCATATACAGATTCATTGCAGAATGGCAATTATAAACCGTGACATTTCATCCTTCCAGCCGCTTACAAATCACAGTTCTGTTATCAGTTGGTCCCGTGGCCTTCTGTGACTGCGGCCTCATCTTAATCTATTGCTTTACAACCGTCCTTTGTCTCTAGCCAGGTGGTTTGTTCGTTAACATGCTTTCTTAAGATAACAGTCCTTGTTCAATCACTGCAAAGCACAGATTCTGACCTTGTCTCATGTTACTTCTGCAAAGCAAGCACATTATAATTAGTCCCACCAGACTTAGATGTAATGGAACCCTGTTGTGGGTTTACAAACAAACAAATTCTTATGTATGTTATCTTGTATATGTGCTGCCTTGCCTGGCTGAACAGACATCCTCCCCAATCTTCCCACGGGCCTCTCAGTCAATGAATCCTGTTTTTAGAGCTTAGCTGGATAAATACAATAAGTACAGACCTATATACCATTTTAACTCAGGGTATGAATTAATTTGCTACCCCCACCCTGTACATTGGTGCTACATTATACATATTCTAACATAAACTAAAGTATAATATTAATTTGGTTACTGCATACACAATGAGTGGTTAGGATCTGGAATGCACTGCCTGAAAGGGTGGTGGAGGAAGATTCAATCACAGCTTTCAAAAGGGAATTGGATAAGCACCTGAAAGAAAAACATTGGCAGGGCTACGGGGAAAGGGTGGGGGAGTGGGACTAGCTGAAGTGCTCTTGCAGAGACCCGGCATGGGCTCAATGGGCTGAATGGCCTCCTTCTGTGCTGGAACCATTCTATGATTCTAAGCTTATATTGTGGTTAATAACAGACAAACTCTGTTCTTTCCCCTGATCTGATTACAGTTTCCAACCAGTCGATTCAGTGAATGGAATGTCTTATCAGTGTTTCCATGGTGACCTGTCTGCAGTGAAACGCCTGTTTGAGTTTCTAACTCAGACTAAACTTCTCTTTCCCACAGTACACATTATATCAGACATTTGATGTCAATGTATTTAAGCTATGTTATGTTAATATCTCTAAAATCTACAGAAATCTGTAAAAGTTGGAGGACAAGTTTATAAAGTGGTTTAAAAATGTTACCCGAGGTTTTCTTTAAATGGGGCGTAGAAAACAAAATCATCGGTTCGGCTGCAGTTAGAATAAATTTTGGGCATCTTACACTAGGAAGGATGTCGGGGCCACAGAGAGGCTGCAGAATAAATTCACTGAGGTTGTATCACAGATGAGAAGCTTTAGTTATCAGAGAATCAGAGAATGATACAGCGCAAAAGGCGGCCATTTGGCCCACCATGCTTGTGCCAGCTCTTTGGGAGAGCTATCCAATTAGTCCCACTCCCCTGCTCTTTCCCCATATCCCGGTAAATGTTTTCCCTTCAAATATTTATCCAATTCCCTTTTGAAAGTTACTCTTGAATCTGCTTCCTCCACCCTTTCAGGCAGTGCATTTCAGATCATAATAACTCGCTGGGTAAAGAAATGTTTCCTCATGATGACCTGTCTGCAGTGAAGCACCTGTTTGAGTTTCTAATTGAGGCGAACTTCTCTTTCCCAGGAGGAGAGACGAGAGAAACTGGGGCACTTCTCATTAGAACAAAGCAGGGTGAGAGGAGATGTGAGTGAGGTGTTTAAACTTGATCAACAACACCGACCAAAATATCAGAGACAATCCCTGTCTTTCAGGACCTGTGTCCAGGGGAGAAGCTGATGGGTTTATTAGATCATCTTTGGGTTAAATGTTGTGCTCGTGGAGCTGAGCCCCTCGTGTCAGCATCAATCACTCTCCAGTTGGGTACAGCACGGGTTAGATACAGAGTAAACCCATCAGCCACTCCCCGACACAAATACCGAGGGACAGGGAGTGTCTGGACAATGACATTTCTCACTCAATAAGGTATAAATTGATCCTGTACCTCTCCCCATTAATCCTAGGCTCCACACGGGGCGAATCCTGCTCCTATTTTCCTTCCTGTTACAGCACTGAGCTAAACCGAGCCCATAATGAGCAGGGCTCAGGGAGGCTGGTTGCTAGGCACTGCAGTGATGTCATAAAGCTGGGCCATTCAGCCCAGCTGGTCGTCTCCTTGTCCCTTTAAAGGTGGAGAGCCGGGACACCCTGTCTCCAAACACATCCCACCTGTTCATACTGAGAATCCCCGGGGAAGGCCCAAGGCCCAGAGTGTGGAACACAACCAAGGGGGAAAGAGGAGGAGAGAAGCGGAGGTAAATCAAGGAGTCGGGACTGAGGGACACCTAGCTTCAGTTTTAGAGCCTGTAGACTTCAGGAGGGGAAGAGTGAGTTCAGTAGTTTTAGGATCCAGGGAGAGAACAAGGAGCAGATGGGGAGACTGGTGTGGATTCCAGCACAGTGAGGATATAGGGGGAGGGAGATTGTGTCGGGCCGTGTATTAGGGGTGTAGGAGGGACAAGAGAGGAAAGGTCAGAGGAGCAATTACTGCAGCAGTGCCCATAAATAGTGAGAGAGAAGGTGGGGGTTTGAGTGGACCAGGGACAGTCTGTTAAACTCGCTGTTTGCTGTGACCAGTTTTCCTTCAGTTAAAAATGGCCTCCTGTAGCCCAGTGACACAAACAGCCCATTAAACTCCACCAATGGCCTTTGGTCTGGTGAGGTCTCCCTTTGTGAAACATCGGCTGTTGTTAAAGCTTTTCATTCTGACACGCTCACACTGAGAAATGAGCTGCAGAACTGCCGACACCGTCAGCTTTAAGGAGACGTTTCCCTTTGGAGATCAGACTGCCCATTGAGTTTGATTAAACTGATGTTAAAATAACAAGGCTGCTTTGCCCCGTGACAACAGATTATCAGAATATTTCCCAAAGGTTAAAATCCAATGTTACAGGGGCTCACTGCCCTGGATGGTTGAAGTGGACCCTGTGGTATAATAGAATTTTCTGTCCTGTCAGACTTGGACATCTTGTAGATCCATCTTTTAACAAGTTGTGGGAACTCAGTTCTCAGGTGGATTCCACTCAGTTGGTAACAAGTCCTCAATCAGCTCATCTTATTGTCGAGATATCAAGGACCTGACACACTGCGTGTGTGTGAAACAAAGCTAATTTATTTGACATTGATACAGGTTAAACTCCAGCCCAGTTATAGGGGTTACTAAAATCAGCTGAAACAAACCCCAACTGTCAGAATGAACGTGGTTCAGTCCTGGATGTGATTAACAGCAGCAATAACAGCAGAACCCAACCCCTGCAGTCACTTGTGAACTCGCTGGTGTGTCAGCAGGTGTTGTGACAGAGTGAATCCCTTCCCACACACGGAGCAGGTGAACGGCCTCTCCCCAGTGTGAACTCGCTGGTGTGTCCGCAGGTTGGATGATAGATTGAATCCCTTCTCACACACGGAGCAGGTGAACAGCCTCTCCCCAGTGTGAACTCACTGGTGTGTCCGCAGTTTGGATGATAGACTGAATCCATTCCCACACACGGAGCAGGTGAACAGCCTTTCCCCAGTGTGAGTGTGTTGATGTGTCCGCAGATACTTTGCACTTTCAGGAAGTCAAACAGGCGCTTCACTGCAGACAGGTTTCCATGGCAACACTGATAGGACATTCCACTGAATCGACTGGTTGGAAACTGTAATCAGATCAGGAGAAACAAGAGTTTGCCGTTATTAACCACAATATAAGCTTAAACCAGAGTGAGTAATACATTAGATTATAATGTGTGATGAAAGGTTCTGACGGAAGGTCAGTGACCTGAAGCGTTAACTCTTTTTCTCTCTCCACAGACGTTGCCTGACCTGCTGAGGATTGCCAGCATTTTCTCTCTTTATTTCAGATTTCCAGCAGCCGCAGTATTTTGCTTTCGTAATTGGATGGATCTTTCGGAGAGCTGAACAGGCACAATGGGCCAAATGGCCTTCTGTGCTGTATCATTCTAGGATTCTGTGAAGTGTCGGTTAATGCAATTTAAGAGGCATCAAAGGGTTTGTGTCAGAATTTAACTGAGTATCGAGCCAACATGTCCAGGTTATGTAAACTGGGCCTGTTCACACTGGAAAGAGAAGGTGGAGAGGTGATAGGATTGCTGTTTTTAGGATTCTAAAGGGACTGGATAATGTAGAGCATGACAAGTTATTTCACCCTGTCCAGAACAGTAGAACCAGAGGACACGGCCTGCGCTTGAAAGGGGTAAAGTCAAATCCAATCTGGAAACAATATTTCAGTTAGTGAGTGGTCAATCTATGGGATAGGCTCCCTAGGGAGACGGTGGAAGCAGTTGGTGTTTATTCATTCAAATGCAAATTGGACCGATTTCATTCATAGAGTAAGATTTTGAGACACAGTGTGTGAGTAATTTGAGACATGACGTGTGGTCAGTGTAGAATGCTCGGGAGGAAGAGGTGACTTTGGTCCGATGGCTCCTAAAGCTGTCCACCAATGGGGTTTTCCTCACCTCATGTCTGGGTCTGTTGTAGACTCATTGTTAGAGATTGATCGCTGTGAGTAGTCAACAACTCCATTATCGTTGTATCATGGGACTCCCAGGATGGTAGACGGCCAATTAGATCAGAACCGAAATAATAAGGAGAAACGGCCCAAAAATGGAGCAGTCAGTAACAGGACATCAATTAGTCTCCTCTTATCATGGAGACATCACAGACTCGACACAGAGTGTGTTTGAAACAAAGCTGATTTATTTGACATTTATCCAGAATATTAATAACCCTATAACTGGGCTGGAGTTTAACATCAGCAGAAATAAACCCCAACTGTCAAAATCAACATGGTTCAGTCCTGGATGTGATTAACAGCAGCAATAACAGCAGAATCCAACCTCTGCAGTCGGTCATGAGCTCGCTGGTGTCTCAGTAAGGAGGATGACTGAGTGAATCCCTTCGCACACACGGAGCAGGTGAATGCCCTCTCCCCGGTGTGAACTCACTGGTGTGTCAGCAGGTTGGATGAATCAGTGAATCCCTTCCCACACATGGAGCAGGTGAATGACCACTCCCCAGTGTGAACAGGTTGGTGTGCCAGCAGGTTGTAGGAATCCATGAATCCCTTCCCACACGTGGAGCAGGTGAATTGCCTCTCTCCAGTGTGAACTCGCTGGTGTGTCAGCAGGTAGGATGAATCAGTAAATCTTTTCCCACATACAGAGCAGGTGAATGACCTCTCCCCAGTGTGAGTGTGTTGGTGTTTCAGCAGACCACTTGTGCTTTTAAAGCTCTTCTCACAGTCAGAACATTCAAAAGGTCTCTCTTCAGTGTGAACATGTCGGTGTTCGGTGAGGTGGGATGACTGAGTGAATCCCTTTCCACACACAGAGCAGGTGAATGGTCTCTCCCTGGTGTGAACTCGTTGGTGTGTCAGAAGATCGGATAAATCAGTGAATTCCTTCCCGCACTCAGTGCACATGAACGGCCTCTCCCCAGTGTGAACTCGCTGGTGTTGCAACAGGTGGGATGATTGGGTGAATCCCTTCCCACACACCGAGCAGGTGAACGCCCTCTCCCCAGTGTGGGTGTGTTGGTGTTTCAGCAGGTGTTGTTTGGTTTTAAAGCTCTTCTCACAGTCAGAACATTGAAACAGTCTCTTATCAGAGTGAACAAGTTGGTGTGTCAGAAGGTGGGACAAACAAGTGAATCCCTTCCCACACATGGAGCAGGTGAACGGCCTCTCCCCAGTGTAAGTGCGTAAGTGTGTCAATAAATCCTTATTACTTTTAAAGGACTTCTCACAGTCAGAACAATTAAAAGGTTTGTTATCAGAGTGAACAAGTTGATGTGTCAGAAGGTGGGATGACTGAGTGAATGCCTTCCCACACACTGAGCAGGTGAATGGCCTCTCCCCAGTGTGAACTCGTTGGTGTGTCAACAGATCCTGTGTGCTTTTAAAGCTCTTCTCACAGCCAGAACATTTAAAAGGTCTCTTATCAGTGTGAACTCGCTGGTGTGTCACGAGGGTTGATAAAGCAATAAATCCCTTCGCACATTCAATGCAGGTGAACGGTCGCTCTCCAGTATGAACTCGCTGGTGTGTATAGAGGCTGGATGACTGAGTGAATCCCTTCCCACACACGGTGCAGGTAAACGGCCTCTCCCCAGTGTGACTGCGTCGATGTGTTTCCAGCTCAGATGGGTAATTGAATCCCTTCCCACAGTCCCCACATTTCCAGGGTTTCTCCATGGTGCAGGTGTCCTTGTGTCTCTCCATGTTGGACGATCAGTTGAAGCCTCGTCCACACACAGAACACGTGTACGGTTTCTCCCCGCTGTGAACGGTGCGATGTTTTTCAGGCTGTGTAACTGGTTAAAGCTCTTTCCACAGTCAGTGCACTGGAACACTCTCACTTGGGTGTGAGAGTCTTGGTGCCTTTCCAGTCACGCTGATATTTGAAATCTTTTCCCACAGACAGAACAGACAAACATTTCTCCTTCCACATTCAAAGGCCGATGATATTCAGGTCCTGATGAATGGAGTGACACTGTCAGATCCTGATGTGATGTTTGGTTTGAGTTTGCGGTGTGTAAATGCTGCCCTTCTCACAGCCTGTAAAAGGAGTTTACAAAAGCCATCACTGTGAGTCCAGGATAGAAATTGACAAGATTCTCTCCTCCTGGTTCCTGGCAAAGGGGGCCACGCATGCGCCCTGCTGCCCCCTGAGCCTCTCAAGATGGCGGCCGTTAACCCGGGCCTGTCACCGGGAAAAAGCCCCGCAGCTGCCGCCCCGCTCAGGGCAAACGCCCGGCCCGGAGGCTCTTGTTCTCGGGCCTGAGGCCCACCCCGGGTGTTTATAAAGCCTCCCCGCCGGTTCTATTGCTCCACTGCGCCCTGCCGCCTCCTCCCCACTCTGGAATCTTCTCTCCACCTTCCGCCGCCATTACCCGACTGTCGGCACTGCGCACGTGCGGGACCCGCCCCGCACCATGCCCTCCCCGCGCTTGCGCACATCAGCCCCCTGCAGCATTGATAGGGCTTATTCTCGTGCGGAGTGTTCTGGGTAACAACCACCGCCATTTTAGTCAAAGAATGTGGAGGAAAAGTGAGTGGAATAGCTGAGGTCAGAGATACCTTTGGAGGAGGGAATAGGAGGACGATGAGCGGTGTGGCACAGAGCTGGAGAATCTACTAAATGGAGTGGTTTGCTAAACAGAGTGGTAAGTGGAATTTGGTGAGAATGGGAATTGGATGCTGAGGGGGAAAGAGGTGCTCAGTAATTTACACCAGGAGCAACAGTAAATAATAAATAATCGCACCGGAGGGCACAGAAAAAAGTGATGTTATAATCAACACACAGCAGAGCAAATTAACATAAGTATATCGGTAAGAATATCGATATCCCTTTGTGTGTTTAGTCTCTTTAGTAGTTAGTGTTAAGCTTGACTTAGTAAGGATTTATTAGTGCAAGATGTAAGTCAAAGGAAAACAAGGTAAGTGATTAAATTCTAACTGCTTTTAAAGATGCTCATAACTGATAAATAGCGAAGTAATTAATCACAGTTCAAGAAGTAAACTACAGATAACAAAAAATAAATTCATTCATTCATTAATAAAGACTGTAATGATCAATAACATGTCATTCTATAGTGGACACTAGGTGGAGCCGTAGAGCTGTATATAGCTGTATGTATAAGACTACACTACCCAGCTGTATGTATATTAAGACTACATTACCCATGAGGCACTAGGCTACCCACAAGGCAGCAGTCAAGATGGAAGCCTCTACAGATACTGTACCTAGTCCACATGTGCTCAATAAAAGTGTCTAGCAAAAGCTAGCTGTGTTCATAATAAGAATGTCTATTTATTAATGAACATAAGATGGTACCAGGATGGTGAAGAGCTGCTGAAAATTGTGAAAAGCGACATGGAGAATTTGAAGCCACCAGAGCGTTTGAAACTCACAGGAAAAATTGACTACAATTGGCAGACTTTTAAACAACAATTCGAACTCTACATTGCAGCCATCGGATTCGGTACGAAGCCAGACGCAAGGAAAATAGCGTTGCTGCTTACGGTTGCAGGCCCACAGGCGATAGAGGTATTTAATACATTTGTATTTAATCCAGAGGAGAACAGAGAAAAATTAGAAGATGTGCTAAAAAAAAATTGATGCACATTGCTCTCCCAAAAAGAATGAGACCTATGAAAGATACATCTTCTGTTCTCGGACACAGCAGCAAAATGAGACTTTTGACAGCTTTATAACTGATCTGAAACTGAAAGCACAGACATGTAATTTCTCTGAGCTCAAAGCATCCATGATTTGTGACCAGATTGTGTTTGGTATTCATGATAAAAAAAGTCAGGGAACTTCTGTTGAGAGAAACTGAACTAAATTTGGAAAATGCGGTGAAAATATGCCAAGCCAGCGAGCTAGCTCGAAAGCACGCGAAGCCTTTCAGTGAAATCAATAATGATGCGATTGTAATGAGTGATAATGCTGCTGTCGGTGCTGTGTCCTACAAGGGGAAGAAACGTGGGCAGAACAGAAATGAAAAGCAATCGGAGGATGAAATTTTTAATTGTAAATGCTGTGGTTACAAACACCAGTTAAGACAATGCCCAGCGTTTGGAAAAATGTGCACAAAGTGTAATGGAAAGAATCACTTTGCCAAACAATGCTTTTCAAAAGTACAAACTAAGAAAGGGCAACGAGTTAATGTAATTGAGGACACTGATTTAAGTGAGACATTTTTTGTAGGAATGGTGTCATGTGACAATATCAAAAAGGATACAGAAAATGTGCAGCCCTCAGAAATGGACAATGCTGAACATAAAGTTAATGCAGTAAAAGAGGACAAATGGATGATCCCACTGCAGGTAAATGGAGCATTAGTTACCTTGAAACTAGACACTGGGGCAAAAGCAAACTTAATCAGTATGAGTGACATTAACAATATGAAAGAAAAGCCCAAAATACAGAAAAAGTCAGTACTACTGAAGGACTATAATGGACAGAAAATAGATAGCTTAGGTGTATGCAGAGTTAAAGTGACAGTCAAAGACAAAGTGCATCATCTCATGTTTTCTGTTCTGGCTGGAAGACTTGATTCACTACTGGGTGACAAAGCTTGTGAGGACTTAGAACTGGTCAAGAGAGTCTACTGTATAAACTGTGCCATAAGTGTGGAAAAGCAGGACACATAGCAAGAGTCTGCAGGTCAGGGAAGAAAACCAGCAGCAAGAAATCTCCACAGGAGAAGTACAAAAAGGTACATAAGGTGATGGACAGCAGTTCAGACGAACAGAAAAGTGACACAGACTCCGGAAGCAAGGAGCTGGGTTGTCTGAAACTACATAATGTAACTGAAATGGAGGATCACCACACTATCTGGGTTACACTCAAGATAGACGGAGTCCAAGTGGAAATGGAATTGGACACAGGGTCAGCTCTAACAGTCATAAATCAAAGAGACTACAAGCGGCTATTTTCACACATACCCTTGAAAGCTACAGAAATTGTCTTGAAGACGTATATGGGGCAAAAAGTCTACCCCAAAGGAAAAATAAGGGTGAAAGTGACATATAAAGGTCAGGAAATACCTAAAATGGATATATATGTATTGCCAAATGGAGGTCCACCACTGCTAGGACGTGAATGGATCCGGAAGATACATTTAGATTGGCATTCCATACAGGCACTGAAGGTGGAGGCCAAAAAGGATGACAACGTCACACCTGGTCGACTGTCAAAAATGCTAACTGACGCAAAAGAAGTGTTCCAGGAGGGACTAGGAACACTAAAAGGAATAACAGCAACAATTAAAATAGAGGATAATGCAAGCCCAAAGTTTCTGAAGGCCAGACCAGTGCCTTATGCGATCAGACCAGCGGTTGAAGCAGAGCTGGAAGGGTTGGAACGTTCAGGAGTACTGTCCAAAGTGGACTGGAGTGAGTGGGCTACACCCATCATTCCTGTAATGAAGAGGTCATTGAGTAATACGCCTGGGGAACCAAAGAAGGTCCGCATCTGTGGGGATTTTAAGGTGACAGTGAACCCAGTCCTTCACACGGTGCAATATCCGCTTCCACGAATTGAGGATATTTTTGCCTCGCTATCTGGTGGTAAACACTTCACCAAAATTGATCTAGCCCAGGCATACTTGAAAATGGAGGTAGAAGAAGCTTTGAAACTTTACCTTACGATCAACACCCATAAAGGTCTCTATCAATACAACCGGCTGGTGTTTGGAGTAGCCTCAGCTCCGGCTATCTGGCAAAGGGCGATGGATCAGGTCCTGCAAGGGATTCCAGGGACCCAGTGTTATTTGGACGACATCTTGGTCACGGGCGAAAATGACGGTGATCATCTCGTTAACTTGGAGAAGGTACTCGCCAGATTAAAGGAATATGGGCTACGAGCTAATCGCCACAAGTGCGAGTTTTTCCAGAAACAGATCTCGTATTGCGGCCACGTCATCGATGAAGAGGGGTTACATAAGTCCCCTGACAAGATTGAGGCAGTAGTCAAGGCACCAGCACCGGAAAATGTGTCACAACTGATGTCGTTCCTCGGGCTGGTAAACTATTACCACAAGTTCTTACCAAATTTGTCTACGGTATTACACCCGCTGAACACCCTACTGCAAACAGGGGTACCATGGAAGTGGGATGATGAACGTAGACGAGCTTTCCAGAAGTGTAAAGAATTGATCACCTCAAAAGAGGTGTTGGCCCATTTCAACCCAGCACTACCAATTCGTTTGGCATGTGATGCATCACCCTATGGCATTGGAGCGGTGCTGTCGCATAAATTCCCAGACGGGTTGGAGAGGCCAGTAGCCTTTGCGTCTCGGTCACTAACCTCAGCCGAGCGCAACTATGCCCAGATTGACAGGGAGGCCCTCAGCCTAGTATGGGGAGTAAAAAAATTCAACCAGCACGGTGGCATAGTGGTTAGCACTGTTGCCTCACAGCGCCAGGGACCCGAGTTCGAATCCGGCCTCGGGCGACTGTCTGTGTGGAGTTTGCACATTCTCCCCGTGTTTGCGTGGGTTTCCTCTGGGTACTCCGGTTTCCTCCCACAGTCCAAAGATGTGTGAGTTAGGTTGATTGGCTATGATAAATTGATCCTTAGTGTTAGGGGGATTAAATACGTGGGGTTACGGGGATAGGGTGGGATATGTGTTGGTGTAGGGGTTACGGGGATCGGGTGGGATATGTGTTGGTGCAGGCTCGATGGGCCGAAATGGCCTCCATCTGCACCGTGGGGTTTCTGTGATTTCTGTGATTAGCTGCATGGGCAGAAGTTCACCTTGCTGACTGACCACCAACCACTTGTCTCCATCTTTAATCCTAAGAAGGGCGTGCCAGTAATGACTGCACAGTGGTTACAAAGATGGTCCCTGTTTCTAGGGGCGAATCAATATGAAATAGAATATAAAGGCACAAAACAGCATGGGAATGCTGATGGGCTATCGCGCCTGCCACTGCCTACGGTGGAGGAAGCACCAGCAGTGGACCCTATCGAGATATTTTATTCATCGATAATTGAACGATTGCCAGTAACAAACGAGACCTGCAATGATCCGACGCTGTCACGGGTATATAAATTGACAGTGAGGGGATGGCCAACACATGGTGACTCACTGTTGCCAGCATTCTCATCCAGAAGAGAACAGCTGTCAGTATGCCAGGGGACAGTGATGTGTGGATCCAGAGTGGTGATTCCACCCAAGTTAAGGGAGAGAGTGCTAAAGGAGCTACGTGAAGGTCATCTGGGGGGAGTGAAAATGAAAAGCCTTGCTAGGGCTTATGTGTGGTGGCCGGGAATCGATCAACAAATCGAAGACCTAACTAAGAGCTGCTTAGGATGCCAGAAGGTCCAAAATGCACCACCGAGTGGCCCTCCTCTCCATGGCAATGGGTGCACATTGATTTCGCTGGTCCATTCATGGACTCAATGTTCTTAATAGCAGTGGATGCTCATTCAAAGTGGCCTGAGGTGATAAAGATGTCTTCAACCACTACAGAGAAAACGATTGCAGTCCTACGGACCATATTTGCCAGAAACGGTTTGCCAGAGCAGATCTGCTCTGATAATGGACCACAGTTTGTGTCCGGCGAGTTCCAAAAAATCATGAAAAGGAATGGGGTAAGGCATTACACATCCGCCCCGTATCATCCAGCCACCAATGGATTGGCTGAGAGGTTCGTACAAACCTTTAAGAAGGCGATAAAGGCCATGTGCGACGAGGAAATTCCACTACAGCATAAGATGGACAATTTCTTATTAGCCTACCGAAACGCGACACATGCAGTTACCAACCAGACCCCGGCCATGATGTTCTTTAACCGAAGGTTGAGATCTCGTCTGGACTTGCTCAGACCAAATGTGCGAAGAAATGTTGAGGACAAACAATTCCAGCACATCAACGAAAAGCTGACAAGGAGCTTCAATGTAGGGGAACCAGTCTTGGCCCGTGACTATCGAACAGAGAAGTGGCAACCCGGAACAATATGTACAAGACAGGGGCCATTAATGTACACAGTGGATGTCGGGGAGAACATTGTGAGACGCCACGTCGATCAGATCTTAGCACCACAGGAAGGCGTCAAACCCATGTCTCGAGTACCTGGGGATGAACCTAACATACCGGTAGCATCTACTTCAGACCCAGTAGCAGTGGAACCCGATGAACTACTCGATGAAAAGGGGTCAGAATCGCCTCTGCACCAAGAACAAGTACCTCCGGAAAGGCGCTATCCCGAAAGGGTCAGGAAGCCGCCCCAAAGACTGAATCTATAAATGGACTTTTGTTATTGAATGTACATGTAAAAATGTAATTGTTATATGAATATTAAGGGGGTATTATTAATCTAAAAAGGGAGGAATTGTAGTGTATGTGCTTTAAGTCAGAACTACTTTTTACAGCTCCTGTATACTGTAGTACCGGCAGTGACCACACCGGTATATAAGCTGTGCGCATGCCTCTGTACCCCAGTCTAGAAATTACCCTCCTCCAGTAAAGACCTGTTATTTGTTTATGTACAGCATCCGTGTAATTATTTATCCACTGAACCACGGATCTAACAGTTATTATCTGTATCATTTAACCCTTTGTGGATTCAATTTAGTAAAACTCCTCCACACGGACTGCACGTGATAACCTCTGAAATCTTTGTAGTAGTAATTTCTGAGCTTGATGGTCTCGTTGATTTAATCTCTTGTTGCTAACATACCTTGCACTATTTCTTTCATCGAGGTAATTATTTCAAACACTTCCATTATCAGGTCTTTAGCTCCTCCATTGATCCCTGTCAATGATCCTTTGTTAGGGGCTGGGGTTAGGGTGTAGGCTTAGGGGTTAGTGGTTGTGGCTAGTGGTTGTTGGTTAGGATTGGGGTTAGTGGTTGGGGCTAGTGCTTATTGGTTAGGATTGGGGTTAGTGGTTGGGGTCAGTGGTTATTGGTTAGGATTGGGGTCAGTGGTTGGGGCTAGTGGTTATTGGTTAGGATTGGGGTTAGTGGTTGGGGTCGGTGGTTATTGGTTAGGATTGGGGTTAGTGGTTGGGGTCAGTGGTTATTGGTTACGATTGGGGTTAGTGGTTGGGGCTAGTGGTTATTGGTTAGGATTGGGGTTAGTGCTTGGGGCTCGTGGTTATTGGTTAGGATTGGGGTTAGTGGTTGGGGTCAGCGGTTATTGGTTAGGATTGGGGTTAGTGGTTGGGGTCAGCGGTTATTGGTTAGAATTGGAGTTAGTGGTTGGGGCCAGTGGTTATTGGTTAGGATTGGGGTTAGTGGTTGGGGCTAGTGGTTATTGGTTAGGATTGGGGTTAGCGGTTGGGGCTAGTGGTCATTGGTTAGGATTGGGGTTAGTGGTTTGGGGCTAGTGGTTATAGGTTAGGATTGGGGTTAGTGGTTTGGGGCTAGTGGTTATTGGTTAGGATTGGGGTTAGTGTTTGGGGCTAGTGGTTATCGGTTAGGATTGGGGTTAGTGGTTGGGGCTAATGGTTATTGGTTAGGATTGGGGTTAGTGGTTGGGGTTAGTGGTTATTGGATAGGATTGGGGTTAGTGGTTGGGGTTAGTGGTTATTGGTTAGGATTGGGGTTAGAGGTTGGGGCTCATGGTTATTGGTTAGGATTGGGGTTAGTGGTTGGGGCTCATGGTTATTGGTTAGGATTGGGGTTAGTGGTTGGGGTCAGTGGTTATTGGTTAGGATTGGGGTTAGTGGTTGGGGCCAGTGGTTATTGGTTAGGATTGGGGTTAGTGGTTGGGGTTAGTGGTTATTGGTTAGGATTGGGGTTAATGGTTGGGGTCAGTGGTTATTGGTTAGGATTGGGGTTAGTGGTTGGGGCGAGTGGTTATTGGTTAGGATTAGGGTTAGCGGTTGGGGCTCGTGGTTATTGGTTAGGATTGGGGTTAATGGTTGGGGCTTGTGGTTATTGATTAGGATTGGGGTTAGTGGTTGGGGCTAGTGGTTATTGGTTAGGATTGGGGTTAGTGGTTGGGGCGAGTGGTTATTGGTTAGGATTGGGGTTAGTGGTTGGGGCTAGTGGTTATTGATTAGGATTGGGGTTAGTGTTTGGGGCTCATGGTTATCGGTTAGGATTGGGGTTAGTTGTTGGGGCTAGTGGTTATTAGTTAGGATTGGGGTTAGTGGTTGGGGTCAGTGGTTATTGGTTAGGATTGGGGTTAGTTGTTGGGGCTAGTGGTTATTGGTTAGGATTGGGGTTAGCGGTTGGGGCTCGTGGTTATTGGTTAGGATTGGGGTTAGTGATTGGGGCTCGTGGTTATTGGTTAGGATTGGGGTTAGTGGTTGAGGCCAGTGGTTATTGGTTAGGATTGGGGTTAGTGGTTGGGGTCAGTGGTTATTGGTTAGGATTGGGGTTAGTGGTTGGGGCTAGTGGTTATTGGTTAGGATTGGGGTTAGCGGTTGGGGCTCGTGGTTATTGGTTAGGATTGGGGTTAGTGGTTGGGGCTTGTGGTTATTGATTAGGATTGGGGTTAGTGGTTGGGGTCAGTGGTTATTGGTTAGGATTGGGGTTAGTAGTTGGAGCTAGTGGTTATTGTTAGGATTGGGGTTAGCGGTTGGGGCTCGTGGTTATTGGTTAGGATTGGGGTTAGTGGTTGGGGCTTGTGGTTATTGATTAGGATTGTGGTTATGGGTTGGGGTTAGTGGTTATTGGTTAGGATTGGGGTTAGTGGTTGGGGCTCGTGGTTATTGGTTAGGATTTGGGTTAGTGGTTGGGGCTAGTGGTTATTGGTTAAGATTGGGGTTAGTGGTCGGGGCTCGTGCTTATTGGTTAGGATTGGGGTTAGTGGTTGGGGCTAGTGGTTATTGGTTAGGATTGGGGTTAGTGGTTGGGGCTAGTGGTTATTGGTTAGGATTGGGGTTAGTGGTGGGGGCCAGTGGTTATTGGTTAGCATTGGGGTTAGTGGTTTGGGGCTAGTGGTTATTGGTTAGGATTGGGGTTAGTGTTTGGGGCTAGTGGTTATCGGTTAGGATTTGGGTTAGTGGTTGGGGCTTGTGGTTATTGGTTAGGATTGCGGTTATGGGTTGGGGTTAGTGGTTATTGGTTAGGATTGGGGTTAGTGGTAGGGGCTCGTGGTTATTGGTTAGGATTGGCGTTAGTGGTGGGGGCCAGTGGTTATTGGTTAGGATTGGTGTTAGTGGTTGGGGCTAGTGGTTATTGGTTAGGATTGGGGTTAGTGGTTGGGGCTAGTGGTTATTGGTTAGGATTGGGGTTAGTGGTTTGGGGCTAGTGGTTATTGGTTAGGATTGGGTTAGTGTTTGGGGCTAGTGGTTATCGGTTAGGATTTGGGTTAGTGGTTGGGGCTTGTGGTTATTGGTTAGGATTGCGGTTATGGGTTGGGGTTAGTGGTTATTGGTTAGGATTGGGGTTAGTGGTTGGGGCTCGTGGTTATTGGTTAGGATTTGGGTTAGTGGTTGGGGCTAGTGGTTATTGGTTAAGATTGGGGTTAGTGGTTGGGGCTCGTGGTTATTGGTCAGGATTGGGGTTAGTGGTTGGGGCTAGTGGTTATTGGTTAAGATTGGGGTTAATGGTGGGGGCCAGTGGTTATTGGTTAGGATTGGGGTTAGTGGTTGGGGCTAGTGGTTATTGGTTAGGATTGGGCTTAGTGGTTGGGGCTAGTGGTTATTGGTTAGGATTGGGGTTAGTGGTTTGGTGCTAGTGGTTATTGGTTAGGATTGGGGTTAGTGGTTGAGGCCAGTGGTTATTGGTTAGGATTGGGGTTAGCGGTTGGGGCTAGTAGTTATTGGTTAAGATTGGGGTTAGTGGTTGGGGCTAGTGGTTATTGGTTAGGATTGGGGCTAGTGGTTGGGGGTAGTGGTTGGGGGTAGTCAATTGGAGGTTAGGCTTAGGCATCAGTGATTAGGGTTAGAAACCACAATTAACAACACAGGTGTCACTGGACGCATCTTTTTTCATTTAATGTTCTTTTAACCTCACACAGACGAGTCACGGAATAGCCTCAGGAATTGTTCATTCAATGAAAATTCTTTTTGGCTGGAGCCTGATTTTTTCCCTTCTTTTACATCTCACAGGAAAATACATCAGGGACATTACGCTTTGGGTTTTGGGGACAAGAACAGGCGGATCCAAGTGTTGGGCTGGTTACATCCAATCATCAGCCTGCCTGAAAAGGGCTTCTGAAAATAACCTATCACCATCTGATTCCACCGTCATATCTTCATCTATTACCCACCTTTCACCCTCACTAGAGCAGGTTTCACCACCATGACCATTCCCCATACTGAGGCTCTCTGATTTCCATTTATAGTCTCAGTGAAAGTGGCCCCTGGATTTGGTGTCACAATGTAAGTGGTCCCTGGATTTGGTGTCACAATGTAAGTGGTCCCTGGATTTGGTGTCCAGATTCATTTCCAGCCATTTTGAGCTGTCCCTTACCCTGACACCAGAAAGGCAACACACCCTTCGGGACTCTCGATCCTGACTGTAAAGACAACTATCTAATCCTTCTAATTATAGAATCCCCTATACTACAATGTTTCCACTCTGCTCCTCCTCCTTCTTCTTCTTAGGCAGCCCTTCGGAACCAAGGATGACACTTCCACATTAAAAATGAGTTCTCAGGTGACTGATGAGTCCAGTGCGGGACCTACAGTCTCTGTCACAGCTGTGGCAGACGGTGGTTGAAGGGGCGGGTGGGTGGGGTTCTTGGGATGACGTGCGCTCCTTGTGCTGCCTGCGCTTGGCTTCCGCTTGCTCCCGGCGAAGAGACACGAGGTGTTCGGCGCCTTCCCGGATGCGTCTCCTCCACTTTGTGCGGTCTTGGGCCAGGGATTCCCAGGTGTCAGTGGGGATGTTACACTTTTTCAAGGAGGCTTTGAGGGTGTCCTTGAAGCATTTCCTCTGCCTGCCTGGGGCTCTCTTGCCGTGCTGGAGCTCCAAGTGGAGCGCTTGTTTTGGGAGTCTCGTATCGGGCATGCGGACAATGTGACCCGTCCATTGGAGCTGATCGAGCGTGGTCAAAGCTTCGATGCTGGGGATGTTGGCCTGAGCAAGAACACTGACGTTGGTGTGCCTATCCTGCCAATGGATTTGCAGGATCTTGCGGAGGCAGCATTGGTGGTACCTCTCCAGTGCTTTGAGGTGCCTGCTGTACATGGTCCATGTCACTGAGGCATACAGCAGGGCGGGTATCACTGCTGTTCTGTAGACCATGAGCTTAGTGCTGGATTTGAGGTCCTGGTCTTCAAACACTCTCTTCCTCAGGCGACCAAAGGCTGCACTGGCACACTGAAGGCAGTGTTGGACTTCGTCGTCGACGTCTGCCCTTGTTGACAGTAGGCTCCCGAGGTATGGAAAGTGGTCCACATTGTCCAAGGCCTTGTCGTGGATTTTGATAATCGGGGGGCAGTACTGTGTGGTGGGGGCAGGTTGGTAGAGGACCTTTGTCTTACGGATGTTTAGTGTAAGGCCCATGCTGTTGTGCGCTTCGGTGAAGGTGTTGACGATGGTTTGGAGTTTGACCTCTGAGTGAGCGCAGACACAAGCGTACTGTAATTCGACGACAGAGGATGGGACGACCTTGGATCTGGACTGGAGGCGATGGAGGTTGAAGTTTCCAGTTTGTTCTTTAAATTAGCTCCGCTCCAGTGGGGAGCTTACTGAGGGTGAGATGGAGCATTGCAGCAAGGAAGATCCAGAAGATTGTTGGTGCGATGACACAGCCTTGCTTGACCCCGGTTCATACAAGAATTGGGTCTGTGGTGGAACCGTTGGTCAGGATCACGGCTTGCATGTCATCATGAAGCAGGCGGAGGATGGTGACAAACTTTTGAGGGCAGCCGAATTTGAGGAGGACACTCCATAATCCCTCACGGTTGACAGTGTCGAAGGCCTTTGTGAGATCATAGACGGCCATGTACAGCGGTTGGTGCTGTTCTCTGCATTTCTCTTGTAATTGACATGCGGTGAAGATCATGTCCATTGTGCCCCTTAGTGGGCGGAATCCGCATTGTGACTCTGGGAGGAGATCTTTGGCCACTGGGAGCAGGCGATTGAGGAGGATTCTTGCGATGACTTTCCCTGTGGCAGACAGCAGGGAAACTCCTCTGTAATTACCGCAATCGGACTTGTCACCTTTCTTGAAGATGGTCACAATAACGGCATCTCTGAGATCCCCTGTCATGCTCTCCTCCTTCCAGATAAGAGAAATTAGTTCATGAATTCGCGCCAGCAGTGCTTCTCCGCCATGCTTTAGTGCCTCGGCAGGGATTCCATCTGTTCCTGAGACCTTGTTGTTCATCAGTTGTCGGATGGCCTTTTCAACCTCATGCTGGGCTGGGGTTGTGCTGAGATGGTGGCGGGTAGCATGCTGCGGGATGGAGTTGAGGACACTCACGTCGAAGACAGAGTCACGGTTAAGGAGATCTTCGAAGTGCTCCTTCCAGCGGGCACTGATTGCCTCTCTGTCCTTGATGAGTACCTCTCCATTCTTGGCCCACAGAGGGGTAGGGCCTTGGGTGCTTGGGCCATAGATGGTCTTGTCTGTGCTAAAGTATCCACATTTTCTCCACCCACCATCTGTTCTTTAGGCCGCAAATTTTTTGTTGGAACTCGCCCTTCAGGCGTCTGTAGAGCTGCTTCCTTGCTCTCGAGTTCTGTTGCTGTTTCCAGATCAGGAACGCCTTGCGCTTGCGGCTTATTAGCTCCTGGATCTTCTGGTCATTCTCGTCGAACCAGTCTTGGTGTTTCCTGGTTGAGTGACCGAGCGTCTCTTCACAGGTGCTGATTATGGAGGCCTTGAGTGCAGACCAGATGCTGTGGGTACTCTGTGTCTCTGCATCACTGGGAGTCATCAGGTTGTTTGTGAGGCGCAGGCTGAATAGGGCTTTCTTAGCAGGGTCTTTGGGTGCTCCAGCGTTAATTTTCCTGTGGCATTATTTCTGTTGCCGCCGCTGTTTTGGGGCTACATTGATGGAGATGACAGAGTGGATTAGGCAGTGGTCTGTCCAGCAGTCATCTGCTCCTGTCATGGTGCAGGTGATGCGGAGCTAAACATGATCAAAATCACTAAGGAAGTGGTACTCGGTAAAATAATGGGACTCAAGGCGGATAACTCACCTGGACCTGATGGCTTACATCCTAGGGTCTTGAGGGAAGTGACGGTAGGGATTGTGGATGCATTGGTAATAATTTTCCAAAACTCCCTGGACTCAGCAAAGGTCCCGGCAGACTGGAAAACTGCTAATGTAACACCCTTATTTAAAAAGGGCAGTAGACAGAAGGCTGGAAACTATAGATCGGTTAGCCTAACATCTGTGGTAGGTAAAATTTTGGAGTCCATTATTAAGGAGACAGTAACAGGACATTTGGTTAATCATAATTTAATAGGACAAAGTCAGCATGGTTTTATGAAGGGGAAGTCATGTTTGACAAATTTGCTGGAGTTCTTTGAGGAAGTAACATATAGGGTAGATAAAGGGGAACCAGTGGACGTAGTGTATTTAGACTTCCAAAAGGCATTTGACAAGGTGCCATAAAAATATTTTTGCTTAAGATAAAAAATCACGGGAATGGGGGTAATATTCTGGCATGGATAGAGGATTGGCTATCTAACAGAAGGCAGAGAGTTGGGATAAATGGTTCATTCTCAGACTGGCAATCAGTAACTAGTGGTGTTCTGCAGGGGTCAGTGCTCGGTCCCCAACTCTTTACAATCTATATTAACGATTTGGAGGAGGGGACCGAGTGTAACATATCAAAGTTTGCAGATGATACTAAGATGTGAGGGAAAGTAGTGAGTGAGGAGGACATAAAAAACCTGCAAGGGGACATAGACAGGCTAAGTAAGTGGGCAGAGATTTGGCAGATGGAATACAATACTGGAAAGTGTGAGGTTATGCACTTTGGCAGGAAAAATCGTAGAGCAAGTTATTATCTTAATGGCAAGAAACTGGAAAGTACTGAAGTACAAAGGGACCTGGGGGTCCTGGTGCACGAAAATCAAAAGGTTAGTATGCAGGTGCAGCAAGTGATTAAGAAGGCCAATGGAATGTTGGCTTTCATTGCTAGGGGGATAGAATATAAAAATAGGGAGGTATTGCTTCAGTTGTACAAGGTATTGGTGAGACCGCACCTGGAATACTGCATACAGTTTTGGTGTCCATACTTAAGAAAGGACATATTGCTCTCGAGTCAGTACAAAGAAGGTTCACTCGGTTAATCCCGGGGATGAGGGGATGGACGTATGAGGAGAGGTTGAGTAGATTGGGACTCTACTCATTGGAGTTCAGAAGAATGAGAGGCGATCTTATTGAAACATATAAGATTGTGAAGGGGTTGGATCGGGTGGATGCGGGGAGGATGTTCCCGATGATGGGTGAAACTAGAGCTAGGGGGCATAGTCTTAGAATAAGGGGCTGCTCTTTCAAAACTGAGATGAGGAGGAACTACTTCACTCAGAGGGTGGTAGGTCCATGGAATATGCTGCCCCAAAAAGCTGTAGAAGCTACATCATTACATAAATTTAAAACAGAATTAGACAGTTTCCTAGAAGTAAAGGGAATTAAGGGTTACGGGGAGCGGGCAGGAATTTGGACATGAGTCTAGGTTCGGATCGGTCATGGCCCTGTGGGTAGCAGAGCGGGCCCAGGGGCCGTGTAGCCTGATCCTGCTCCTATTTTGTGTGTCTAATTCTGTTAGATTCAGGAGATGGTTCTGTGATAGTAGATTGGCGGTTAGGATCAGATCAGCCATGATCTTATTGAATGGCGGAGCAGGCTCGAGGGGCCGATTGGCCTACTCCTGCTCCTATTTCTTATGTTCTTATGTCCTTGCGGTCCCTCGCTCGGACGATGAAGTAGTCCAGCAGATGCCAGTGCTTGGAGCGAGGGTGCTGCCATGAAGCCTTGTACTTGTCTCCCTGACAGAACAAGGTGTTGGTTATGACAAGGCCATGTTCTAAGCATTTCGACAGGAGAAGGGTACCATTGGAGTTGGCTTTCCCTACCCCCTCTCTGCCGATCACACCTCCCCAGAGGACTGTGTCCTTTCCAACTCTGGCGTTAAAAGGTCACCAAGGAGGATCAGCTTGTCGCCCATTGGGACTCGGGTCAGGGATTGTTCGAGGCTGGAGTAGCATTCCTCTTTGGTCTCGTCTGGGGCTTCCAGTGTTGGGGCATATGCACTGATGACTGTAGCGCACTGTTTCCGGGCTAGGGTGAGCTAAAGAGTCATGAGGCGCACGTTTATACTGCTAGGAGAGTCTCTGAGACGCCCAACTAGTTCATTTTTTATGGCTAAGCCTACCCCATGGAGGCGGCATTCTCCTTCAGGTTTGCCTTTCCAGAAGAAGGTGTAGCCACCACCTTGCTCCTTGAGCTGGCCTTCCCCTGCCCGCCGGGTCTCACTGAGGGCGGCGATGTCAGTGTTGAAACGTCTGAGCTCCCGGGCAACGTTCCGGTTTGTCACTGTTGGGGTCCATGAGGGTCCTGACGTTCCAGGTCCCGAACTTCATTTTAAAGGGTGGGAGATGCCTGTGCGTGAATTCTTTTAATGTGGGTCCCTGGATTTGGTGTCACAATGTAAGTAGTCCCTGGATTTGGTGTCCAGATTCATTTCCAGCCATTTTGAGATGTCCCTTATCCTGACAACAGAAAAGCAATACACCCTCCGGGACTCTCATTCCTGACTGTAAAGACTACTATCTATCCTTCTAATGATAGAATCCCCTATACTACAATGTTTCCACTCTGCTTCTCCACCCCCTGGACAGCCTCCTTTTCTATGATGCCTTGGGCAACATTCTAGCTGTCCTTCCCAGTCTTTCTCCTGATCCTCACAGGTATTGAGTACTTTGTACCTGTTGGGCAGGAGCAGTGTCTGCTGGACTTCCTTCACTACTTCTCCTACATTCCCCTTTCCCGGCTGACTGACAGTCACACTCTCCCCTTCCTGCACCTGTGCTTTCTTCTGGTGTGTGACTGTACTCGAGTAAATTATCCAGTAATTCCTGCTCCTCCCTTATATGTCAGAGTGTCTCTAGCTCAGACTCCAGCTCACTGACTCTGAGCTGGAATGTCATGAGACAGAGACATTTGCTGCAGATGTGGCAGTCTGGGACAGCCTCGTTGTTCACAAACTCCCACATACTACAATCCCGACACACTGCCTGGTCTTTCTTATGTTCATTAATAAATAGACATTCTTATTATGAACACAGCTAGCTTTTGCTAGACACTTTTATTGAGCACATGTGGACTAGGTACAGTATCTGTAGAGGCTTCCATCTTGACTGCTGCCTTGTGGGTAGCCTAGTGCCTCATGGGTAATGTAGTCTTAATATACATACAGCTGGGTAGTGTAGTCTTATACATACAGCTATATACAGCTCTACGGCTCCACCTAGTGTCCACTATAGAATGACATGTTATTGATCATTACATCCCCCTTTCTTTCAGGTTTAACAAAATCAATATCAATCAACTTTCAAGAAAACAATAAAGATAATATCAGTAACACTTTTGTTAGTGCTCTATAAACATAAACATTTTCAAAACATTCAACACATTTTCAAAGCTTTACATTGTACTCAAAGATTAAGTCTATCAGGCTTTTTTACTTCACGTGTGGATCTTCTCAACACGGGTAAGTCTGATGTGTCTTCATGAGATTGTTCTGGCGGTGAATGACAAGATGCAGTTGCGGCATTGTCATCAATCTGCTCTTGAATAGTCTCTTGTGTTTTTAGGAGGGAACGGCGGTTCCTCCTGAGAATCTGTCCTTCCTCAGTTCTAACAGTGTATGACCTTGGTCCTACTTCCTCAAGAACTGTAGCTTTCCTGTTCCATGCATCTGGATCCTCAATCCTGACAACATCATCCCTTGTCAATGGTTTTAGAGTTTTGGATGACTTGTCATAGTATGATTTCTGTTTCAGCTTTAACAGTTGAAGCCTCTGTCTCAGTTCCTCACTTTGCTGTTCTTTTGCACTGCAGGGTAGCATGGTGCACAACTTGCGACCCATTAGTAGTTCAGCAGGTGAAGAACCACAGTCTAAAGGTGAGGCTCGATAGCTCAGCAGGGCGAGATAAGGATCAGACTTGCTTTCTGTCACTTTCTTCAGTAGCTGCTTGAGAACTTGAACACCTTTCTCTGCCTTACCATTTGACTGAGCATACAAAGGACTGGATGTGATGTGCTGAAAGTCATAATGTGCTGCAAACTGTTGCCACTCCTTACAGTTGAAGCACGGACCATTGTCGCTAACGGCAATCCTGGGAATTCCATGTCTGGCGAAGATGGATTTCACATGCATTATGACACTGCTTGCTGTGGTGCTTGAGAGCAGTGCCATCTCAGGATAGTTAGAATAGTAGTCAATCACTATTAGATAGTCTTTACCATTTAAATGAAAAAGGTCCATACCAACCTTTTGCCATGGTGCTGTTGGTATGTCAGCTACTATCATTGGTTCCTTTGCTTGTTTGTTTTGGTGTTTCTGACATGTCTCACATTTGCCTATCATGTGTCTCTTGCCCTCCTTTTGCATTTTTCAATTCCGAGGTGTCCCTCATGAATCCTTTTGAGCATGTCTTGACGTAGAGCCTGTGGAATGACTATTCTGTTCTGTTTTAGTAATAGTCCACTTGCGACACTCAATTCTGACCTTATGTAAAAATATTTTGGACAGGAACCTTTTGGCCAACCATGATGAATGTTCTCTATTATTGTTTGTAATACTATGGCCTAGAAATTGGGTATAGCCCCGCTTGAGGCGTTAGAACTGGCGATGGGCAAAGTTTATAGCCAGACGAAACTTATCGCCGACTGGCGCGATATTGGGTTGCATCGCCCCCAAAGGGGATTGAGGCGCTAAATCAGCCATTGCAAGGTGCTCTTAAGGCACAAAAGGTCAGGCGCTACTCATTATCGATGCGGACGGGCGCAGCGCAGGTGAACTCAATTACGGGAAAGCACAAGACCTCCAGGCACCGGCCGGCTCTTAAAGGGGTAGGTCAGTCAGTCTGAGCTTCTACATCCAACGCCCTGTAGGCCTCAGATTCGGCGCTCGCCCTTGTCTGGCGGTACAAACTTGTTCAGCATGGAGAAGGTTAGACAGAGAGCAGAGCGCTTCAGCACTGAGGCCCTGGACCACTTGATGGCTGCAGTTGAACACCGTCGAGAGGTCCTGTATCCGGATAATGGCAAGAGGCCGAATCAGAAGGCTTACCGACGATCTTGGAGGGAGGTTGCTGTGAGGGTCAACTCCAGCAGCATGGCGACCAGGACCCCTGTTCAGTGCAGGAAGAAATTCAACGACCTCACACGGATTGTTAGGGTGAGTGATGGTTTACCAAACTTGTGCTTCCCTGCATCTGCAGCTGACTTCGGCCACCCTGTTGCCATGATGCCCCAATGGCCATCTGTCAGCAAGCACCCATGGCCCTTTCTGGCCACACACATGGACAGATGTCTCAAGGCCTCCTGTAAGGGCTCTTGCGCCATGGGGGGCATGCGATGAGGTCTCAAGGCATCATGTTACAGAACTTCCCCTTATTTCCCCTGCAGTCCAAGCTGGCGATGATTCGGAAGGAGCAGCATCGAACTGGTGGCGGACCTCCACAAGTGGTCACTCTCACGGATCTGGAGGAGAGAGTGCACCAGATACTTGGAGGATGTCTGTCTGGTCCTGTGACCACTGCATCTGCCGACCCCATTACCGACAGCGAGGGTAAGACTCTCAGCTTTTTCACCTGTTGCCTTCCACTTGGTCCCCCCGCCAGCATGCATCCTCAGTGTGCAGCCATGTCAGAGCCTTGCTGCAATCTGGCACGCCTTTCAGCAAAGCTGTCCTTTTGCTAAAGCCACTCTTCCACCTCCCACTTTCAGATGAAGCAGCACCAACTCGGGTTCAACACGCTGAAGCTGCCAGTGCCAGTGCCACCGGAGGCGAGGACCAGGAGGAATCCGGACCAGCCGTTGCAGAACCCGGGGAGCTGACACATCTACAGACTGGGGATAGTAGTCCCCTGGAGGGGAGGGGGGGGGCTCTGAGGATGAACCAGTTGCCGGACCAAGCGGCATGCAGCCACGCATGGGGGATAGGCAAGTGCGGCCACCGTCTCCCCGCAGGGCAAGGCAGGTCGTTATGACTGCTGCACAGAGTGCAGATGAGGTCCGTCACCTGGCTGAGATGAGCAAACAGGCCCGGCTCAGACACAAGGAGCTGATGGCTGCAGTGGAGAAGATGCCTGAGTCAATTGGCTAGGAGTATGTTGGACTTCGGGGCAACAATGGAGAGGACTCTGCAGGGCTTTGGGGCAACAATGGAGAGGACTCTCCAGGTGTTCGGGGAAACAATGGACAGGTCTATCCATGGCTTCGGGGCAACAATGGAGAGGACTCTCCAGGGCTTCGGGGCAACAATGGACAGGTCTATCCAGGGCTTCGGGGCCACAATGGACAGGTCTATCCAGGGCTTCAGCCCAACAATGGACAGGACTGTCCACGGCTTTGAGTCGGCTATGGAAAGGACTGTTCAGGGCTTCGGACAATCCCTGGAAAGGTCTGTGCAGGGCTTGTCCGAGGCAGTGGAGCGGTCGGCACCTGGCTTGTCCGAAACTAAGGGAAGAACTGTCCAGGCCTTCTCCGAAGCACTGGCACCTGGCACACAGGTCCTCACTGTTGCCACGCAGTCACTTGTTGGGCTCCTCCACAGCCAGATTGACGCAACGCAATCTCTCACTGCAGCCACCCTCTCTGCATCAGACAGGATCACCCCAGGCCCTTACACTCCTGTACAAGGCCAGTAATCAGTGGAGCATGCGATTGTGGCGGATGAGCCAAGCCGCTCCCCTCAGATAGCCAGTGTGTCATCCGACCATGGTGCAGGTGTCCTCTCTCAGCAGCAGACCATTGCACATGCCAGCGCTGGGACGCCTGCATTGCAGCTGCCACCACCTGCAGGCCACACTGCTTCCAGCCATGGTCACAGCAAGCATCCTGCGTCCGCACCCTCCAAGCCCAGAGGTCGGCCAGGCCGTCCCTCAGGGGCTTCTGCGCTTCCAGACAGTCAGGAGGCGTCCTCCAATTACGGAGGAGCAGCAGGGAGGGAAGGGGCCGGGCGCGAAAGAGAAGTTGTTCTCCCTCAAGGGGCCAGTTGTAGAGGGAGGTGCTGAGATGTTTGTTTGTCCAAATTCAAGGACACCCTCACCTGCTGTTACATTTGCAGAAGGTTGGTTGAGTTTTGCAGCTTTGCCAAACAGTTCACAGTTTTTTTTAAAGTTATGGTTTCTGCTGACATGACGTTGTTTAGCTGTAATGAAAGACTTTTGTGCCAATAAACAGAAGTTTCAATGTGGCATGGTGCATGTGACTACTTTCAGTGATGCTGGCATTCAGAGGCCCTCAAACATCCAAAGTGCGCATGAGTTAAGACTCTCATCATTCCGCCACAGGGGTGTTGACAGGAGTCCAGAGGAGCCTCTGACGTATGGACCTTCCACTTTCAGCAGCCCTTCCATCTTCCTCCTCCTCCTCCTCCGCCTGCTCTTCCTCCTCTTCCTCCTCCTCCTCCTCTGCCTGCTTGTGCAGTGTTCGAGGGAAGGTTATGAATTGACGCGTTCACCTATAAAGGGCATCTGTCACTTGCCGGATGCAACAGTGGACTGCAGCCTGAGTGGCAGTCGCATTGTCCCCAATGGCTGACTGAAAGGATCCATTGGCATAAAAATGGAGGCCATCAGTCAGTTTAGCCATCACGGACAGAGAGGTTCTGCAGCGTTCACGCGGATGCAGATCCTGACCAAGCAGGTGGCACAGATCAGTAACAATGTCCCTCCAGATTCAGAGCCTTTCCAAACACTGCTCCCCCAACATGTCAAGGCTTGTCACCTGCTGCCTGAAGACCCTTGCAGCATCCCGTCGGATTGGCCGACCTCCATTGTCCCTCCTCCTTCTGGCCAATCCCGGCCCTCTCTCCCGCCGTCTCTGTGCCCCTTCACAGTGTTGGGCGATGAGGCCATGGCCCTCCAAACGAGCTCCCATTCCGATGCCAGTTGGTCAAAAGGCTTTTAGGTGTAGTGCTGCAAGTGCTTCGGACAGAGTTGAAGGTCCCAAGTACTGTAAAGCTTAATTCCCATAACTCCGCTCCATATTTGCTCGCCAACTCTCTGTTGCAGCGATCGCAATGAGCAGTCCAAGTGGCAGAAGATTCTGCACTAGAGCTGTCCCCTTTAAATAGCGCCCCCCTACTCCGAGAAGGGCCTGTTAGCCCTCCCTCGAACTGTCACTAATAGTGCTGGGCGCTAAGGCTCCGGGAGCCACCCAATATGCGCTCAGGTGCTCCTAAAAGGCATTGCACACTGAAATGACGCCATGAGCCGCGGGCGCGCACAAACACTTTGCGCAGGCGCTAAATGTATAGTCAATATCCGCCCCAACATAGGGCTTCGCCCCAATTCTAGGTCTCTTTAGGCGCTCAGCGCCGGCGCTACCAACCCAATTTCTAGGCCTATATCTTTTACTGTTTCTTCTGCTATTTGCTTTGATTTTGTGTCTGACACGGGCAGCGCAGCAGTGACCATACTCACATGAACATCCACGTCTTCTTCAGTAGAGCTCACATGACTCATTGTGGGTGCTCGGGATAGTGCATCTGCTAACACTATATATTTGCCTGGTGTGTAGATCAGTTCAAAGTCATATCTTTGCAGCTTCATCATGAGTCGTTGAATCCTTGGAGACATCTCATTCAGGTTCTTTTTTATGATGGCAACCAGTGGGCTGTGGTCTGTCTCAACTGTGAAGGTGGGAAGTCCATATATGTAGCCATGAAACTTTTCTAGTCCAACTACCAAGCCTAGACATTCCTTTTCAATCTGGGCGTATCGACACTCAGTATCAGTCATAGACCTGGAGGTATAGGCAACAGGCTTCCAATCTTCACCCTCTGCTTGTAGCAAGACCGCACCTAGGCCATCTTTTGATGCATCCGTTGACACTTTGATTCTTTTTGTTGGGTCAAAGAAGGTGAGTACAGGTATGGTTGTCAGCACTGTTTTGAGGTTTATCCACTCTTGTTCATGTCTTTCTGTCCATGTGAACTCATTTGTTTTATGTAGCAGGTCTCGCAGACAGGCTGTCTTGGCTGACAAGTTAGGAATGAACTTTCCAATGAAGTTTATCATCCCCATGATGCGAGGCACTCCTTTTTTGTCAGTGGGTCAGGACATTTTGAGTATGGCATTTACTTTTTCCATATCTGGCTCTATTCCTTTACCAGATAGATTATCTCCTAGGAAAGTGACTTCCTGGACGCCAAACTGACACTTGGCTTTGTTGAGCTTCAGTCCATTCCGGCGTATGCTCTGTAGCACTTTAGTCAGTCTCTCATTGTGTTCTTTCAGTGTGGAGCCCCAGATGATGATGTCATCAACATAGACCCGAACTCCTTCCAGACCTTCAATTATGTGTTCCATCGCTCTATGAAAGATTTCAGATGCAGATATTATCCCAAAAGGCATTCTGAGGAAACAATACCTGCCAAATGGTGTGTTGAAAGTACAGTATTTGGTGCTCTCTTCATCCAGTTTTAGTTGCCAAAATCCTTGTGAGGCATCGAGCTTTGTAAAGTATCTGGCACCTGACATTTCACTGGTGATTTCTTCTCGCTTGGGAATCTGGTAGTGTTCATGTTTTATGTTTGCATGTAAGTCCTTTGGATCCATGCATATTCTTAGATCATTGTTCTTTTTCTTTACACATACCATGGAGTTAACCCAGTCTGTTGGCTCTTTGACTTTCCTGATGACTCCTAGTGTGGTCATTCTGTCCAGTTCATTCTTGAGCCGGTCATGCAGGGGTGCTGGAACTCTTCGTGGAGCATGTACCACTGGCTGAGCATCCTCCTTTAGGTCATTTCGTTGGTGCCATATTCTTGCGGTCTCCGTTGTATCTCTGCAGCGCCCCTTGCGGCTGCTTCATGTGATACTGCCATATTGAAAGCTTTGTCCAGCGTAAGGTCCTTTTCTGATAGAAGCCGTTTCTGGGTTCCTTCACTTTGTAGCCCACACACAAACTTGTCCCTTAACGTGTCTGCTAGTCCCGCTCCAAACTGGCAGTATTTCGATAGCTTGCGCAGTTCCGTTAGGTACTCAGCATTGCTTTCGTCTTTGTGTTGGTTCCTTTTATGGAACTTAAATCGTTCTGCTATCAGCAGCGGTGTGGGGTTTACGTGGTCCTGTAGGATTTCTACTATGCTTTCAAAATTCTTGTTTACCGGCTTCTCTGGGGTTATTAGATTTCGCAGTAACCCATAAGTTTTTGCACCCATGGAATTTAACAGAACCAGTGCTTTATTAGCATCTGGCACTTCATTCGCCCTGCAGTACACCTCAATACGTTCCACATATGTCGCCCAATCTTCGACTTCATTTTCGAACGTAGAGATACTGCCACTCTTCGGCATCCTTGGTTGTGCGTTAACTATCCCCAATGGCGCCACCCGCGCTTCCCCTTCTTCTCTGCTGGCACAAAATGGCATCTCCTGCGCTTTCCTTCCTTCCCGCGCTCGCCCGTCTTCTCCGCTGCGGCTTTGCAAAATGGCGTCTCCCGCGCTCTTCCTTCTTCTCCGCGGCTCAATGGCGCCTCCCGTGCTCTCCCTGCTTCTCCGTGGCTCAATGGCATCTCCCCTTGCTTCGCCCCGTGGACCCTGATCAGCCCGTGATCCCTGGCTGTGCTCTTCGCGTTCTTCTCTTGATATTTGTCGACGCTGCTCAGTCTAGAACCCGGCTGTTTCTTACCCTCTCTCTCTCCGGTTTGCAGTATTTTTCCTCGACGCCGCTCGGTGATCAACCCCCGGCTGCGCCCTGCTCTCTTCACCCTCTTTCTTACCCCGTCGATGCTGTCTGGCTCTCTCTCTCTGCCGTCGGTCGGCTCCAGCCGCCGCTGCTTGGGAAGGGTCTGCTCTGGACCTGTCGTCGGTCTCTTACTGCTCGTTGTGGCTGGGGAACCAAGCCCGGCTCGCCACAGCCTCCCCAGCGAAGTTGGATCTCTGCCTGACTGCTGGGCGGTTGCTCGCGGTCGACGCCCGTGTTCCTGGACTCGACTATTTTTTAAAATTTTTTTATGTTGCAGGTAGATTCGCATCAACACTCGTCGCCACTGTTAGATCCATGGTTCAGTGGATAAATAATTACACAGATGCTGTACATTAACAAATAACAGGTCTTTACTGGAGGAGGGTAATTTCTAGACTGGGGTACAGAGGCATGCGCACAGCTTATATACCGGTGTGGTCACTGCCAGTACTACAGTATACAGGAGCTGTAAAAAGTAGTTCTGACTTAAAGCACATACACTACAATAACAGATTTCAAAACTTATGCAAGATATTTCTAT
Organism: Somniosus microcephalus; assembly: GCF_052327205.1. Classification (NCBI taxonomy): domain Eukaryota; kingdom Metazoa; phylum Chordata; class Chondrichthyes; order Squaliformes; family Somniosidae; genus Somniosus; species Somniosus microcephalus. Next base: position 67,321,103 of record NC_140990.1, read on the forward strand.
AAAGCTATGGTTCAAAGGAATTGCAGCTGAGTGTACTCGTTTGTGTTAACAAATAAACTGTAGCTTAACTTAAAACATTAAAGGAAACTTAATAATTAACTTAACATTTAATTACCTGTGGTGATAAGCACTCCAGTCCCTGCGGTGTGCAGATGAGTTTACTCTTATGTAGGGACCATAAACAAATAAACTGTAACTTAAAAAACCATTAAATGAAACTTAACAAATTAAATTAAAATTTCGTTGGCCGGGTGATGATGCACTCCAGTCCTCGCAGTGCCCACCGGTCGCGGAAGGCCTCGAGCCTGCCGGCAGACACCGCATGCTCCATCTCCAGGGCCACCAGAAGAGAGGCAGGCAGTCGGGCCGAACGACCCCCTCGACCGCCCGCTGCCTGGACCAGTTGATTGCAGATGATTTTAAGTGAGACACTACAGTTCATTCTATGACACCAACAAGTCATGTACACAAACGGAGCAAGCTTGGGGTTTGATGTGGTAGAAGGCGAACGAGATGAGAATGGAAATAATCTAGAGTAAGAAAAGGCCCAAAAATTAAACAGTCTGGAACAGAACATCAATTCGTCTTCTCTTGTCATGGAGAAATCAAATATTTGACACACTGTGTGTTTGAAACAAAGCTTATTTATTCACTGAAATAACAACAGAAAATGCTGGAAATACTCAGCAGGCCAGGCAGCATTCGTGGAGAAACAGAGTTAACATTTCAGGTCTGGGACCCTTCATCAGAACTGGAAAAAGTTGGAGATGTAACAGATATTACTAAGGTAAGATGCAGGAAAGATATCCTGGGTGGATCTGAAACACGAAGGGTGGAAGTTCATTTGGAATCCACGTGGAATAAGTCAGAACCGGAGACAGTTGCTGAGGAAAGAGATGTGGCTGTGAAACCGGGTCTTGGAAAATGTTGCAAATGGGGATGGCAAAACCATACAGCATGAAAAATGGGAGCAGAGGTTAAAGTTTGAAATTGTTGAACTCAATGTTGAGTCCAGAAGGCTGTAAAGTGCCTAATCGAAAGATGAGGTGCTGTTCTTCGAGCTTTATTTATTCACTATTTATACAGAATATTAATCTCCAGTGCAGATACAGGGGTTATTAAGATCAGCAGAAACTAACCATAACTACTAGAATGAACATGGTTCAGTCCTCAATCCGATCATGTTCCATTCACTAATCTAGTCTTTCAATGGGGGGCCTTTACCCAGCATTCCCCGCGGTGGAGCATGTGCCACACCCAGACTACAAGAGCCCAGCGCGCAGGCGCGGGAGGATCCGGTATATTGAGCATGCGCAGTGTGTTACTGGAGACGGACGGAGAGGAGCTGAAGCTGGGAGCGCGATGATGCAGCGGATAAGAATCGCGACAGCGGTGAGTAATGGACCGGTAGATGGGTGGGGAGACTTCATAAACAACTCATGCAGGAGGCAAGCCCCGAATAATAACCTGAAGATTCCGTGTTTGCAGTTGTGGGGATTTCTTCCCCTAACAGGCCCAGGTTAACTGCCGCCATCTTTGTAAAAGAGGGTGAAAAGTTTCAGTGTGACGCCATTCTCCACCCAATTGGAGCGGAGAAAACTCACTTTGCGTCACCGATCGCGACTCTGTAACCGACACCAAGGCCTTTCCCCGGAATGCCCCACGCCGACTCCGTCCGGCAGGATCCGAGTGCGCAGGCGCAGCTCCAAGTGGGGAAGGGGGTTGGTGTCCTCTGGGCATGCGCGGTTATTACCCTTGGTGACTGGGAGGGGTCGCTATGCCGGACTCGACCCAAACCGCCGACCCATGTGCGCATGCGCGGACTGTTGGCTGTCAATCAACCATCAGCCAGAAGAGGCCAGTGAAGAAAGAAAGACTTGCATTTATATAGCGCCTTTCACCACCACCGGACGTCCCAAACTGTTTTACACTCAATGAAGTACTGTTTGAAGTGTAGTCACTGTTATAATGTAAACATAGAAACATAGAAAATAGGAGTAGGAGTAGGCCATTCGGCCCCTCGAGCCTGCTCCGCCATTTAATGAGATCATGGCTGATCATCCAAATTCAGTACCCTGTCCCTGCCTTCTCTCCATATCCCTTGATCCCTTTAGCCTTAAGAAATATATCTAACTCCTTCTTGAATATATTTAATGAATTGGCTTCCACTGCCTTCTGTGGTAGAGAATTCCACAGGTTCACCACTCTCTGGGTGAAGAAATTCCTCCTCATCGCTGTCCTAAATGGCTTACCCCTTATCCTTAGACTGTGACCCCTGGTTCTGGTGTAGGAACCGCGAAAGTCAATAAGCGCACAGCAAGCTCCCACAAACAGCAATGTGATAATGACCAGATAATCTATCTTTTTGTTATGTTAATTGAGGGATACACATTGGCTAGGACACTGGGGATAACTGCCCTGCTCTTTCCCACATTACAACAGTGACTACATTCCAAAAGTACCTCATTGGCTGTAAAGCACTTCAAGACATCTGGTGGTCATGAAAGGCACTATATAAATGCAAGTCTTTCTTTCTCGAAATAGTGCCATGGGATCTTTTATATCCACCTGAGAGAGCAGACAGGGCCTCAGTTTAACGTCTCATCCAAAAAACACTCCCGCACTCCCTCAGCACTGCATTGGACTGTCAGCCTAGATTTTTGTGCTCAAGTCTCTGGGCTGGGACTTGAACCCACAACTTTCAGACTCAGAGGCGAGAGTGCTACCAACTGAGTCACAGCTGACACTAAAGAACAAGCAGTTCTGACGAAAGGTCATCGACCTGAAACGTTAACTCTGTTTCTCTCTCCACAGGGGCTGCCTGACCTGCTGAGTATTTCCAGCATTTTCTGTTTTTATTACAGAAACGAGGGAGTGATTGCTGACAGGAAGAATGTTGGGTCGTCCTGCGCATGCGCACCTCCCTGGCGGCTGAGGTGAAACACCGACTCGCCCCCACCTCAGCCGTGCACGTGTACCAGATGTTGCGGCTCCGCATGCGCATCCGATGTTCCAACCGCGGGGTTTGTGTGCTGAGCATGCACGTTGCGGAGCGATTGGGATGGGTGATTGTGGAGCAGGAGGGAGAGCACGGGGACCATGAGCACATGCACGGGACTCAGAGTCAACAGAGCGCTTTATGGAGCGCTGGGGCTTGTGGGTATTACAGCCGCCATTACTGCTGACCCTTTCAACCAACCTGTGCAGCAGCTGGAACCTGAAAATCAGCTTCACTGCCCCTAGGTTCGGAAAGGGGAAAATTAAACAACAGTTTGCCTCTGATCCTTTTCTGAACTCAATTTACAGGGTTACAGAAGTGGAGCAGTTACAGGCGGGAAGCTCAGACCAAATTAGTAACAATACCGTGGAGGAGGAATTCCTGGAGTGTTTACGGGATGGTTTCCTGGACCAATATGTTGAGGAACCAACCAGGGATCAGGCCATCTTAGACTGGGTTTTATGTAACGAGAAAGGATTAATTAGCAATCTTGTTGTACGAGGCCCCTTGGGTCGGAGCGATCATAATATGATTGAATTCTTCATTAAGATGGAGAATGAAGTAGTTGACTCAGAAACTAGGGTCCTCAATTTAAATAAAGGAAACTACGATGGTCTGAGGAGCGAGTTGGGTAGGATTGATTGGGGAATGGCACTCAAAGGGTTGACGGTGGATAGGCAATGGCAAACATTCAAAGACCGAATGGATGAACTACAGAAGTTGTTCATCCCAGTTTGGCATAAAAAGAAAGCAAAAAAGGTGACTCAACCATGGCTAACAAGGGAAATTAGGGATAGCATAAGATCCAAGGAGAGGGCATACAAATTGGCCAGAAAAAGCAATAATCCTGAGGATTGGGAGCAGTTCAGGATTCAACAAAGGAGGACAAAGGGATTAATTAAGAAAGGGAAAATAGAATATGAGAGTAAGCTTGCAAGGAACATAAAAACTGACTGTAAAAGCTTTTATAGATATGTGAAGAGAAAAAGATTGGTGAAGTCAAGCGTAGGTCCCTTGCAGTCAGAATCGGGGGAATTTATAATGGGGAACAAAGAAATGGCAGACCAACTAAATACATATTTTGGTTCTGTCTTCACAAAGGAGGACACAAATAACCTCCCAGAAATACCGGGGAACTTAGGGTCTGATGAAAGGGTGGAACTGAAAGAAAATCAGTATTTGTAGGGAAATGGTGTTAGGAAAGTTGATGGGACTGAAGGCCGATAAATCCCCAGGGCCTTATAATCTACATCCCAGGGTACGTAAGGAAGTGGCCCTAGAGATAGTAGATGCATTGCTGGTCATCTTCCAGAACTCAATAGACTCTGGAACAGTACCCACGGATTGGAGGGTAGCTAATGTTACCACACTATTCAAAAAAGGTGGCAGAGAAAAAGCGGGTAATTATAGACTGGTAAGCCTGACATCGGTAGTGGGGAAAATGCTAGAGTCCATTATAAAAGATGTAATAGCAGAGCACTTGGAAAGCAGTGACAGGATCGGACAAAGTCAACATGGATTTACAAAAGGTAAATCATGCTTGACTAATCTACTGGAATTTTTTGAGGATGTAACTGGTAAAATAGATAAGGAGAACCAGTGGATGTGATGTATTTGGACTTTCAGAAGGCTTTCGATAAGGTCCCGCATAAGAGGTTAGCGTGCAAAATTAAGGCACATGGGATTGGGGGCAAGGTATTGACTTGGATAGAGAACTGGTTGGCGGACAGAAAGCAAAGAGTTGGAATAAACGGGTCATTTTCCGAGTGGCAGGCAGTGACTAGTGGGGTACCGCAAGGATCAGTCCTAGGGCCCCAGCTGTTCACAATATAAATTAATGATCTGGATGAGGGAACTGGATGTAATATCTCCAAATTTTCAGATGACACAAAGCTGGGTGGGAGGGTATGCTGTGAGGAGGATGTCATCAAACTCCAGTACAATTTGGACAGGTTAGGTGATTGGGCAGAAACATGGCAAATGCACTATAATGTGGATAAATGTGAGGTTATCCACTTTGGAGGCAAAAACAGGAAGGCAGATTATTATTTGAATGGCAATAGATTGGTGAAGGGGAAGTGCAAGAGACCTGGGTGTTCTTGTGCACCAGTCGCTGAAGGTAAGCATACAGGTGCAGCAGGCGGTTAAGAAGGCAAATGGTATGTTGGCCTTCGTAGCAAGAGGGTTCGAGTACAGGAATAAGGATGTCTTGCTACAGTTGTACAGGGCCTTGGTGAGACCGCACCTTGAGTATTGTGTGCAGTTTTGGTCGCCTTATCTGAGGAAGGACGTTCTTGCCATGGAAGGAGTGCAGCGAAGATTCACCAGGCTGATACCTGGGATGGCAGGAATGACGTATGAGGAGAGATTGCGTCGATTGGGCTTATACTCACTGGAGTTTAGAAGATTGAGAGGGGATCTCATCGAAACCTATAAAATTCTGTCAGGCCTGGACAAACTAGATGCTGGAAGGATGTTCCTGATGGTCGGGGAGTCCAGAACCAGGGGTCATAGTCTAAGGATAAGGGGTAGGACATTTAGGACTGAAATGAGGAGGAATTTCTTCACCCAAAGAGTGGTGAACCTGTGAAATTCTCTGCCACAGAGGGCGGTGGAGGCCAGTTCATTAAATATATTCAAGAAAGAGTTGGATATATTTCTTAAGGCTGAAGGATCAAGGGATATGGGGAGAAGGCAGGGACAGGGTACTGAATTTGAATGATCAGCCATGATCTCATTGAATGGCGGAGCAGGCTCGAAGGGCCGAATGGCCTACTCCTGCTCCTATCTTCTATGTTTCTATGTTTCTATGTATCACGTCAAGATCTGACAGAGTTGCTCGATTCATCAGGAGTTGAATATCATCGGCCTTTGCACATGGAAGGAGAAAACAGCGATCGCAGCAATGACAAACAGCACACGTGTTCAGTGTGTGGACGCGGATTCAGCCAATTGCCTGACCTGGCGAGACACGTGCACCGTCACACCGGGGAGAAACCGGGTAAAGGTAGGGACGGCGGGAAGGGATTCAGTTCCCCGTCTGCAATAAAACTTCAATGGCGCAGTCACACCAGGGACATTCTGTTCACCTGCTCCGTGTGGAAAGGATTTGTTTGTTCATCCCTCCTGCAAGCACACCAGCGAGTTCACAATGGGGAGAGACCATTTCAGTGTTCTGGCTGTGGGAAAAGCTTTAAAAGCCCCGGGGATCTGAAGAAACACCAGCGAGTTCACACTAACGAGAGACCCTTTAACTGTCCTGACTGCGGGAAGAGTTTTAAAAGCCTCCGGAGCTCAAGCAACACCAGCGAGTTCACACTGGGAGAGACCGTTCACCTGCTCCGATTGTGGGAAGGGATTCACTCAGACAGCCAACCTGCAGAGACACCAGCGCCTCCACACTGGGGAGAGGCCATTCACCTGCTCCATGTGTGGGAAGGGATTCAGTGAGTCATCCAACCTGCAGACACACCAGCTTGTTCACAGTGACGAGAGATCCTTTAAATGTTCTGACTGTGGGAAGAGCTTTAAAAGCCCCCAGGAGCTGAAGGGACACTGGCTCCTACACACTGGGGAGAGACCGTTCACCTGCTCCGTGTGTGGGAAGGGATTCGCTCGGTCCTCCAACCTCCTTTCACACCAGCTTGTTCACACTGATGAGAGGCCGTTTAACTGCCCTGACTGTGGGAAGCGTTTTAAAAGCCCTGGGGATCTGAAGGGACACCAGCTTGTTCACACTGCGGAGAGGCTGTACACCTGCTCCGTGTGTGGGAAGGGATTCTTGAAGTCCTCCACCCTGCTGAGACACCAGCTTGTTCACACTGATGAGAGACCATTTAACTGTTCTGACTGTGGGAAGAGCTTTAAAAGCCTTGGGGATCTGAAGGGACAACAGCGAGTTCACACGAATGAGAGACCCTTTAAATGTTCTGAGTGTGGGAAGAGTTTTAAAATCCCTGGGGAGCTCAAGCAACACCAGCGAGTTCACACTGCAGAGAGGCCGTTCACCTGCTCCATGTGTGGGAAGGGATTCACTCAGTCATCCACCCTCCTGTCACACCAGCTTTTTCACACTGACAAGAGACCCTTTCAGTGTTCTGACTGTGGGAAGAGTTTTAAAAGCTCGAAGAGCCTTAAGAGTCACCAGCGCCTTCACACTGATCATAGAATCTAACAGCACAGAAGGAGGTGATTCGGCCGATCGTGTCTGTGCCGGCTCTTTGAAAGAGCTGTCCAATTTAGTCCCAAACCCCAGCTTTATCCCCAGAATTCTGCAAACTAGTCCTCTTCAAGTACATGTCCAATTACCGTTTGAAAGTTCCTGTGGAACCTGATTCCAGCATCCTTTCAGATGGTGCATTCCAGAACTTAACAGCCCTCTGTGTGAAAACAATTCTCCTCATTTCCCCTCTAGTTCTTTTAGCAACTATTTTAAATCTGTGACCTTTGGTTACCGACCCACTTGCCAGAGTGAACAGTTTCTCCCTACTTGCTCGATCAAAACCCCTCATCATTTTGAACACCTCTATTAGGTCTCCTCTTAACCTTCTCTGCTCTAAGGGGAACAATCCCAGCTTCTCCAATCTCTCCACATAACTGAAGTCCCTCATCCCTGGTACCATCCTGGTCAACCTCCTCTGTACCCTCTCTAAGACCTTGATATCCTTCCTAAAGTGTGGTGCCCAGAACTGTACACAAGACTCCAGCTGAGGCCAAAACCCTGCAGCTGTACAAAACCCTGGTTAGACCACACCTGGAGTACTGTGAGCAGTTCTGGGCACCACACCTTAGGAAGGATATATTGGCCTTGGAGGGAGTGCAGCGTAGGTTTACCAGAATGATACCCAGACTTCAAGGGTTAAGTTACGAGGAGAGATTACACAAATTAGGGTTGTATTCCCTAGAATTTAGAAGGTTAAGGTGTGATCTGATCGAAGTTTTCAGGATATTAAGGGGAACAGATAGGGTAGATAGAGAGAAACTATTTCCGCTGGTTGGCAATTCTAGGACTGGGGGCGTAGTCTAAAAATTAGAGCCAGACCTTTCAGGAGTGAAATTAGGAAACACTTCTACACACAAAGGGTGGTAGAAGTTTGGAACTCTCTTCCGCAAACGGCAATTGATGCGAGATCAATTGTTAATTTTAAATCTGAGATTGATAGGTTTTTGTTACCCAAAGGTATTAAGGGATATGGGCCAAAGGTGGGTGTATGGAGTTAGGTCACAGATCAGCCTGATAATCTACATCCAAGGGTACTTAAGGAAGTGGCCCTAGAAATAGTAGATGCATTGCTGATCATCTTCCAACATTCGATGGAATCTGGAACAGTACCCATGGATTGGAGGGTGGCTAATGTTACCCCACTGTTCAAAAAAGGTGGTAGAGAGAAAGTGGGAAATTACAGACCAGTAAGCCTGACATCCGTAGTGGGGAAAATGCTTGAGTCCATTATAAAAGATGTAATAGCAGAGCACTTGGAAAACAGTGACAGGATCGGACAAAGTCAACATGGATTTACAAAAGGTAAATCATGCTTGACTAATCTACTGGAATTTTTTGAGGATGTAACTGGTAAAATAGATAAGGGAGAACCAGTGGATGTGGTGTATTTGGACTTTCAGAAGGCTTTCGATAAGATCCCACATAAGAGATTAGCGTGTAATGTTAAGGCACATGGGATTGGGGGCAACGTATTGACTTGGATAGAGAACTGGTTGGCAGATAGAAAGCAAAGAGTTAGAATAAATGGGTCTTTTTCTGAGTGGCAGGCAGTGACTAGTGGGGTACCGCAGGGATCGGTCCTTGGATCCCAGCTATTCACAGTATATATTAATGATCTAGACAAGTGAACTAGATGTAATATCTCCAAGTTTGCAGACAACACAGAGCAGGGTGGGCGTGTGTGCTGTGAGGATGCCGAGAAACTACAGGATGATTTGGACAGGTTGGGTGATTGGGCAGAAGCATGGCAAATGCAATATAAGGTGGATAAATGTGAGGTTATCCACTTTGGTGTCAAAAACAGGAAGGCAGATTATTATCTGAATGGCAATAGATTGGGAGAAGGGGAAGTGCAACGAGTCCTGGGTGTCCTTGTGCACCAGTCGCTGAAGGTAAGCATGCAGGTGCAGCAGGCGGTTAAGAAGGCAAATGGTATGTTGGCCTTCATAGCGAGTGGGTTTGAGTACAAGAACAAGGATGTCTTGCTGCAGTTGTACAGGGCCTTGGTGAGACCACATCTTGAGTATTGTGTGCAGTTTTGGTCGCCTTATCTGAGGAAGGACATTTTTGCCATGGATGGAGTTCAGCGAAGATTCACCAGGCTGATACCTGGGATGGCAGGAATGATGTATGAGGAGAGATTGAGTCAATTGGGCTTGTACTCGCTGGAGTTTAGAAGAATGAGAGGGGATCTCATTGAAACTTATAAAATTCTGGCAGGATTGGACAGACTAGATGCAGGGAGGATGTTCTCGATGGTCTGGGAATCCAGAACCAGGGGTCACAGTCTAAGGATAAGGGGTAGGCCTTTTAGGACAGAAATTAGGAGGAATTTCTTCACCCAGAGAGTGGTGAACCTGTGGAATTCTCTACCACAGAAGGCAGTCGAGGCCAATTCATTAAATACATTCAAGAAGGAGTTGGATATATTTCTTAAGGCTAAAGGGATCAGGGGGTATGGGGAGAAAGCAGGGACCGGGTACTGAACTTGGATGATCAGCCATGATCACACTGAATGGCGGGGCAGGCTCGAGGGGCCGAATGGCCTACTCCTGTCCTATGTTCCTAGTGATTTGTAAAGGTTTAGTGTAACTTCCTTGTTTTTGCATTCAATGGCCCTATTTGCAAAGCCAAGTATCCCATACGCTTTCTGAACTGCCTCACCAACTTGCCGTGGCACTTTCAAAGATTTTTGAATATGGACCCCCAGGTCCCTCTGCTCTTGCACCCCCTCAAAATAGTCCCATTTAGATTATACGGCTTCTCCCTGTTGTTTCTCCCAAAGTGCATCACTTCACACTTATCCTCATTTAATTTCATCTGCATTGTGTCTGCTCATTTCACAGTCTGTCTCTGTCCTCCTGAAGTCTGCTACTACTATGCTCACTATTTACTACGTTGCCAAGTTTTGAATCATCTGTAAACTTCAAAATTGCACACCTACACCCAAGTCCAGGTCATTTATATATAAAACAAGAAAAGCAATGGTCCTAATCCCGACTCCTGGGGGAGCCCACTGCATACTTCCCTCCAGTCAGCAAAACATCCCTCAGCACTGCTCACTGTCTCCTCTCCCTTAGCCAATTATACCCAAATTACCATCAGCCCTTTAATTCCCTGTGCTTCTATTTTCCGAGTAAGTCTCTTATGTGGTATTTTATCAAATGCCTTTTGAAAGTCCATATATACAACATCTGCTGCACTACCTTCATCAACCCTCTGTTACTTCATCAAAGAACTCAATCAGGTTAGTCAGACACAATTTACTTTTAACAAATCCATACTGGCTGCCCCTTATTAACCCATGCTTCTCCAAGTGAGAATTAATTTTGTTCTCGACAATGGTCTCTAGTCGTTCACCCATCACTGACATTAGACTGATTGGTCTGTAGTTACCAGGTTTATCCCTCTCCCCTTTTCTAAACAGGGGTGTAACATTTGCAATCCTCCAGTCTTCTGGCACCATTCCCATATATCTGAGGGAGATTGAAAGATTGTGGTCAGAGCTTCTGCTGTCTCCACCCTAGCTTCCCTCAGCAATCTAGGATGCATCACATCTGGACCGGGTGACTTGTTAACTTTGAGTGATGACAACCTATTTAGCACCTCCTTTCTATCCATTTTTATCCAATTTCTCTACTCCCCCCTCCTCTACTGCGACATTAACTTCATCCTCTTCTTTTGTGAAGACAGATGCTAAGTACTCATTCAGTACCTCAGCCATGCCCTCTGCCCCCGTATGATGAGCTCCTATTTGGTCCCTAATTGGCCCCATCATTCCTTTAACTATCCTTTTACTTTTGATACATTTATAAAAGATTTTTGGGTTCCCTTTTACGTTACCCACCAATCTTTTCTCGTATTCTCTCCCTTGTGTCAGCTGTGGCTCAGTGGGTAGCACACTTGCCTCTGAGTCAGAAGGTTGTGGGTTCTAGTCCTACTCCAGGGACTTGAGCACATAAAGCTAGGTTGACACTGCAGTGCAGTTCTGAGGGAATGCTGCACTGTCGGAGGTGCCGTCTTTCTGATGAGACTTTAAACTGAGATCCCGTCTGCTCTCTCAGGTGGATGTAAAAGATCCCATGGCACTATTTTGAAGAAGAGCAGGGGAGTTATCCCCGGTGTCCTGGCCAATATTTATCCCTCAACCAACGTAACAAAAACAGATTACCTGGTTTTTATCACATTGCTGTTTGTGAGAGCTTACTGTGCACAAATTGGCTGCCGTGTTTCCCACATTACAACAGTGACTTTGAGATGTCCAGTGGTCATGAAAGGCGCTATATAAATGCAAGTCTTTCTTTCCTATAATTATAATAATAATCAACTTTATTGTCATTGTTAGTGCACAAGTGCAGTACAACGAAATGTAGGCTTGCGGCTCCCGAGAGTGTACATTTAGATTAAGACATTTAAACATTCAACATACATTTGGCTTGTAATACATTAACATAAACATAACCATAATAAAGTGCATTGGCAGATGTGCAGGCTTTAGAGTTTATTTGTGGAGTTCAGTAGGATGACAGCCCTGGGAAAGAAGCTGTTCCTAAATCTGGTCGTACGGGTGCGAATGCATCTGTAGCATCTCCCAGATGGCAGGAGGGCGAACAGGCTGTGGCTGGGGTGGGTAGGGTCTTTGATGATGGTCCGTGACCTCCGTAAACAGCGTTTCTGGTATATGTGCTCTATGGTCGGTAGCCGGGTGCTGGTAATGCATTGGGCAGTTTTGACTACCCGCTGCAGGGCTTTCCGGTCATAGTAGCTACAGCTGCCATACCATACTGTGATACAGTTCGTCAGGATGCTCTCTATTGTGCAGCGGTAAAAGTTAGAGAGGATCAGGGGTGACAGGTTACATCCCTTCAGCCTCCTTAGGAAATATAGGCGCTGCTGGGCCTTCTTCACCAGAGAGGAGGTATTGAGGGACCAGGAGAGGTCTTCCGTGATGTGGACTCCGAGGACTCCTTTTTCAATTTCCCCCGCACTCTCTGTATTCTTTTGGTTTTTGACTGTCTTCTGTACCTGATATTTGTTGTAAACCTCCTTTTTCTGTTTTATTCTAACCTCGATATCCTTTGTCATCCAGGGAGCTCGAGCTTTGGACACCCCATCTTTCCTCCTTATGGGAATATGCTTGGTTTGTACCCGGTGTCAAATTTTGTTTTATAACGTTCCCGTGAAGCACGTTGGGACATTTTACTACATTAAATACGTTATATAAATACAAATCGTTGTTATTGTCTGAAACTAACAAATTCCACAGAGGAAAATAACAATTTTTTTACTCCGAAATAATAAATATTTTGTTCCACAAAGTTTATCTGCTTTTATTGATGAATTTAAAAAGTCTCCATTAAAACCTGAGCCAGTGTGTTGTGAGACAAAGAGCCTTGTGTCCAATAAGGGGAATAAAGGCCCACAGCCTCCCCTGGCCCCGGGCCCTGAACAAGGGACTGGAGAAACTCGCTGCCCTGCGGATCAGACAATCAGCCGGTGCTAGTCCCGCCCCTCTGGCTCCCCGATTGGTTGGAGGACCCGCCGCCGGCTCGCTCCCTAGTGGTCGGAAGCTCCCGTCAATCAGGCCGTGGACCCTGGTCACGTGTCCATGGGGCGATGACGTCACTGAGGCCCCGGTCACGTGTCGCTGAGGAAGTCTGACCCGCTCCGCGAGGCTGAATCCGCTCCGTTCGCTTCCGGGGACCCTCGGACTCCCAGGTTTGTGTTTACCATCATTTGTTTCCCCGTCTCTCTCCGCTCGTCCGTCTACCTGAGAAAACTCGCTTTCCGCCGGTAATTCCGACTCTTCAACTGTTAACGACCATTACCCAGAGTGTCGCCCCCGAGCATGCGCACTAGCAGCTGATCCTGGGACTCTGCCCCTGAGCATGCCCACTAGCACCTGGTCCTGGGACTCTCTACCCCTGAGCATGCCCACTAGCAGCTGGTTCTGGGACTCTGCTGCCCCTGAGCATGCCCACTAGCAGCTGGTCCTGGGAATCTGGGCCCCTGAGCATGCGCACTAGCAGCTGGTCCTGGGACTCTGCTGCCCCTGAGCATGCCCACTAGCAGCTGGTCCTGGGACTCTGCCCCTGAGCATGCCCACTAGCAGCTGGTCCTGGGACTCTGCTGGTCCTGAGCATGTGCACTAGCAGCTGGTCCTGGGACTCTGCTACCCCTGAGCATGCCCACTAGCAGCTGGTCCTGGGACTCTGCCCCTGAGCATGCCCACTAGCAGCTGGTCCTGGGACTCTGCCCCTGAGCATGTGCGTTCTAAACCCCAACAAGATAGGCGCATGTGGACTTTGAGGTGCCCAGAGAGGAATCTGTCATTTGCCTTTGATCAATAACCCTCGTGGTCTTGAGGACCTCCATCAGGCTGGCCCTCATCCTTCGCTGCTTCAGTGCAAAAAAAAAGCCCCAAACTTCTCCAATCTCTGTTACTAACTGCTCTTTGGAACAGAGGAGACTGAGGGAGACTTGATTTGCGGTGTATAAAATTATGAGGGGCCTGGATAGAGTGGGTAGGAAGAACCTATTTTCCTTAGCAGCGAGGTCAATAACCAGGGGCCATAGATTTAAAGTAATTGGTAGAAGGATTACAGGGGAGTTGAGGAGAACTTTTTTCACTCAGAGGGTGGTCGGGGTCTGGAACTTTCTGCCTGAAAGGGTGGTAGAGGCAGAAGCCCTCATCTCAGTTGAAAAGTACTTGGATATGCAGATGAAGTGCTGTCACCTGCAGAGCTACAGACCAAGAGCTGGAAAGTGAGATTAGGCTGGAAAGCTGTTTTTCGGCCGGCTCAGGCACGATGGGCCGAATGGCCTCCTTCTGTGCCCTACATTGTGAGACAGTCTTGGTCAAAATGGAGTGAAAAAGAGAAACAAAGAACTTAAAGAAAGAAAAAAAAGACTTGCATTTATATAGCGCCTTTCACCACCATCGGACGTCCCGAAGCGCTTTACAGCCAATGAAGTGGAGTCACTGTTGTAATGTGGGAAAAGCGGCAGCCAATTTGCGCTCAGCAACATCCCACAACCAGCAATTCCAAAATTCTATAGATTATGGAACAGTTCCTGCAGATTGGAGGGTGGCAAATGTAACCCCACTATTAGCCTAACATCAGTAGTAGGGAAAATGCTAGACTCAATTATAAAGGATGTGATAACAGGACACTTAGAAAATATCAACAGGATTAGACAGAGTCAACCTGGATTTATGAAAGGGAAATCATGTTTGACAAACCTACTGGAGTTTTTTGAGGATGTAACTGGTAGAATAGATAAGGGAGAACCAGTGGATGTAGTGTATTTGGACTTTCAGAAGGCCTTTGATTAAAGGCCCACATAAGAGGTTAGTGTGCAAAATTAAAGCTCATAGGATTGGGGATAATATACTGGCATGGATTGAAAATTGGTTAACAGACAGGAAACAGAGAATAGGAATAAATGGGTCTTTTTCGGGGTGGCAGGCGGTGACTAGTGGGGTACCGCAGGGATCAGTGCTTGGGCCCCAGCTATTCACAATATATATCAATGATTTGGATGAGGGAACCAAATGTAATTTTTCCAAGTTTGCTGATGACACGAAACTAGGTGGGTTTGTGAGTTGTGAGGAGGAAGCAAAGAGGCTTCAAGGCAATTTAGACAAGTTGAGTGAAACATAGAAACATATAAGATAGGAGCAGGAGTAGGCCATTCGGCCCCTCGAGCCTGCTCCGCCATTCAATGCGATCATGGCTGATCATCCAAATTCAGTACCCGATCCCTGCTTTCTCCCCATATCCCTTGATCCCTTTAGCCTTAAGAAATATATCCAACTCCTTCTTGAATATATTTAATGTATTAGCCTCCACCGCCTTCTGTGGTAGAGAATTCCACAGGTTCACCACTCTCTGTGTAAAGAAATTCCTCCTCATTTCTGTCCTAAATAGCTTACCCCTTATCCTTAGACTGTGACCCCTGGTTCTGGACTCCCCAACCATCGGGAACATCCTTCCTGCATCTAGTCTGTCCAGTCCTGTCAGAATTTTATAAGTTTCAATGTTTCTATCCCCTCTCATTCTTCTAAACTCCCACGCGTACAAGCCCAATCGTCCCAATCTCTCCTCATACGTCATTCCTGCCATCCCAGGTATCAGCCTGGTAAATCTTCGCTGAACTCCTTCCATGGCAAGAACATCCTTCCTCAGATAAGGCGACCAAAACTGCACACAATACTCAAGATGTGGTCTCACCAAGGCCCTGTACAACTGCAGCAAGACATCCTTGTACGATAGCAAAATACTGCAGATGTTGGAAATCCGAAATAACAACAGAAAATGCTGGAAAAACTCAGCAGGTCAGGCAACATCCGTGGAGAGAAATTTGAGTTGACGTTTCGGGTTGGACCCTTCTTCAAAACTGGAAAGAAAAGAAACTACATCGGAGGCAGGGCTGCGATCGGACAAAAGAATAAAAGAAACAAAAGAAGTAAAAGAGATTAGAAGCTAGACGAGATGGTAATAGGCTGGGATTAGGTGTAAAGTGTACTGGCAGGGCAAAAGATAGCTGCCAGGTGTGAGAGAGAAACAAAAGGAAAGGGGGGGGGAAAAGGAGTGGAACAATTACAAGAGAAAATGAAATGGGGGCCGAGCTTATGATCTGAAATTGTTGAACTCGATATTGAGTCCGGAAGGCTGCAGACTGCCTAATCGGAAGATGAGGTGCTGTTCCTCGAGTTTACGTTGAGCTTCCGTGGAACAATACAAGAGGCCAAGGACGGTGAGGTCCGAGTGGGAATGGAGCGGTGAATTAAAATGACAGGCGACCGGAAGCTCGGGGTCACCCTTACGGACTGAACGGAGGTGTTCCGCAAAGCGGTCACCCAATCTGCCTTTGGTCTCCCCAATGTAGAGGAGACCGCATCGTGAGCAGCGAATACAGTATACTAGATTGCAAGAAGTACAAGTAAATCGCTGTTTCACCTGGAAGGGGTGTTTGGGGCCCTGGACAGTGGGAAGGGGGGAGGTATAGGGGCAGGTGTTACATCTCCTCCGCTTGCACGGGAAGGTGCCAGGCGAAGGGGAAGGGCTGTTTGGGGTGATAGAGGAGTGGACTAGGGTGTCTCGGAGAGAGCGGTCCCTGCGGAATGCTGAAAGGGGAGGGGAGGGGAAGATACGTTTGGTGGTGGGATCACTTTGGAGGTAGCGGAAATGCCGGAGGGTGATCCGTTGAATGTGGAGGCTGGTGGGGTGAAAGGTGAGGACAAGGGGAACCCTATCGTGGTTCCGGGAGGGAGGGGCAGGGGTGAGGGCAGAAGTGCGGGAGATAGAACTGACACGGTCGAGGGCCGTGTCAACCACGGTAGAGGGGAATCCTCGGTTGCGGAAAAAGGAAGACATGTCTGAAGCACTGGTGTGGAAGGTGGCGTCGTCGGAGCAGATACGGCGGAGGCGGAGAAACTGGGAGAATGGAATAGAGTCCTTACAGGAAGCGGGGAGGGAGGAAGTGTAGTTCAGGTAGCTGTGGGAGTCAGTGGGCTTGTAGTAAATATTGGTCGATAACCTATCCCCAGAGATGGAGACGGAGAAGTCGAGGAAGGGAAGGGAAGAGTCCGAGATGGACCATGTGAAGGCGAGGGAAGGGTGGAAATTGGAGGCAAAGTGAATGAAATTGTCAAGTTCGGGGCGAGAGCAGGAAACGGCACCGATACAGTCATCAATGTATCGGAAAAAGAGGTGAGGGAGGGGACCCGAGTAGGACTGGAACAAAGAATGTTCCACATAGCCCACGAAAAGGCAGGCATAGCTAGGACCCATGCGGGTACCCATGGCAACACCTTTGATTTGGAGGAAATGAGTGGAGTTAAAGGAGAAGTTGTTCAATGTGAGAACAAGTTCAGCCGGGCGGAGGAGGGTCGTGGTGGATGGGGACTGGTCGGGCCTCTGTTCAAGGAAGAAGCGGAGCGCCCTCAGGCCATCCGGGTGGGGGATGGAGGTGTAGAGGGATTGTACGTCCATGGTGAAAAGGAAGCGGTTGGGGCCAGGAAACTGGAAACTGTTAAAGTGGCGGAGGGCGTCCGAAGAGTCACGGATGTAGGTGGGAAGAGACTGGACAAGGGGAGAAAAGATAGAGTCGAGATAGGAAGAGATAAGTTCTGTAGGGCAAGAACGGGTGCAAGAACAGCACCTCATCTTCCGATTAGGCAGTCTGCAGCCTTCCGGACTCAATATCGAGTTCAACAATTTCAGATCATAAGCTCGGCCCCCATTTCATTTTCTCTTGTAATTGTTCCACTCCTTTCCCCCCCCCCCTTTCCTTTTGTTTCTCTCTCACACCTGGCAGCTATCTTTTGCCCTGCCAGTACACTTTACACCTAATCCCAGCCTATCACCATCTCGTCTAGCTTCTAATCTCTTTTACTTCTTTTGTTTCTTTTATTCTTTTGTCCGATCGCAGCCCTGCCTCCGATGTAGTTTCTTTTCTTTCCAGTTTTGAAGAAGGGTCCAACCCAAAACGTCAACTCAAATTTCTCTCCACGGATGTTGCCTGACCTGCTGAGTTTTTCCAGCATTTTCTGTTGTTATTTAGCAAGACATCCTTGTTCCTGTACTCAAACCCTCTCGCTATGAAGGCCAACATACCATTTGCCTTCTTAACCGCCTGCTGCACCTGCATGCTTACCTTCAGCGACTGGTGCACAAGGACACCCAGGTCTCATTGCACTTCCCCTTCTCCCAATCTATTGCCATTCAGATAATAATCGGCCTTCCTGTTTTTGCCACCAAAGTGGATAACCTCACATTTATCCACGTTATATTGTATCTGCCATGCTTCTGCCCAATCACCCAACCTGTCCGAATCATCCTGTAGTTTCTCGGCATCCTCCTCACAGCACACACGCCCAGCTTTGTGTCATCTGCAAATTTGGAGATATTACATCTAGTTCCCTTGTCTAGATCATCATTAATATATATTGTGAATAGCTGGGGTCCAAGGACCGATCCCTGCGGTACCCCACTAGTCACTGCCTGCCACTCGGAAAAAGAGCCGTTTATTCCAACTCTTTGCTTCCTGTCTACCAACCAGTTCTCTATCCAAGTCAGTACCTTGCCCCCAATCCCATGTGCCTTAACTTTACACGCTGTGGAAACGTGAATAAAATGGACAATGAATTGGCTTACAAAAATGGTTTGGATTTGGAAATGGGAATAAAATGGGCAATGAATTGGCTCACAAAATGGCTTCACACAAGAAAAGTCTAGATTAGATTAAAAAGCAGCCCCAGCTTTGCAAAGTGCAAAAGCTAGCAGAACAGAGAAATACCTGCCCCAGCCTGAGGCCAAGTATTAACGAAGTGCTAACGACCAGATCAGGGTCACTGAAAGGGCCTAACTGCTGACTAGAGAATGGTTGACTAGCCATTGTTCGGTGCCCACAGCAGTGAGACAAGTCAGGACCTGCTTGCCAGACTGAAGACCAGATCATGGTCAAACTGAAAGGGCTTGAGTGATCCCTTATTGGAGAATGCTTGTTGCCAGGGAAGTGATGTAAGGAAACACTTGTTGCCAGGGAAGTGATGTAGTGACCCTTGTCCAACAGTATAATAGGGGCTTCCCCACAGGTATTCTCTCTCTTAGCCAGAAGGCGTGTGGAACATCAAGAGGGTCAGACATCTCCCAGGGACGTAAATGCTGGCACCACATGTCTAACCCGGTGTGACCCTCGGGACACGAATGTACTGTCGATATGCTGTATGACCACTCCGAACAGTAATGAATAAAATGATGTTGTTTTAACTCTCTGAACCCTCGAGCCTGGAATTCTTCGTACTACGGAACTCAAGACGAGGACCAGAAAAACCCGGTTCTTACAACTTGGCGTAGTCACGGCAGGATCGCAAGACATCAAGAAAGGGGAAAAAGGTAAGCACTGGAATTTATTGTGCCCTTTTTGCACCCTGTCTCTGCGATCTTTATTGAACGAACCAACCGGGTAGCGTACCCTCTGGCTGGCGGTTAACGGAGCACAGGTCCCACTGCTAGCTAGCACGCGGCGGAGTCCGGGACGACTCTAGTCTATTTTAAACTTATTCGTTAAGCCTACGACCTGTGCACAGGTCCCATTGCTAGCTAGCATGCGGCAGAGTCCGGGATGACTCGAGTCTATTTTAAACTTATTCGTTAAGTCTACGACCTGTGGCAACATGACGGAACCAAGTAGAAAACCAACGACGGAAAAAGGAGGCAGAGCCCCTCCTGAGACCACGTTAGAAGAAATAGTAATCCAACTCAAGCAGTATATAGAAAGTACATTCGATGTCCCACAACATGAATATAAGATCGAATAAAAATTTGGTGCCTCAAAAGGACAATGGTCCCTTGATGATATAAAAAGAGCATGGGGCAAGACCACCCGTATGAAAGGAGGGAAAAGAAAAACGGGCTGGGTATTGGCCACCTTGAAACAGTGTAGGCAGAGAGGGGAAATAACTCGGAAGGCGGCAGAGGCCAAAGAGAAAGAACAAAAAACAGCTCTCCGTGAACAGATAACAAAATACAAAACCGAGTTAGAGAAACACCAAAAATGCCTTGAAAAAGCAAACGAAAGAGCAGAAAAGTGGAAGGCAAAAACCAAGAAAGAAAGGGAGATACACCGGGAAAATAGGGAAAATCCCGGAGTGGTGATGACTACTCCAACACCCTTGTATCCTACCTATCCTGCAGCGCCCCCTACAGACCCTCCGGCATATGAACAGCCCACACTCCAACCCCGATCAAACGAAGCCCATATTGCTATAATAAATACCTCTTACGGACTCATCAGATGAAGAAGATATAACCGAGAAACCACCCCCACGTCTTGCCCCCATCAGGTTACAAAAACATGAAGTAGGTGGCCGAAATCTCCGAATTTATACTTATTACCCGGCCAACCCAAAAGATATAGATCAATGGGCAACTGATATGCCACACCCAAAGAAAAGCGGAGTAAAAGCCTGGCAGTTCCTGGAACGAAAAAGAACAATCTATAACCTGCACCCATTTGATGGATGCCAGGTTATAGCAGTAGTAGTTAGCGCAAGAGAGTCGGCCGCCCTGACGGCAATAGTAAATATGGCCGTCACCAGACGAGCAAACGCCCTACTTAACGCAGCCAGACAAGCACACCAAGTGGCCTTAGCGGCGCACCAAGCAGCCAACCCACCTCCAGCTGCCGGAGCCGCACTCCCTGCCGTACCACCTCCAGCTCCACCAGTCCTAATAGTCCCCCCTGACCTAGCTATGATAGAATCCGAAGCCGATAGGACAGAAGGGTGGACGGCCATTAGAAATTGGCTACAGGAAAGGGGCCCGACCAATCCAGACTGGTCCAAAATAGCCTCCTGTGTCCAAAAAGAAAAAGAAGACCCCAATGACTTCGCCAGTCATTTCGCCAACCAGTGGGTAGAGTACTCTGGCATGGGAAAGAATACCGAAGCAGAGGTGGATGCCTGCACCCATGAACCATTGAAAAACGCCTTTATGAATGGTTTGAGACCTGACCTGGCAAAATTGGTAAAATTAACAATGGCAAACTGGAAAACAAACGCAGTTTCTTTTGCGGACCTGACCCAACAAGCCGTAACCCAGGATAGAGAACACTGTGCCAAGCTCCGAGCCATGAAACTAAACCCCCCGGAGCGAGTAAACTCTGCACCCCCCTGGGAAAACCCAGATAAGAAACCAGGCAATTGCCACAAATGTGGGAAAGAGGGACACTGGGCTAGAACATGCCGAGTGGGCAACAGGGGTAGAGGAAGAGGTGGGGGAGGACAATGGCAAGGACAGGCAGTCCCAGATAATCAACCCGGCACAAATCCATGGCAGACCCTGGGCGCCGCCGGCCTGTATGACACCCAGGCAATTACCCCCTCCCCACCGACCCTTAGCCCTGGAGAGATGGCGATGGTAGAAATGTACCGGAACTCAAACTCCACCGGAAGGGAAACCTTCAACAGCATGGCCCGACAGCATTCAAAAAACCAATAGACCCCACCAACGAACCCCCGAAGGTAGAGGTACCTTGGCAACTGAGAGCTTTAATCACCCAAGCCAGGGACGGCCTCTATATGACTTTGTTGGTGGGAAAAACAGATAACTCACCTCCACTGAAAGTAGACTGCCTATTGGATACAGGAGCAGAATTAACGGTCTTCCCCACACAATATGCCCAAGACTGCCCATTAGATGGGAAGACTAAGAAAGCCTCAGGGGCCAGCGGAGAAGACATCATCTTACATAGAACCCACCAAATGACCTTGTGTTTCGGCCCCTATGAAACAAGGGAACATATATGGATTGGGCCCGTCACCGCCCCCATCATAGGCTTGGACATATTGACAAAGCTAGACTTTAGCCTACACTTCACTGGGAATGGAGACATAGGCTGGACGATCCAAAACAGCCCCCGCAGGATAAGAGCTGTGAAAGAGAATAGTAAGGACGAGTGGGGCCTGAAGGACCATCCTATCTGGGCGCGAGATAAATATGAGTGCGGAACCCTACGAATGGACCCCATAACATTCACAGGGAAGCCGCCACCTTCCACAAAACAGTACCCTATAAGCCCCGCCGCCATCGCCGGCATTTTGCCTATAATCAAACAATTAGAACAATTATGGAAACAAAGAGGTTTTCTGACAGCTGCAGGTACACCCATAAAAAATGGAAGAGAGGTAACAGCATTAATGGAGGCCATCCAGTTACCCGAAGAAGTGGCCATACTAAAATGTAAGGGCCATAGCAAAGAGGATACCCCTGAAGCTAGGGGCAATGCTAGGGCAGACGAAGCAGCAAAACACGCCGCCCGTACCATTACCCCCCCAACACCTCAGCTGCGATATATCACGACAAACAATGACCAAGGGGACATCCTACTAATGCAAAGAGAGACCCCAAGGGAGGAGCAATGGACATGGTTAGAAAATGGGTTGCAACCCAATAAAGATGGCATATGGCAACATCTCAAAACGGGAGCAGTAGGATGCCCAAAGAAACTGATGCCGTTTTTGGCCCAACAAATACACTCGTGTGGACACATAGCTGCACAGCAAATGACAGCCAGATTCCAGAGAAATTGGTGGGCAAAAGGGTTTCGAACTCAAGCCCAAAGAATAGTGGAGCAATGTGTGACATGCCAGAAAGTAAATCCCGGACAAAAAATTGAAGTACCAATGTTAAAAGCACCTGCTCCGGCAGGGCCCTTCCAACATTTACAGGTCGACTATATTTCCTTGCCAAAATGTCAGGGATATACAGATGTATTGGTGATAGTCGATCGCTTTTCACGATGGATTGAAGCCACCCCAGTTCGAAGTGCCACTGCTGCTGCAACCGCGAAAGTCTTGTGTAAAGATTACATTCCTAGATGGGGCGTGCCCTTATGTATTGACTCAGACCAAGGCACACATTTTACGGGGGAAATAATTAAAGAACTTTGTAGACTACTACAAATACAATGGTCATTGCATTGCCCATACCACCCCCAATCATCGGGACAAGTGGAAAGAGCAAACAGGACAATTAAACAACAGCTCACTAAGTACCACTCTGAAGGAGTGCCATGGCCTCAGGCCCTACCCCTTGTCCTATGTAGTATTCGAGCCACCCTGAATAGGACCACTGGACTCAGCCCCTATGAGGTCGTTACCGGTAGACCAATGTCGCTACCCGGAACAATAGATCTACGTAGGGCTGACATTCATCTTCTAAGTGACACAGTACTAAAGTATTGCAAAGATCTAACAGATGCTGTCAGTTTTGCTTCCCAACAGGTCAGCGCAGCATGGCAAGAACCCCCACCGGGAGGACACAGTTTAGTCCCCGGGCTACAAGTTTGGGTAAAGAAAATAAAGCCAGCACCCCTGGAAGACAAGTGGGAAGGTCCGTATGTCATCCTGTTGACCACAGGAGCAGCCGTGAAAGTACAAGGAAAGAAAGCTTGGATACACGTGTCACACGTGAAAAGAGATACGACAGGAGCCCCAACAGAAGAATAAATTGGACTTATTGTGTACCATGATTCCCATACATGGCTGAAAACATTGGGACAGAAATTACTGTATGGTTTGATTGTTATAAGTGGTGTAATTTTGGGAATTATTATTTTTGTAAATATTATCAAATGTTGTATAAGTCGTGCAGGAGCTACTATACCCCCTGGCCTCTCCCAAATTAGGGTAGAAGTAGACACAGCAAAGCAGGGGGAACCCCCAGAGGAAGCCTGTTCGGTCCTACACAGTTATCTGTAAATTCGAAATTAAAACCCTTTTGGTTGTGTTCATGGCCAGAACACAAACAAAACGGAGCCACGGGGTATGTTCTTGATAAAGTGCACTATCAAGAGGATACCTTGTATATAATGATTCTTGTAGATTGTATAAAGAATCAAAGGGAGGGATGTGGAAACACGAATAAAATGGACAATGAATTGGCTTATAAAATGGCTTGGATTTGGAAATGGGAATAAAATGGGCAATGAATTGGCTCACAAAATGGCTTCACACAAGAAAAGTCTAGATTAGATTAAAAAGCAGCCCCAGCTTTGCAAAGTGCAAAAGCTAGCAGAACAGAGAAATACCTGCCCCAGCCTGAGGCCAAGTATTAACGAAGTGCTAACGACCAGATCAGGGTCACTGAAAGGGCCTAACTGCTGACTAGAGAATGGTTGACTAGCCATTGTTCGGTGCCCACAGCAGTGAGACAAGTCAGGACCTGCTTGCCAGACTGAAGACCAGATCATGGTCAAACTGAAAGGGCTTGAGTGATCCCTTATTGGAGAATGCTTGTTGCCAGGGAAGTGATGTAAGGAAACACTTGTTGCCAGGGAAGTGATGTAGTGACCCTTGTCCAACGGTATAATAGGGGCTTCCCCACAGGTATTCTCTCTCTTAGCCAGAAGGCGTGTGGAACATCAAGAGGGTCAGACATCTCCCGGGGACGTAAATGCTGGCACCACATGTCTAACCCGGTGTGACCCTCGGGACACGAATGTACTGTCGATATGCTGTATGACCACTCCGAACAGTAATGAATAAAATGATGTTGTTTTAACTCTCCGAACCCTCGAGGCTGGAATTCTTCGTACTACGGAACTCAAGACGAGGACCAGAAAAACCCGGTTCTTACAACGCTAATCTCTTATGCGGGACCTTATCAAAAGCCTTCTGAAAGTCCAAATACACCACATCCACTGGTTCTCCCTTATCTATTTTACTAGTTACATCCTCAAAAAATTCCAGTAGATTAGGCAAGCACAATTTACCTTTTGTAAATCCATGTTGACTTTGTCCGATCCTGTCACTGTTTTCCAAGTGCTCTGCTATTACATGTTTTATAATGGACTCTAGCATTTCCCCCACTACCGATGTCAGGCTTACCGGTCTGTAATTCCCCGTTTTCTCTCTACCACCTTTTTTGAATAGTGGGGTAACATTAGCTACCCTCCAATCCATGGGTGCTGTTCCAGATTCCATCGAATGTTGGAAGATGATCAGCAATGCATCTACTATTTCTAGGGCCACTTCCTGAAGTACCCTAGGATGTAGATTATCGGGCAAATACATGACAGATGCAGTATAACGTGGCTAAATGTGAAGTTATCCACTTCGGTAGAAAAAACAGAAAGGCAGAGTATTATTTAAATGGTGATAGATTGGGAAATGTTGATGTACAAAGGGACCTGGGTGTCCTTGTACACCAGTCACTGAAAGCAAACATGCAGGTGCAGCAAGCAGTTAGGAAGGCAAATGGTACGTTGGCCTTCATTGCAAGAGGATTTGAGTACAGGAGCAAGGATGTCTTACCACAGTTATACAGGGCCTTGGTGAGACCACACCTGGAGTACTGTGTGCAGTTTGGTCTCCTTACCTAAGAAAGGATGTACTTGCCATGGAGGGAGTGCAGCGAAGGTTCACCAGACTGATTCCTGGGATGGCAGGACTGTCGTATGAGGAGAGATTGGGTCGACTAGGCCTGTATTCACTAGAGTTTAGAAGAATGAGAGGGGATCTCATTGAAACGTATAAAATTCTGACAGGGCTAGATAGACTGGATGCAGGGAGGATGTTTCCCCTGGCTAGGGGTCTAGATCGAGGGGTCACAGTCTCAGGATATTTCGGACATTTAGGACTGAGATGAGGAGAAATTTCTTCACTCGGAAGTCGGTGAACCTGTGGAATTCTCTACCACAGAAGGAGATAGATAGATTTCTAGACACAAAAGGCATCAAGGGGTATGGGGAGAGAGCGGGAATATGGTATTGAGATAGAGGATCAGCCATGATCATATTGAATGGCAGAACCGGCTCAAAGGGCCGAATGGCCTACTCCTGCTCCTATTTTTCTATGTTTCTATGCAATGTGATGATGACTAGATAATTTTTTTTTTAGTGATGTTGATTGAGGGATTGATTTTGGCCAGGACACCGGGGATAATTCCCCTAATCTTCGAAATAGTGCCCTGGGATAATTTACGTCCACCCGAGAGAGCAGACGAGGCCTCGGTTTAACGTCTGATCTGAAAGACGGCACCTCCGACAGTGCAGCACTCCCTCAGCACTGCACAAGAGTGTCAGCCTGGATTTTTGCTCTCAAGTCTCTGGAGTGGGACTTGAACCCATGACCTCTGACTCAGAGACGATGGTGCATTTATTTGCCGCCCTTCCCGACCCCAGGATGCCCAAAGCACTTCACGGCCAATTCATTGATTTTGAATTGCTGTTGCTGTTGTAATGTAGGGAAAGGCGCCAGCCAATTTATACTCGGGGACCCTCCGTTATTCCTTCCCCTGGCTTCCCTCAGAATCCTCGGATGGAAACCATCATGTCCCTGGGATTTGTCCCCCCTCCGTTTGAGGAACGTCTTCAGTCCCGTATCTTGTAGCTTTTAAAAGCTCTTTAGAATAATTTGTCCGTGACTACACTGTTGTGGAGTATTTTAAACCAACACTCGACACAAGGTTTTAGATCGATAGTCAAGTTGTCTTTATTGCACCGGTGGGGAAACAGTCTGCTCTGTCTTAGCCAGACCTTTCCAAATTGGTACAGCAAACACTACATTTTTATACATTACAACACACGTCAAAATTCATTCCTGCCACCCGATTGGACCTTGGCCCGCATACATCTTCACTGATTGGTTGCCTGTGCCGCGTTACATTAAAGTACCGCCTTTATTATCGGCCGTTATCCCACAAGCTGTTGTTGCACCTCTGACCTCTGTTTATGCCAAATGGGTCTCATCAACATTGTACTTCTGACTCATTGTCCTCCTTTCCTGCCTCTCGGCCTCTTTCATTGTTTTACTTTCCTGCCAGAACAGAACTTACATCCTCTTGGGTCTCTTATGGTTTCCACATCCGACTATGTTATCAACTTAGAAAAAGCTTTCTACTGCAAAAGGCCCGTTAGATTATTGTCTTTATTACACCATTCAGTGAAACTGCCAGCGATGTCAGTTTAACTCTTTCCCCACTGCAATCCCCCCTTTTGGTACTTGGCCCTTGCCCAAGTTAAACCACATGTATAAGCATCGCTGTGCCTCCTGCTCCATGCGGTGATCAGGCGCTGGTTCGGGAGGCCCTGCATACCCATCATGTTTAGAGCAATCTTGTGTTTTCCGACTCGCTTTAGCTCTTTGTTTGGTCCGTTTCTTTTTGCAAGCGGTGCATGCTGCTATTCCCCATCCTATAGCCATGACTAACTGTACTATCACTAATATATGCAAAATGATGCGGATCCATGGGTGTATGTTGACATTCACTCCACAATCCCACAGCTTCTCATACCACGGGACTTCCTGTAGCTCGACCTCTATGTCCCTTTCTAGTTCCCCAAGACTCCTTTGCAACACTATGTATTGTTTCACCAGCTTACTTAAATCCTCTTTCATTTCTTGCAGATCTTCTTGCAGGCGGGGTATTGGTGCCCCGACCAGATCTTCATAATTAACCAACTCATCCTTTAGACTATCTGGCACATTTAATTTTATCTCGTCCCTTGAATGTACTAAGGGCTTAAACTAAAATGGCAGGAGGTTGGGAACCTGAGCAGGGGGACAGAGGAAAGGGAAACAAGGATAAAAGAAAAAGATAGGAAGGAGAAAAACAAAAGTGGCAGTCAGAGAAATCAATGGTTTAAATCAAACATGGCCACAGTAAATAATAATTCTAATAGGTTTAACAGCGTTAAAAAAACAAGCCTGAAGGCTTTGTGTCTTAATGCGAGGAGCAGTCGTGAAAAGGTGGAAGAATTAGCTGCGCAAATAGATGTAAACGAATATGATTTGATTGGGATTACGGAAACATGGCTCCAGGGTGGCAAAGGCTGGGAACTCAACATCCAGGGGTATTCAATATTCAGGAAAGATAGGCAAAAAGGACAGGGAGGTGGGGTAGCATTACTGGTTAAAGAAGGGATTAACACAATTGTAAGGAAGGATATTAGCTCTGATGATGTGGAATCTATGGGTAGAACTGAGGAATACCAAGGGGCAGAAAACATTAGTGGGAGTGGTATATAGACTGCCAAACAGTAATGCAGAGGTTGGGTATTGCATTAAAAGGGAAATTAGAGAAGCGTGCAAAAAGGGCACAGCAGTCATCATGGGTGACTTTAATCTACATATGGATTGGGCTAACCAAATTAGTAACAATACTGTGGAGGAGGAATTCCTGGAGTGTTTACGGGATGGTTTCCTGGACCAAAATGTCGAGGAACCAACTAGAGATCAGGCCATCTTAGACTTGGTATTATGTAACGAGAAAGGATTAATTAGCAAACTTGTTGTACGAGGCCACTTGGGTCGGAGCGATCATAATATGATCGAATTCTTCATTAAGATGGAGAATGAAGTGGTTGACTCGGAGACTAGGGTCCTGAATTTAAATAAAGGAAACTACGATGGTCTGAGGCTTGAATTGGGTAGGATTGATTGGGGAATGTCACTCAAAGGGTTAACGGTGGATAGGCAATGGCAAACATTCAAAGACCGCATGGATGAACTACAGAATTTGTTCATCCCAGTTTGACATAAAAATAAAACAAAAAGGTGACTCAACCGTGGCTAACGAGGGAAATTAGGGATAGCATAAGATCCAAGGAGAGGACATATAAATTGGCCAAAAAAAGCAGTAATCCAGAGGATTGAGAGCAGGTTAGGATTCAACAAAGGAGGACAAAGGGATTAATTAAGAAAGGGAAAATAGAATATGAGAGTAAGCTTGCAGGGAACATAAAAACTGACTGTAAAAGCTTTTATAGATATGTGAAGAGAAAAAGATTGGTGAAGTCAAGCGTATGTCCCTTGCAGTCAGAATCGGGGAATTTATAACGGGGAACAAAGAAATGGCAGACGAATTAAATACATATTTTGGTTCTGTCTTCACAAAGGAGGACACAAATAACCTCCCAGAGATGTCGGGGAACATAGGGTGTGATGAAAGGGAGGAACTGAATGAAATCAGTATTTGTAGGGAAATGGTGGGATTGAAGGCCGATAAATCCCCAGGGCCTGATAATCTACATCCTAGGGTACTTAAGGAAGTGGCCCAAGAAATAGTAGATGCATTGCTGATCATCTTCCAACATTCGATGGAATCTGGAACAGTACCCATGGATTGGAGGGTAGCTAATGTTACCCCACTATTCAAAAAATGTGGTAGAGAAAAAACGGGGAATTACAGACCGGTAAGCCTGACATCGGTAGTGGGGAAAATGCTAGAGTCCATTATAAAAGGTAATAGCAGAGCACTTGGAAAACAGTGACAGGATCGGACAAAGTCAACATGGATTTACAAAAGGTAAATCATGCTTGACTAATCTACTGGAATTTTTTGAGGATTTAACTAGTAAAGTAGATAAGGGAAAACCAGTGGATGTGGTGTATTTGGACTTTCAGAAGGCTTTTGATATGGTCTGACATAAGAGATTAGCGTGTAAAGTTAAGGCACATGGGATTGGGGGCAAGGCATTGACTTGAATAGAGAACTGATTGGCAGATAGAAAGCAAAGAGTTGGAATAAACGGGTCTTTTTCCGAGTGGCTGGCAGTTACTAGTGGGGTACCGCAGGGATCGGTCCTTCGACCCCAGCTATTCACAATACATATTAATGATCTAGACACAGGAACGAGATGTAATATCTCCAAATTTGCAGATGACACAAAGCTGGGTGAGCGTCTGTGCTGTGAGGAGGATGCCGAGAAACTACAGGATGATTTGGACAGGTTGGGTGATTGGGCAGAAGCATGGCAGATGCAATATAAGGTGGATAAATGTGAGGTTATCCACTTTGGTGTCAAAAACAGGATGGCAGATTATTATCTGAATGGCAATAGATTGGGAGAAGGGGAAGTGCAACGAGACCTGGGTGCCCTTGTGCACCAGTCACTGAAGGTAAGCATGCAGGTGCAGCAGGCGGTTAAGAAGGCAAATGGTATGTTGGCCTTCGTAACGAGAGGGTTTGAGTACAGGAACAAGGATGCCTTGCTGCAGTTGTACAGGGCCTTGGTGAGACCACATCTTGAGTATTGTGTGCAGTTTTGGTCACCTTATCTGAGGAAGGATATTCTTGCCATGGAAGGAGTTCAGCGAAGATTCACCAGGCTGATACCTGGGATGGCAGGAATGATGTATGAGGAGAGATTGGGTCGATTGGGCTTGTACTTGCTGGAGTTTAGAAGAATGAGAGGGGATCTCATTGAAACGTATAAAATTCTGGCAGGACTGGACAGACTAGATGCAGGGAGGATGTTCCCGATGGTCTGGGAATCCAGAACCAGGGGTCACAGTCTAAGGATAAGGGGTAGGCCATTTAGGACAGAAATGAGGAGGAATTTCTTCATCCAGAGAGTGGTGAACCCGTGGATTTCTCTACCACAGAAGGCAGTAGAGGCCAATTCATTAAATGTATTCAAGAATGAGTTGGATATATTTCTTGAGTCTAAAGGGATCAAGGGATATGGGGAGAAAGCAGGGACCGGGTACTGAACTTGGATGATCAGCCATGATCACATTGAATGGCGGAGCAGGCTCGAGGGGCTGAATGGCCGACTCCTGCTCCTATCTTCTATGTTTCATACACCAATCTGGTGTGTCCAATTGTCACAGGGATCTTTCGCGTAAAGCAGAAGTTAGGCATTGTGATTGCACATACAAGGTTACTATATTGGTACTCAGTCTCTGTGGTGGCTATACAATACTCCCCTTCACCCATATATTCTGAGCGGATGTGATGGTGATCAACATGTGATAATTCCAATACACACCCCTCTGTCTTATTGTAGCCGCACTCATCCTTCGGGCCTTCTCCTACCGGATGTGGGCATATCGTAAGCGTGCCTTTCCCGTGGCATCCGTTTAGGGAGACTCCTCTCATAGTACCATTCTTCCTGCTGGCATAGGTATCAATTGGATAGTATTGGAGGTATGTCTCACCCCTCACTATGCCTATGTTTGTTACCTGGTACTGTGGGTATGGAGTCGTGTCTAGTCCCACCACTGGTATCAGGAGTACCATGCCTATCATTGCTGTCACTTCTGCTTTACATTTTTGTATCACTGGATATACTCTGGTCATCCCTTTGAGGGTACAAGCACTCAGAGGGCCTGGATTCTGGCTCAGGCCATAGAACTGTGTGCTGTTAATCCAGTCTGGTACCTCGCCTCGCTGTGTCTGTGCCAGATTATGTTTTAACTGTCCGGTGATCCATTCGCCATAGGCATGACACAAGCCTCTCCCTACCCCGTCTTTTGCCTGTTCCTCATCTCTCTGGTTTAGTTTGTTGATAATGCTGGCATGGTCCTCTATAACCTTGATTCCCTCGAGTAATTTCCTTATCGTATGTCCTCCCAACTCTGATCCTTGTCGAACCAAACCAGTTTCCTTCTCTAAAATCTGTTGTATTACCCTTTGTCGTCGTTCCACACTACTTTGGACTCCTTGTATATCTAGGGCATTAATGAATGATATCCCTGTGTTTATTCCCGTGAGTATATCGGTTCCTAAGCTCCTCTTAATCCTTTGGTGGAATGCAGCATGTCCCCTAAAATTAGTCGCCCCTGTCGGATCAGCAGCTTGGTTAATTACATTCTTTATCATATATCCATACAATTCTCTAGTTTTAGTAAACCTTTCACAATATCCTGGCCATTGTAACACGGTTAAGTTCATTAGCACCGGTACAATTTTGTGTTTCCCGTTACCATACAATTGTTCTCCCTCGGTAAATAATACTAGTCCATTCATGGGTCCAGGTTTCATATCTGGACATTGTAGCATCCTCGGTTCGCTTGTCTCTTCTTTCTGTGTATTGGGAGCCATGGATGAGACTCCGAATGTGATTGTTCCATTAAAACATGGTGCTTCTTCATCATGTACTTGTCATGTAATGTGGGATGTCCCTTCACTTATTTCGTGTCCCAGCAGTAATCCCACCTTCATGGTGAAGTTTCCCTGTAAATTAAGCAGAAGCCTGGTCGTCACCAGAGGTTAGTTTATCTCCGGTGTTTATTCCATTGTTCCTGTGGGATTTAAGATCAGATGGGTTATTCTTGTACCGTTTTAATTGGGTCCAATGTTTCCATCTACCCTTTCCCCTCATATCTATACATGCACACGTGTTGTGTCTGTGTGTTGATAGAGACACTGAAGACAGGAGTTGGTTTGATAGGTGTTTACTAAACAAAGTCTGGAGGGGAACTAACGGATACAACACAATATACAGGCTTATATAGCCCGAGTGGCCATTACCGGCATTACAGTACACATGGGGCTCTTAAAGGCACATACAATACAATTCCTCCCCTTTTAGCTAACCAGTACATAATATTTTAAGTAATTATTAATTACATGTTATAAGAAAAATAATATACACATTGCTGCAGTTAATTAATTATAAGTCAGTCTCTCTGGAGGCTTCCTGACTTGGCCCGGATAACGCCTCGGTGGTGTAGTAGTTTCTGGTGGTGTAGTAGGTTCTTTTGGCAAGGCTGATTCGGCTTGAATGCCAGTGTCGGGTTCATCGGGTTCCAGTATCATCGGATCGGAGGTAGATATGGGTATCTCTACTTCATCGTTAGGCGTATAGAGTTGTGGTGTAGGTTGTCCCTTTTCGGATGACTCTATGATTTGGTCAGCATGGCGCCTTATTACGCTTTCTCCAATGTCCACGGTATACATCAGCGGTCCTAGTCATGTGCAGATAGTTCCAGGCTGCCATTTCTCGGTACAGTAGTCCCGGGCCAAAACTTGTTGACCTATCTGGAAGGTTCTAGTTGGCCTTTCATTCATGCCTTGAAATTGCCGGTTCTCCACGTCCCTTCTGATGTTGGGTTTGATCAAATCCAGCCGGCATCTTAGGCTTCTATTGAAGAACATCATGGCGGGAGTTTGGTTTGTAACCATATGTGTTGCATTCCTGTATGCGAACAAGAAGTTATCCACCTTGTGCTGAAGTTTTATGTCTTCATTACCCATGGCCTTTATGGCCTTCTTGAAGGTCTGGACAAACCTTTCAGCCAATCCATTGGTGGCGGGATGGTATGGGGCGGATGTGTAGTGCTTAACCCCATTGTTTTTTAAGAACTTCCTGAAATCTTCGGACACAAATTGCGGTCCATTATCAGAACAGATCTGTTCCGGCAGCCCATTCCTGGCAAATATGGTCCTTAATACTGTGATGGTTTTTTCCGTGGTGGTGGAGGACATTTTTATTACCTCCGGCCACTTGGAGTGTGCATCAACCGCGATTAAGAACATTGAGTCCATAAATGGACCAGCAAAGTCGATGTGTACCCTTTGCCAAGGAGATGAGGGCCACTCCCATGGATGTAGAGGGGCTTGGGGTGGAGCGTTTTGGACCTTCTGGCATCCTAGGCAGCTCTTGGTAATTTCTTCGATGTCTCCATCGATACCTGGCCACCATACAAACGCTCTGGCTAGGTTCTTCATTTTCACTCCACCCAGATGCCCCTCGTGAAGCTCCTTTAGCACTTTATCCTGGAGTTTGGGTGGAATCACCACTCTGGATCCACACATCAAGGTTCCTCGGCATACTGACAGCTGTTCTCTTCTTTGCGAGAATGCTGGCAACAGTGGTTCACCATGTGCTGGCCATCCCTTCACTGTTAAATCGTAGGCCCGTGAGAGAGTCGGGTCATTTCTTGTCTCCCTTTCAATGGCAGAATTTGTTACTGGTAGACATTCGACTATGGTAGAGTGGAACATCTCCACTGGGTCTGCTGTAGGTGCCTCTTCTACCGTTGGCAACGGTAGGCACGATAAACCGTCAGCATTCCCATGCTGTTTTGATCCTTTGTATTCTATGTTGTATTGGTGTGCCCCTAGAAAAAGGGACCACCTCTGTAGCCTTTGCGCTGTCATAATGGGAACACCCTTTTTAGGGTTGAATATGGAGATGAGGGGTTGATGGTCAGTCAACAAGGTAATTTTTTGTCCGTGTAGGTAATGGTTGAATTTCTTCACTCCCCATACCAGGCTGAGTGCTTCCCTGTCGATTTGGGCATAGTTACGCTCAGCTGAGTTCAATGAGCATGACGCAAAAGCTATCGGCCGTTCCGAGCCATCAGGGAATTTATGCGATAATACTGCTCCTATGCCGTAAGGGGATGCATCGCACGCTAGTCTGATTGGCAGTGATGGGTTGTAATGAGCCAAAACTTCTTTGGATGTGATTAAGTTTTTGCATTTATGGAAGGCACGTTTACAGTCTTCGCTCCATTTCCAAATTACTCCTGTTTGTAGCAGTTCATTAAGAGGGTGCAGAAGAGTTGATAAGTTTGGTAAAAATTTATGATAGTAATTTATTAATCCCAGGAACGACCTTAATTGTGAAGCATTTTCAGGTGCTGGGGCTTTTATGACCGCTTCAATTTTTTCAGGTGACTTATGCAACCCTTCCTTATTAATTATGTGGCCACAATATGATATTTGATTTTGGAAAAATTCGCATTTGGGGCGATTTGCTCGTAGGCCCCGTTCTCTCAGCCTAGTGAGCACCTGCTCCAAATTGGCAAGGTGCTCGTTGTCATTTTCTCCTGTTACAAGGATGTCGTCTAGGTAGCATTGAGTCCCCGGAATCCCTTGGAGGACTTGCTCCATAGCTCTTTGCCAGATAGCTGGAGCTGATGCTACTCCGAAAACCAGTCGATTGTACTGGTACAGGCCTTTGTGTGTATTTATCGTGCGATACTTTTTAGAGGCCTTTTCAACCTCCATCTGTAGATATGCCTGAGCCAAGTCAATTTTGGTGAAACGTTTTCCTCCGGATCGTGAGGCAAAAATATCTTCTATCCTCGGAAGAGGATACTGTACCGTGTGAAGGACCGGGTTTACCGTCACCTTGAAGTCTCCACAGATGCGAATTTTTCTCTGTTCTTCAGATTTATCATTATTCAATGCTTTCTTCATGACTGGAACGATGGGTGTTGCCCACTCGCTCCAATCTATTTTGGATAATACGCCTGCATTTTCCAAATTCTCCAGCTCTGCCTCGACTGCTGGACGAATTGCGTATGGCACCGGTCTTGCTTTAAAAAACTTGGGAATTGCTGCATCTTCCACTTTTATTGAGGCGGTGATGCCTTTCAAGGTTCCTAATTTCTCTTGAAACACTTCTTTGGCGTTGGCCAAGATGTCTTTTAATCGTTCAGGTATGATGTCATCATCGTTTTTTTTCTTACTGGTCACCGTCAGTGCCTGAATGGAGTGCCAGTCTAAACGTATTTTCCTGATCCATTCACGTCCCAACAGCAGTGGGCCACCATCTTGTAGAATGTATAAATACAACTTTATATTTCCTTGCCGTTGTATACAACAGGCACCCTTATTTTTCCTTTGGGGTTGCTCGCTCACTATCTTGCGGTGTGCCTTTATTTTAATCACTGCTACCTCTTCTGCTCCTTTTACCGCTTCTACTAGGTCTCTCACTACCTCCTCATGTTGTATTTGTCCTCCTCCGGAGGTTACATATCCTCTCCTATTCCACGCTATCATATAATCATGTACTACCCCAAACGCATACCTACTGTCTGTGTATATATTTACTCGTTTTCCTTTGCCAATTTCAATGCTTCCGTGAGAGCCACTGGTTCTGCTACCTGCGCTGAGGTTCCTCCTTCAAGCCCTCCCTTTGCAACTGTTTCTCCGTTCTCGGATACTACTGCCCAACCGTGTGTGGCTCCCCATTTATGTATCGGTGAGATCCATCTACATAAAAGGTGTGTTTGGGATTTTCAAGGGGCGATTCTGATACGGTTCCTCTGACCTCTTCGATTACTAACTGACACTCGTGTGCCTCACCCTCTGATAGCATTCCCTCTGCGGGGTTGACTCTATGTTCCCTTATAATCTGGACTGATCTGTCCTTGGGTATCAATACTGCTTCCCAAGCTGCCCTCCTTCTGTCTGATACAGCCTTCATTTTGCCTGTGTTTAGCAGGTCCACACTGTGTTTTGCGTGTGTAATATCAGCTGTCCTGACATAGTGACGGGCTCGCATATCTGCACCGCCCATGCGGCGCAGTCGAGGGCCGCCACACATCTCACCATTCCTTTAGCCATGGGGGTTTGTTGGGTGGAGTAATAGGCAATTGGCCTCATATCTCCCCCGTACTCTTGGGTGACTGCAGCGTTATAGAAGTTCCCGTCTATACTATAATATATATGGAATGGTTGGACTATATTTGGCAATCCTAGTGCGGGTGCAGACGTCAGGGCTGCTTTTAATTTTGCATAAGCCTCGTCCTGCTCCGATTCCCATTCTATCTTATCAGTGGCGGGTCTCCCCCTTTAACTAACTGTTGAATCGGCTCTGCTTTCCCTGCAAAATCTGATATAAAATTCCTGCAGTAGTTAAACAGTCCCGACACTTTCCTCACTCCCCGGACCGTCACTGGCCTTGGCATGTCTTTTATGGCTTCCTTTTGTTCCTGCGGGAGTGCCTTATACCCCTGGCTCATTTCGTGCCCCAGATACTTTACTTTGGACAGTCCAACCTGTGCCTTTTTGGGGTTCAATTTAAAGCCAGCTTTCTGAAGTGCCTGGAGGGTGGCTAGTAATGCTCCCACGTGTCCTTTGGCATCCTCTGATGCAGTCATTATGTCATCGACATATTGGAGTAGGGCGCTCTGGTACTTTGATAGGTCTAACCCGTCTAAGGCTTGACTCAGTACACGGTGGAATATATTTGGACTATTGTGGAACCCCTGCGGGACCCTGGTCCATGTGTACTGTCTATCCCCGCACAGGTTCAAATCCTGTTCGTGACGCCAATTGTTGTGGAGTATTTTAAACCAACACTCGACACAAGGTTTTAGATCGATAGTCAAGTTGTCTTATTACACCGGTGGGGAAACAGCCTGCTCTGTCTTAGCCAGACCTTTCCAAATTGCCACAGCAAACACTACATTTTTATACATTACAATACACATGGCCATCTCATGCACAATTCATTCCTGCCACCCGATTGGATCCTGGCCCACATGCATCTTCACTGATTGGTTGCCTATGCCACATTACATTAAAGTACCGCCTTTATTATCGGAAAAGTATATGTCAAGCAGTGTGTAAAACCTCTGACCTCTGTTTATGCCAGATGGGGTCTCATCAACATTGTACTTCTGACTCATTGTCCTCCTTTCCTGCCTCTCTAGGCCTCTTTTACTTCCAACTCATTGTTTTACTTTCCTGCCAGAACAGAACTTACATCCTCTCGGCCTCTTATGGTTCCATGTCCGGCTATGTTATCTCAACTGCTAATTCAGCAACTTAGAAAAATCTTATTACTGCAAAGTATGGTCTTTATTACACCATTCAGTGAAACTGCCAGCGATGTCAGTTTAACTCTTTCCCCACTGCAACACTCCTCCTCCCTGATTGCAATGTCTGCATCGTCCCTCTCTTTGTGAAAACAGGCGCAAAGTATTCATTAAGAACCATATTCATGTCTTCCGCTTCCACACACAGGTCACCTTTATAGTCCCTAATAGGCTCCACTTGTTTTCTTTGCCAATATTTTTTCATGCCCTCCCTTTGCTTTTCTTCTTCGAAATAGTGCCATAGGATCTTTGATATCCACCTGAGAGAGCAGACAAGGCCTCGGTTTAACGTCTGCTCCAAAAATCGGCACCTCCGACAGTGCAGCACTCCCTCAGTACTGCACTGGAGTGTCAGCCTAGATTTTTGTGCTCAAGTCTCTGGAGTGGGACTTGAACCCACAACTTTCTGACTCAGAGGCAAGAGCGCTACCAACTGAGCCACTGGCTAACACTAAAGAACAAGCAGTT
Source organism: Somniosus microcephalus (assembly GCF_052327205.1). NCBI lineage: Eukaryota > Metazoa > Chordata > Chondrichthyes > Squaliformes > Somniosidae > Somniosus > Somniosus microcephalus. Next base: position 67,358,645 of record NC_140990.1, read on the forward strand.
CTGACGAAGGGCCATCGACCTGAAACGTTAACTCTGTTTCTCTCTCTACAGATGCTGCCTGACCTGCTGAGTATTTCCAGCATTTTCTGTTTATATTAAAGAAACAAGGGAGTGATTGCTGACAGGAAGAATGTTGGGTCGTCCCGCGCATGCGCACCTCCCTGGCGACTGAGGCGAAACAACGACTCACCCCCACCTGAGCCGCGCACGCGTACCAGATGTTACGGCTCCGCATGCGCACCCGATGTTCCAACCGTGGGGTTTTGTGTGCTGAGCATGCGCGTTGCGGACCGATCGGGACAGGCGATTGTGGAGCAGGAGGGAGAGCGCGGGGGCCATGACCACATGGGTGGGACTCAGGTTCAACAGAGCACTTTCTGGAGCGCGGGGGCTTGTGGGTATTACAGCCGCCATTACTGCTGATCCTTTCAACCAACCTGTGCAGCAGCTGGAGCCTGAAAATCAGCTTCACTGCCCCTAGGGTTGGAAAGGGGAAAATTAAACAACAGTTTGCCTCTGATCCTTTTCTGATCTCAATTTACAGGGTTATAGAAGTGGAGCAGTTACAGGCGGGAAGCTCAGACCAAACATCACGTCAAGCTCTGACAAAGTCATTCGATTCATCAGGACCTGAATATCATCGGCCTTTGCACATGGAAGGAGAAAGCAGCAATCGCAGCGATGACAAACCGTACACGTGTTCAGTGTGTGGACATGGATTCAGCCGATTGCCTGACTTGGCGAGACTCATGCACCGTCACACCGGGGAGAAACCGGGTAAAGGTGGGGACGGCGGGAAGGGATTCAGTTCCCCATCTGCATTGGAAGTTCAACGGCGCAGTCGCACCAGGGACAGTCCGTTCACCTGCTCCGTGTGTGGAAAGGATTTGTTCATTCATCCCACCTGCAAGCACACCAGCGAGTTCACACTGACGAGAGAACCCCTTTAAATGTTCTGACTGGGAAGAGATTTAAAATCTCCGGGGATCTGAAGAGACACTGGCTCCTCCACACTGGTGAGAGGCTGTTCACCTGTGTGTGGGAAGGGATTCACTGAGTCATCCACCCTCCTGTCACACCAGCTTGTTCACACTGACGAGAGACTCTTTCAGTGTTCTGACTGGGAAGAGCTTTAAAAGCTCTAAGAACCTTAATAGTCACCAGCGTGTTCACACTGATCATCGAATCTAACAGCACAGAAGGAGGTGATTTGGCCCATCGTGACTGTGCCGGCTTTTTGAAAGAGCTGTCCAATTTAATCCCAAACCCCAGGTTTATCCCCAGAACTCTGCAAACTAGTCCTCTTCAAGTACATGTCCAATTACCATTTGAAAGTTCCTGTGGAACTTGATTCCAGCATCCTTTCAGATGGTGCATTCCAGATCTTAACAACCCTCTGTGTGAAAACAATTCTCCTCATTCCCCTCTAGTTCTATTAGCAACTATTTTAAATCTGTGACCATTGGTTACTGACCCACTTGCCAGAGTGAACAGTTTCTCCCTACTTGCCCAATCAAAACCCCACATCATTTTGAACACCTCTATTAGGTCTCCTCTTAACCTTCTCTGCTCTAAGGGGAACAATCCCAGCTTCTCTAATCTCTCCACATAACTGAAGTCCCTCATCCCTGGTACCATCCTGGTCAACCTCCTCTGTACCCTCTCCAAGGCCTTGACATCCTTCCTAAAGTGTGGTGCCCAGAACTGTACACAAGACTCCAGCTGAGGCCAAAACCCTGCAGCTGTACAAAACCCTGGTTGGACCACACCTGGAGTACTGTGAGCAGTTCTGGGCACCACACCTTAGGAAGGATATATTGGCCTTGGAGGGAGTGCAGCGTAGGTTTACCAGAATGATACCCAGACTTCAAGGGTTAGGTTACGAGGAGAGATTACACAAATTAGGGTTGTATTCCCTGGAATTTAAAAGGTTAAGGTGTGATCTGATTGAAGTTTTCAGGATATTAAGGGGAACAGATAGGGTAGATAGAGAGAAACTATTTCCGCTGGTTGGGGATTCTAGGACTGGGGACATAGTCTAAAAATTAGAGCCAGACCTTTTCAGGAGTGAAATTAGGAAACACTTCTACACACAAAGGGTGGTAGAAGTTTGGAACTCTCTTCCACAAATGGCAACTGATGCGAGATCAATTGTTAATTTTAAATCTGAGATTGATAGGTTTTTGTTACCCAAAGGTATTAAGGGATATGGGCCAAAGGCGGGTGTATGGAGTTAGGTCGCAGGTCAGCCATGATCTCATTGAATGGTGGAACAGGCTCGAGGGGCTGAATGGCCTCCTCCTGTCCTATGTTCCTAACTAGTGATTTGTAAAGGTTTAGTGTAACTTCCTTGTTTTTGTATTCAATGGCCCTATTTACAAAGGCAAGTATCCCATACGCTTTCTGAACCGCCTCACCAACTTGCCGTGGCACTTTCAAAGATTTGTGAATATGGACCCCCAGGTCCCTCTGCTCTTGCACCCCCTCAAAATAGTCCCATTTAGATTATACGGCCTCTCCCTGTTGTTTCTCCCAAAGTGCATCACTTCACACTTATCCTCATTTAATTTCATCTGCCTTGTGTCTGCTCATTTCACAGTCTGTCTCTGTCCTCCTGAAGTCTGCTACTACTATGCTCACTATTTACAGGAAACTTTGGTTTATCCGGAGTTTTACTGTCCGGAATGCTCGATCCACCGGCAAAAATCAGGAGCCGTTTCGTTAGGTTTTTTTTCTTCTCGTGGCTTTTTTTTCACCAGTCAGGCTCTGCAAGGTCTCACAGAAGCTGTTGCTAAGCTACAGAGATGCTTGCAAGGTACGGCCGACTGTTTAGAAGCTGTTGCTAAGCAACATGGTTTGTTGATTCACACGGAGCTGAAAAGCTCCATATTTTTCAACATTAGCTCTGGTTTGTCCAGCAGTTTTGATGGGACGGCAACAGCTCGGTCCCGTCGGTGCTGGATATCACAAAGTTTCCTGTACAACATTGCCAAGTTTTGTATCATCTGTAAACTTCAAACTTGTACACCTATACCCAAGTCCTGGTCAGTTGTATATAACAAGGAAAGCAATGGTCCTAATCCCGACCCCTGGGGAACCCACTGCATACTTCCCTCCAGTCAGAAAAACATCCCTCAGCACTGCTCACTGCCTCCTCTCCCTTAGCCAATTATACCCAAATTACCATCAGCCCTTTAATTCCCTGTGCTTCTATTTTCCGAGTAAGTCTCTTATGTGGTACTTTATCAAATGCCTTTTGAAAGTCCATAAGAAATAAGAGCAGGAGTGGGCCATACAGCCCCTCGAGCCTGCTCCACTATTCAATAAGATCAGGGCTGATCATCAACCTCAACTCCACTTTCCCGCCCGAGCTCCATATCCCTTGATTCCCCCAGAGTCCAGAAATCTATCGATCTCAGCCTTGAATTTACTCAAAGACTCAGCATTCACAGCCCTCGGGCAGAGAATTCCAAAGATTCACAACCCTCTGAGTGAAGAAATTCCTCCTCATCTCAGTCTTAAATGGCCGACCCCTTATCCTGAGACTATGCCCCCTAGTTCTAGACTCTCCAGTCGGGAAACAACCTCTCAGCATCTACCCTGTCAATCCCCCTCAGAATCTTGTATGTTTCAATGAGATCACCTCTCATTCTTCTAAACTCCAGAGAGTATCGGCCCATTCTACACAATCTCTCATCATAGGACAGCCCTCTCATCCCAGGAATCAATCTAGTGAACCTTCGCTGCACCGCCTCCAAGGCAAGTATATCCTTCCTAGATAAGGAGACCAAAACTGTGCACAGTACTCCAGGTGTGGTCTCACCAAGGCCCTGTACAATTGGAGCAAGACTTCCTTACTCTTATACTCCAACCCCCTTGCAATAAAGGCCAACATGCCATTTGCCTTCCTTATTGCTTGCTGTACCTGCATGCTAGCTTTCTGTGTTTCTTGCACGAGGACACACAAAGCTCTGCTCGGTGCTGTGTGAACGGGCTGCTCCACACCCCGGCTGCTCACGGGGAATGCCAGTGCGGAGGGCCCAGTGCAGAAGGCCCAGGGTGGAAGACCCAGAGGAGTCAATAACAAGGGGGCATAGATTCAGGGTAAGGGGCAGGAGATTTAGAGGGGATTTGAGGAGGAACTTTTTCACCCAGAGGGTGGTTGGAATGTGGAACTCAATGCCTGAAAGGGTGGTGGAGGCAGGAACCCTCACAACATTCAAGAAGCATTTGGATGAGCACTTGAAATGCCATTGCATACAAGGCTATGGACCAAATGCTGGAAAATGGGATTAGACTGGACAGGGATGGATGGGCGGCGCAGACACGATGGGCCAAAGGGCCTCTTTCTGTGCTGTAAAACTCTATGACTCTATGAGAGTGTCCTAGGCGGGAGGCCCAGCACGGAGGACCCCAGGTGGGGGGCCTAGGGCGGAGCGGCTGGTCACCAGAAGCGGAGTCGGGAGATGCTGTGGGTGAGCATGCTGCACGGTTTCTAAAGTTGAAGAACGGTCTCCGGCCCAAATGAGTTCCAGCGGCCCCGTCTGTGCTCCATCTGGTGGCAGCTGTGAGGCTTTTTCTCGGTGACGGGGGCCGGTTTGTGCGCTGCCATTTTGGTGGAGGAAAGACAGACTGTTCCCATCTATAGTATGGTGCTTGAGCGGCCATAAGATGGGAAAAGAGAACGGGATAAAAGTGAAAAAGGAAGATAAAAGGAAGATAAAAGGCAAAACAAAGTAATATCGGCAAGGAATAATGAATGTCTTGATGGTTGGGTCCTGTGAGTGATAACAGCAAGAAGGAAATTTGAGTCGTCGTTTTTCTTTTACGGAATTTGAGAAAGTGGTCGGCTTCTTTTCTGTGGAAAAGTTGAAGACTGTGGACAAGGATCATGACATATGGTTAGATAACATCAAGTGAAAACGAGGAGTTATTAGAGTGCCATTAGGACTGATGTAGAATTTGTTTTGAAGAAGTTTCGGGTTCTGGTTAAAAGTAGTTTACTTGAAGCTTTAACTGATTTCTGATATGGTTATGGGACTTTGTATATTGTGGTGTTATTTAGTGTTAAAGCTTTCCTCAATGTACGGACGAAAGAACGAATGAATGCTCAAGTGAACGCACGCATGCGGACACAAATAATACACACGCACACACGCATACACAATGGAACTTACGTTCGACCGAATGAAGGGCCCTCGCTCCCCAGGATGAAAGTGGGCATCCTACTGGGTGAGCGTGAGGCCTGTCTGGATGGATGAACGAACGCACGCATGCACGCAGGTAGACAAATGACACGCATGCACACAGACATGCACAATGGAATTTACGCTTGAGCGAACGGAGGAATGAATGACCGAATGATTGAGCGATGCCAGTAGGACTGGCGTATACAGGTTCTTTCTTTTTTTGGTTTATTAAATAGTGGCAGTTTGTACTGTAAACATTATTGATTTACCTGTAAAAATTTATTGTATTTATATTGTTGATAAAGCTGTTTTTGAGGCTTTGTTTTATTGCGGCTAATGAATGTAATGGATTTATTATGTAATTGATGAATTGTAACAAGTACTACCATATTTAAATAAATATGTTTGACTCAAAAAAAAACCCTGGGGGAACGCGGGCTGCTCACACCCCGAGTGCGGCCCCAGGCCCCATCATTAAAACACTCAACATTATCTGCTTCACAAACACCCGGGGTGGGCCTCAGGCCCCGAACAAGAACCTCCAGGCCGGGCATTTGCCCCGAGCGGGGCGGCAGATGCGGGGCTTTCTCCCGGTGACAGGCCCGGGTTAGCGGCTGCCATCTTGAGAGGCTGGGGGCAGCAGGATGCATGCGCGGCCCCCTTGGCCAGGAACCAGGAGGAGAGAATCTTGTCAATTTCTATCCTGGTCTCACAGTGATGGCTTTTGTAAACTCCTTTTACAGGCTGTGAGAAGGGCAGCATTTACACACCACAAACTCAATCGAAACAACACATCAAGATCTGACAGAGTCACTCCATTCATCCGGACCTGAATATCTCCTTTGAATGTGGAAGGAGAAATGTTTGTCTGTTCTCTCAGTGGGAAAAGATTTCAAACATCACTGTGACTGGAAAAACACTGAGACACACACCCCCCGCCCCCCCCCCCCCGTCAGAGTGTTCCAGTGCCCTGCCTGGAAAGAACTTTAACCAGTTACACAGCCTGAAAAATCATCGCTCCACTGACGTGTTCTGTGTGTGGACGAGGCTTCAACTGATCGTCCAACCTGGAGAGACACAAGGACACCCGCACCACGGAGAAACCATGGAAATATGAGGACTGTGGGAAGCGATTCTATTACCTGTACCAGCTGGAAACTCATCGACGCAGTCACACCGGGGAAAGGCTGTTCACCTGCTCCGTATGTGGGAAGGGATTCACTCAGTCATCCCACTTGCTGACACACCAGCTCATTCACACTGGGGAGAGACCTTTTAATGCTCTGACTGTGGGGGACAGCTTTAAAACTTCTGCAGAGCTGGTGAGACACCAGCGAGTTCACACTGGGAAGAGGCCATTCACCTGCTCCGTGTGTGGGAAGAGATTCACTCAGTCATCTGACCCTTTGACACACCACCGAGTTCACACTGGGGAGAGGCCGGTCACTTGCTATGTATGTGAGAAGGGATTCACTCTGGTAGGCAACCTGCTGAGACATCACCGAGTTCACACTGGGGAGAGGCCGTTCACTTGCTCCGTGTGTGGGAAGGGATTCACTCAGCACTCCAGCCTGCTGACACACCAACGACTTCACACTGGGGAGCAGCCATTCACCTGCTCTGAGTGTGGGAAGGGATTCATTCAGTCATCCAACCTGCTGAGACGCCAGTGAGTTCACAAGTGACTGCAGGGATTGGATTCTGCTAGTTTTGCTGCTGTTAATCACATCCAGGACTGAACCATGTTCATTCTGACAGTTGGGGTTTGTTTCTGTTGATGTTAATAACTCCTGTAACTGGGCTGGAGTTTAATATTTTGGATAGATGTCAAATAAATCAGCTTTGTTTTAAACACATTGTTGTAGATTTTCGTCTTTCCCACCTGAGTGTTCAGCATCACCTGGCTGGAGCTCAGAAAGGACAATCTGGGGGAGGATCGTACGGCGGGAACAGAACTCCAGCCTGGACACAGTCCTTCAGGGCCACACTGAGAGGGGAAAATGGTACTTTGGTCTCTATCATCTTCTCGGGCGAATTTCTCACGTGTTTAGAATAATTTTCTGCAACAATATGTCCTAGAACCTACAAGGGGGCAGGCCATTTTAGATTGAGTAATGGGCCAGATTTAGTCAACAGCCTCACGGTGCATGAACATTTATCTAACAGCGATCATAACATGATCGAGTTCCACATTATATTTGAAAGGGAGAAATGCGAAACAGCTACTATGATTCTAGTGTTAGATAAGGGCAACTTCAACGGGATGAGACAGAGACTGTCCACAGTAAACTGGGGAAATCTGTTAATGGGTAAAACGACAGAAGATCAGTGGGAGGTGTTCAAAAAAGAATTTACACTGATACAGAACCTGAGGGGCAAGAGCTCTACTTGACATAACAACACAGCCATGGACGACTAAAGAGGTAAGAGACAACATAAAACTAAAAGAAAAAGCATACAAAAATGCAATAAATAGCACAAATCCTGGTGAATGGGAGAAATACAAAGAACAACAAAGGGTGACAAACAGATAGTAAGAGCTACAAAAAGGGAGTATGAAAAGAAACTTGTAAGGATGATCAAAATCAACACAATTTTTATTATAATTATATTAGGAAAAAGAGGGTGGTCAGGAGCAATGTGGGCCCCTTGAAAACATAATGGTGACATTGTAAATGAAAATAAGGAAAAGGCGGACATGTTGAATAATTATTTTGCATCAGTATTTACAGTAGAGGAAGAGGATAGCATGCCGGACATCCCAAGGAAACTAATATTGAATCAGGGACGGGGACTCACCAAAATAATAGTAATGAAGAAAATAATGGCACTAAAGAGTAACAAATGGCCAGGACCAGATGGTTTCCAAGCCAAAGGAAGTAGGTGAGAACATTGCAGATCCCTTAACTATAATCTTCCAAAGTTCTCTCGATTTGGTAACCAATTCATCAGATTTGAAAATTGCACACGTCACCAAGGTGAGAGAGGGAAACCAGGGAATTAGAGAGCAGTTGTGGGGAAATGACTAGAGTCTGTAATTAAAGATAGGGTGACTGAACACCTTGGAAAATTTTCAGTTGATCAGAGAGAGCCAGCATAGATTTGTAATGGGTCGGTCGTGTCTGCTGAACCTGATTGAATTTTTTGAAGAGGTGACTGAAGTAGACACCAAATCCAGGGACCACTTACACTGAGGCTATAAATGGGAATCGGAGAGCCTCAGTATGGGGAATGGTCATGGTGGTGAAACCAGCTGTAGTGAGGGTGAAAGGCGGGTAATGGATGAAGAGATGACGGTGGAATCAGATGGCGACTGGTGGGGCCTGGTGACAGGTTATTGTCAGAAGCCCTTTTCAGGCAGACTGACGACTGGATGTAACCTGCACAATACCTGGATCCACCTGTTCTTGACCCAAATCAGAAAGTCTAATGTCCCTGATGTATTTTTCTGTGGGAAGTGTCGAGATGTGAAAGAAGGGAGGAAATCAGGCTCGGGCCAGAAAGAAGGTTCCTTGAATGAACAATTCATGAGGCTGTTTTGTGACTCGTCTGCGTGATGTTAAAAACATGAAATGGAAAAGGACGCGTCTAGTGACACTGGCGTTGTCAATAGTGGGTTCTAACCTTAATCACTATCTCCTAATATCCTATCGACTACCCCCAACCACTGACCACAATCCTAACCAATAACCACTAGCCCCAACCACTAACCCCAATCCTAACCAATAACCACTAGCCCCAACCACTAACTCCAATCCTAACCAATAACTACTAGCCCCAACCACTAACCCCAATTCTAACCAATAACCACTAGCCCCAACCACTAACCCCAATCCTAACCAATAACCACGAGCCCCAACCACTAACCCCAATCCCAACCAATAACCACGAGCCCCAACCACTAACCCCAATCCTAACCAATAACCACGAGCCCCAACCACTAACCCCAATCCTAACCAATAACCACGAGCCCCAACCACTAACCCCAATCCTAACCAATAACCACTAGCCCCAACCACTAACCCCAATCCTAACCAATAACCACTAGCCCCAACCACTAACTCCAATCCTAACCAATAACCACTAGCCCCAACCACTAACCCAACCCTAACCAATAACCACTAGCCCCAACCACTAACCCCAATCCTAACCAATAACCACTAACCCCAATCCTAACCAATAACCACTAGCCCCAACCACTAACCACAATCCTACACCTTAACCCCAGCCCCTGACCAAGGATTATTGACAGGGATCAATGGAGGAGCTAAAGACCTGATAAAGGAAGTATTTGAAATAATTATCTCAATTAAAGAAATAGTGCAAGGTATGTTAGTAACAAGAGATTAAATCAAAGAGACCATCAAAATCAGCAATGACAATTACAAAGATCAGAACATTTCTAAGGCTGTCACATGCAGTATGTGTGGAGTTTTTTTTTAAATTGGATCCAAGAGATGTTAAATGATACAGAAAATAACAGATTTCAAATCTTATGCAAGGTAGTTCTGTAAAGGGGTGGTTCAAAGGAATTTCAGATGAGTGTAAAGTGAGACACTGCAGTTCAGTCTATGACACCCACAAGCCGTGTACACAAATGGAACAAGTTTGGGGTTTGATGTGGTAGAAGGTGAACTAGATGAGAACGGAAATAATCCAGAGTAAGAAAAGGCCCAAAAATGGAACAGTCAGTAACAGAACATCAATTAGTCTCCTCTTATCTTGGAGAAATCAAATATTAGGCACACTGTGTGTTTGAAACAAAGCTGATTTATTTAATATTTGTCCAGAATATTAATCTCAAGCCCAGTTATTCTAGTTATTAACATCAGCAGAAACAAAGCCCAATTGCCAGAGTGAACATGGTTCAGTCCTGGATGTGATTAACAGCAACAATAACAGCAGAATCCAACCCCTGCAATCACTGGTGAACTCGCTGGTGTCTCAGCAGAGTGCATGACTGAGTGAATCCCTTCCGACACACGGAGCAGGTGAATGGTCTCTCCCCAGTGTGAATGCATTGGTGGGTCAGCAGGTCGCTTGTGTTTTTAAAGCTCTTCTCACAGTCAGAACATCTAAATGGTCTCTTAACAGTGCGAACAAGTTGGTGTCAGAAGATGGGATGACTGAGTAAATCCCTTCCCACACACAGAACAGGTGAATGTCCTCTCCCCAGTGTGAACTCGCTGGTGTATCTGGAGATGGTATAACTGAGTGAATCCCTTCCCACATTCAATACACGTGAACAGCCTCTCCCCAGTATGAACTCTCTGGTGTATCTGGAGCTTGGATAACTCTGCGAATCCCTTCCCACACACGGAGCAGGAGAACGGTTTCTCCCCGGTGTGAACTCGCTGCTGTCTATGGAGGCTGGATGACTGAGTGAATCCCTACCCACATTCAATACACGTGAACGGCCTCTCCCCAGTGTGAACTCGCTGGTGTATCTGGAGCTTGGATAACTCTGCGAATCCCTTCCCACACACGGAGCAGGTGAACAGCCTCTCCCCGGTGTGAGTGCGCCGATGAGTTTCCAGCTTGGGTGGATAATTGAATCTCTTCCCACAGTCCCCACATTTCCACAGTTTCTCCGTGGTGCGGGTGTCCTTGTGTCTCTCCAGGTTGGACGATCAGTTGAAGCCTCGTCCAGACACAGAACACGTGTACGGTTTCTCCCCGCTGTGAATGGTGCGATGTTTTTTCAGGCTGTGTAACTGGTTAAAGCTCTTTCCACAGTCAGTGCTCTGGAACACTCTCACTTGGGTGTGTGTGTCTCGGTGCTTTTCCGGTCACACTGATGTTTGAAATCTTTTCCCACAGACAGAACAGACAAACATTCCTCCTTCCACATTCAGAGGCCGATGATATTCAGGTCCTGATTAATGGTGTGACTGTCAGATCTTGATGTGATGTTTGGTTTGAGTTTCCCGTCTGTAAATCCTCCCCTTCTAATACCCTGTAAAAGGAGTTTACAAAAGTCATCACTAAGTACAGGAGAGAAATTCAGAACAGACAATTCTAGTTTCTATGGAACATTCTTTCCTCTCTTGTTCCCCCAAAGCTGTAAATCCCCGTCCCACACACTCTCCCTCCTCCCTGTGCTGAAATCCAAACCCATCGCACCATCTCCAACATTTCTTTCCTCCACTCCCAGTTTTCCCCCTCCCTCTACTCTGGTTGGGTTCAGTTCTACACCCGCTGTGTGCAGAGTGAGAATAAAATCAATGAGTCAATGATTGTCTCTCCTGGTCACTGGGACCCTGAATCCGCGCCCACACGCTGGTTCCTGTACCAAGATGGCCGCGCATGCGCCGTGCTGCAGGTGGAACTGGTCCGTCTTCGCTCCACCAAGATGACGGCACGTAAATGATGAGCGGTTTTGATCGAGCAAGTAGGGAGAAACTGTTCACCCTGGTAAGTGGGTCGGTAACCAAAGGTCACAGATTTAAAATAGTTGTTAAAAGAACTAGAGGGAAATGAGGAGAATTGTTTTCACACAGAGGGTTGTTAAGATCTGGAACGCACCATCTGAAAGGATGCTGGAATCAGGTTCCACAGGAACTTTCAAACAGTAATTGGACATGTACTTGAAGAGGACTAGTTTGCAGAGTTCTGGGGATAAAGCCGGGGTTTGGGACTAAATTGGACAGCTCTTTCAAAGAGCCGGCACAGACACGATGGGCCGAATCACCTCCTTCTGTGCTGTTAGATTCAATGATCAGTGTGAAGACGCTGGTGTCCCTTAAGGTTCTTAGAGCTTTTAAAACTCTTCCCACAGTCAGAACATTTAAGGGGTCCCTCGTCAGTGTGAACAAGCTGGTGTGACAGGAGGGTGGATGACTGAGTGAATCCCTTCCCACACACAGAGCAGGTGAACGGCCTTTCACCAGTGTGGAGGAGCTGGTGTCTCTTCAGCTCCCCAGAGCTTTTAAAGATCTTTCCACAGTCAGAACACTGAAATGGTCTCTCATCAGTGTGAACAAGCTGGTGTCCCTTCAGATCCCTGGGGCTTTTAAAGCTCTTCCCACAGTCAGGACACTGAAATGGTCTCTCATCAGTGTGAACTCGCTGGTGTCCCTTCAGTTACCTGGCGCTTTTAAAGCTCTTCCCACAGTTAGGACACTGAAATGGTCTTTCCCCAGTGTGAACAAGCTGGTGTCCCTTCAGATCCTGGGGGCTTTTAAAGCTCTTCCTACAGTCAGAACATTGAAATGCTCTCTCATCAGTGTGAACAAGCTGGTGTCGCTTCAGTTCCCTGGCGCTTTTAAAGCTCTTCCCACAGTCAGTTCCCTGGCGCTTTTAAAGCTCTTCCCACAGCCAGAACACTGAAATGGTCTCTCATCAGTGTGAGCAAGCTGGTGTTCCTTCAGTTCCCTGGCGCTTTTAAAGCTCTTCCCACAGTCAGAACACTGAAATGGTCTCGCATCAGTGCGAGTGCGTTGGTGTTGCTTCAGTTCCCCAGGGCTTTTAAAGCTCTTCCCACAGTCAGAACACTGAAATGGTCTCGCGCCAGTGTGAACTCGCTGGTGTGTTTGCAGGTGGGATGAACAAACAAATCCCTTTCCACACACGGAGCAGGTGAATGGACAGTCCCTGGTGTGACTGCGTCGTTGAACTTCCAATGCAGATGGGGAACTGAATCCCTTCCCACCGTCCCCACCTTTACCCGGTTTCTCCCCGGTGTGATGGTGCATGTGTCTCGCCAGGTCAGGCGATCGGCTGAATCCGCGTCCACACACTGAACACATGTGCGGTTTGTCATCGCTGCGATCGCTGCTTTCTCCTTCCATGTGCAAAGGCCGATGATATTCAGGTCCTCATGAATCGAGCGACTCCGAAAGATCTTGATGTGATGTTTAGTCTGAGCTTCCCGCCTGTAACCGCTCTACTTCTATTACCCTGTAAATTGAGATCAGAAAAGGATCAGAGACAAACTGTTGTTTAATTTTCCCCTTTCTGACCCTAGGGGCAGTGAAGCTGATTTTCAGGCCCCAGCTGCTGCACAGGTTGGTTGAAAGGATCAGCAGTAATGGCGGCTGCAATACCCACAAGCCCCCATGCTCTAGGAAGCGCTCTGTTGACTCTGAGTCCCACCCATGTGGTCATGGCCCCCACGCTCTCCTGCTTCACAATCGCCCATCCCGATCGGTCCGCAACGCGTATACTCAGCACACAAAACCCCGCGGTTGGAACATCGGGCGCGCATGCGGAGCCGCAACATCTGGTGCGCGGCTCAGGTGGGGGCGAGTCGGTGTTTCACCTCAGTCATCAGGGAGGTGCGCATACGCAGGACGACCCAACATCCTTCCTGTCAGCAATCACTCCCTTGTTTCTTTAATAAAAACAGGAAATGCTGGAAATACTCAGCAGGTCAGGCAGCATCTGTGGAGAGAGAAACAGAGTTAACGTTTCAGGTCGATGACCTTTCGTCAGAACTGCTTGTTCTTTAGTGTCAGCCAGTGGTTCAGTTGGTAGCACTCTCGTCTCTGAGTCAGAAAGTTGTGGGTTCAAGTCCCAGCCCAGAGACGAGCCCAAAAATCTAGGCTGACACTCTAGTGCAGTACTGAGGGAGTGCTGCACTGTCGGAGGTGCTGTCTTTCAGATGAGACGTTAAACTGATGCCCTGTCTGCTCTCTCAGGTGGCTATAAAAGATCCCATGGCACAATTTCAAGAAAGAAAGACTTGCATTTATTTAGTGCTTTCATGACCACCAGATGTCTTGAAGTGCTTTACAGCCAATGAAGTACTACAATGAAGTAGTCACTGTTGTAATGTGTGAAAGAGCAGGGCAGTTATCCCCAGTCTCCTAGCCAGTGTTTATCTCTCAATCAACATATAAGGATAGATTATCTGGTCATTATCACATTGCTGTTTGTGGGAGCTTGCTGTGCGCTAATTGACTGCCGCATTTCTTACATTACAACAGTGACTACACTTCAAAAGTACTTAATTGGCTGTAAAACACTTTGGGATGTCCAGTGGTGGTGAAAGGCGCTATATAAATGCAAGTCTTTCTTTCTTCACTGGTCTCACCAGCGACCTCTTCTAGCTGATGGTTGATTGACATTACAAGAGGATTTGAGTACAGGACTAAAGAAGTCTAACTCCAATTATATAGGGCCTTGGTGAGACCACACCTGGAGCAATGTGTACAATTTTGGTCTCCTTACCTAAGGAAGGATATACTTGCCATAGAAGGAGTGCAACGAAGGTTCACGAGATTGATTCCTGGGATGGCGGGACTGTCGTATGAGAATAGATTGAGTAAACTAGGCCTGTATTCTCTTGAATTCAGAAGAATGAGAGGGGATCTCATTGAAGGATACAAAATTATTACAGGGCTTGATAGGATGGATGCTGGGAGAATGTTTCCCTTGGCTGGGGAGTCTAGAATCAGGGGCCACAGCCTCAGGATAAAGGGTCGGCCATTCAGGACTGAGATGAGAAGACATTTCTTCACACAGAGGGTGGTGAATCTTTGGAATTCTCTACCCCAGAGGGCTGTGGAGGCTCAGTCATTGGGTATATTCAAAACAGAAGTCGATATATTTCTGACCAGTAAGGGCATCAAGGGATATGGCGATAGGGCTGGTGAATGGAGTTGAGGCAGAAGATCAGCCATGATCTCATTCAATGGCGGAGCAGGCTCGAGGGGCCGAATGGCCCAATCTTCCTCCTATGTAATGAACTAGATGTAATATCTCCAAGTTTGCAGACGACACAAAGCTGGGTGGGCGTGTGTGCTGTGAGGAGGATGCCGAGAAACTCCAGTATGATTTGGACAGGTTGGGTGATTGGGCAGATGCATGGCAGATGCAGTATAATGTGGATAAATGCAAGGTTATCCACTTTGGTGGCAAAAACAGGAAGGCAGATTATTATCTGAACAGCAATTGATTGGGAGAAGGGGAAATGCAATGAAACCTGGGTGTCCTTGTGCACCAGTCGCTGAAGGTAAGCATGCAGGTGCAGCAGGTGGTTAAGAAGGCAAATGGTATGTTGGCCTTCGTAGCGAGAAGGTTCGAGTACAGGAACAAGGATGTCTTGCTGCAGTTGTACAGGGCCTTGGTGAGACCACATCTTGAGTATTGTGTGCAGTTTTGGTCACCTTATCTGAGGAAGGATGTTCTTGCCATGGAGGGAGTGCAGCGAGGATTCACCAGACTGATACCTGGGATGGCAGGAATGACGTATGAGGAGAGATTGGGTTGATTAGGCTTATATTCGCTAGAGTTTAGAAGATTGAGAGGGGATCTCATTGAAACTTATAAAATTCTAACACGACTAGACAGACTAGATCAGGAAGGATGTTCCCGATGGCCGGGGAGTCCAGAACCAGGGGTCACAGTCTAAAGATAAGGGATAACCCATTTAGGACAGAGAGGAGGAGGAATTTCTTCACCCAGAGAGTGGTGAACCTGTGGAATTCTCTACCACAGAAGGCAGTTGAGGCCAATTCATTAAATATATTCTAGAAGGAGTTAGATATATTTCTTAAGGCTAAAGGGATCAAGGGATATGGGGAGAAGGCAGGGACAGGGCACTGAATTTGGATGATCAGCCATGATTGCATTGAATGGCGGAGCAGGCTCGAGGGGCCGAATGGCCTACTCCTGCTCCTATCTTCTATGTTTCAATGGTTATCCCTCAATTAACATAAAATGATAGATTATCAGATTGCTGTTTGTGGGAGCTTGCTGTGTGCTAATTGGCTGCTGCGTTTCCTACATTACAACAGTGACGACACTTCAAACAGTACTTTATTGGCTGTAAAGCACTTTGGGACGTCCGGTGGTGGTGAAAGGCGCTACAGAAATGCAAGTGTTTCTTCCTTCACTGGTCTCACCTCTTCTGGCTGATGGTTGATTGACAGCCGAGAGTTCGGGCATGCGCACACGGGACGGCGGTTTGTGCCGAGTCCGGCACAGCGACCCCTCCCGGTCACCAAGGGTAATAACCGCGCATGCCCAGAGGAGACCAACCCCCTCCCCCACTCGGAGCTGCGCCTGCGCACTCGGATCCTGCTGGACGGAGTCGGCGCGGGGCATTCCGGGGAAAGGCCTTGGTAATAACAACAGAAAATGCTGGAAAAACTCAGCAGGTCAGGCAACATCCGTGGAGAGAAATTTGAGTTGACGTTTCGGGCCAGGCCTTGGTGTCGGTTACAGAGTCGCGATCGGTGACGCAAAGTGAGTTTTCTCCGCTCCGATTGGGTGGAGAATCGCGCGGGGTGGGGGGAGGGGTGGATCGGGAGAGAATAAAGAGAAATAGAAAAACCTGAGAGTCCGCGAGGCCCCGGACCGAGCGGCGTCAGTTGGACGGAGCACGTGATCTCCTCGGGGACACGTGACCCGGGCCCGCAGCCTGATTGACCGGAGCTTCTGACCAATAGGGAGCGAGCGGGGCGGGACTGGAGGACAAGCCGGCGGCGGGTCCTCCAACCAATCGGGGAGCCCGAGGGGCGGGACCAGCACCGGCTGATTGTCTGATCCGCAGGGCAGCAAGTTTCTCCAGTCCCTTGTTCAGGGCCCGGGGCCAGGGGAGGCTGTGGGCCTTTATTCCCCTTATTGGACACAAGGCTCTTTGTCTCACAACACACTGGCTCAGGTTTTAATAGAGACTTTTTAAATTCATCAATAAAAGCAGATAAACCCCGTGCTTCTGTGGCACAAACTTTCTAATATTTTATAGAATCATAGAATGGTTACAGCACAGAAGGAGGCCATTCGGCCCGTCGAGCCCGTGCCGGCTCTCTGCAAGACCACTTCAGCGAGTCCCACTCCCCGCCCTTTCTCCGTAACCCTGCACATTTATTTACTTCAGGTACTTATCCAATTCCCTTTTGAAAGCTGTGATTGAATCTGCCTCCACCACCCTTTCAGGCAGTGCATTCCAGATCCTCACCACTCGCTGCATAAAAAAGTTTTTCCTCATGTCGCCTTTGGTTCTTCCACCAATCACCTTAAATCTGTGTCCTCTGGTTGTCGACCCTTCCGCCAATGGGAACAGTTTCTCTCTATCTACTCTGTCTAGACCCCTCATGATTTTGAAACCTCTATCAAATCTCAACCTTCTCTGCTCTAAGGAGAACCACCCCAGCTTCTCCAGTCTATCCACGTAACTGAAGTCCCTCATCCCTTATCCCTGGAACCATTCTTGTAAATCTTTTCTGCACCATCTCTAAGGCCTTGTCATCCTTCATAAAGTGCGGTGCCCAGAATTGGACACAATACTCCAGTTGAGGCCGAACCAGTGTTTTATGAAGGTTCATCATAACTTCCTTGCTTTTGGACTCTATGCCTCTATTTATAAAGCCCAGGATCTCGTATGCTTTTTTAACCCTTTCTCAACCTGCCCTGCCACCTTCAATGATTTGTGCACACATACCCCCAGGTCTCTCTGTTCATGCACACACTTTAGGATTGTACCCTTTAGTTTATATTGCCTCTCCTCGTTCTTCCTACCAAAATGTATCACTTCGCACTTTTCTGCATTAAATTTCATCACTCAGTTTGAGCTGAGGTGGAGATGGAGGAGAAGCTGCTGGGTTTAACCCCCAGTACTTCTGAGCCCAGGAGGACCCAACAATTTCCAATGTGAGACTGTCAAGGGAGGTGGATTCTAGGGGAGATTAGGTTGTTAAACAGACACTGTCCCTACAATATAAAAGAATATTGTTTTAGGAACAAGTATTTCTGTGCAGGCTTTTAATCCAGTTTACATATACAGATTTGTTTTAATTCATTCTTGGGATGTGGGCGTCACTCACAAGAGCAGCAAATATGGCCAATCCCCAGTTGCCCGTTGAGAAGGTGGTGGTGAATCGCCTTCTTGAACTGCTGCAGTCCGTGCGGTGAAGGTATTCCCACAATGTTGTTCGGTAAGGAGTTCCAGGATTTTGACCCAGCAACGATGAATATGTCTGAGTCAGGATGGTGTGTGACTTGGAGGGGAACTTGGAGATGATGGTGCTCCCATGCAACAGCTGCCCTTGTCCTTCTAGGTGGTGGAGGTCACGGGTTTTGGAGGTTCTGTCAAAGTTCTGGTCGAGTTGCAGATGTGTAAAGTTCCTTACCTTCGCCCCCTCCCACTCCCACCCCCACCTCTCTCTCCTCCCATAGAGGCCAGAGTCCTGTGTAGGCACAGACTGGGTGGTGGATTCCCTTTCCTGAGGGACATCAGTGAACCAGTTGGGTTTTTATGACAATCCAGCAGCTTTCATGGTCACTTTTTTCTAGTGCCGGCCCCACAAATGACCAGATTCATTGAGCTCAATTTCACAACCTGCCTTTGTTTTCTTGTGGGTTCTCTCTCACGCTCCCTGTTTTATATGAATTTTACAGGGTATTAGAAGGGGAGGATTTGTAGACAGGAAACTCAAACCAAACATCACGTCAAGATCTGACAGAGTCACTCAACTCATCGGATCTGAATATCACCGGCCTCTGAACATGGAAGCAAAAAGCACCGTTCACAGCGGGGAGAAACCATACACGTGTTCTGTGTGTGGACGAGGCTTCAGACGATCCTCTGGCCTATCGACACACAAGGTTGTTCTCCTTGGAGCAGAGAAGGTTAAGGGGAGATTAGATGGAGGTGTTAAAAATTGTGAGGGGATCTGGACAGAGCAGATAGACAAAAACTGTTTTCATTGGTGGAAGGCTTGAGAACCAGAGGACACAGATTTAAGGTGATTGTCAGAAGGTCCAAAGGCGACATAGAAACATAGAAGATAGGAGTAGGCCATTCGGCCCCTTGAGCCCGCTCCGCCATTCAATGAGATCATGGCTGATCATCCAAATTCAGTACCCTGTTCCTGCCTTTGTCCGATCCTGTCACTGTTTTCCAAGTGCTCTGCTATTACATCTTTTATAATGGACTCTAGCATTTTCCCCACTACCGATGTCAGACTTACCAGTCTATAATTCCCCGTTTTCTCTCTACCACCTTTTTTAAATAGTGGGGTAACATTAGCTACCCTCCAATCCATGGGAACTGATCCAGAGTCTATAGAATCTTGGAAGATGACCAGCAATGCATCTACTATTTCTAGGGCCACTTCCTTAAGTACCCTAGGATGTAGATTATCAGGCCCTGGGGATTTATCGGCCTTCAATGCCGTCAATTTCCCTAACACCATTTCCCTACAAATACTGATTTCATTCAATTCCTCCCTCTCATTAGACCCTACGTTCCCTGACATCTCTGGGAGGTTAATTGTGTCCTCCTTTTTAAGACAGAACCGAAGCATGTATTTAATTGGTCTACCATTTCTTTGTTCCCCATATTAAATTCCCCTGATTCTGACTGCAAGGAACCTTCAACCACCGTCTGACCCACCTGTGACAGAAACTGTAGGTCCCGCATTGGACTCATCAGTCACCTGCGAACTCATTTTTAATCTGGAAGCAAGTCATCCTCGGTTCCGAGGGACTGCCTAAAAGAAAGAGGCTCTCAAGGTCTTTCACATCCTTGCTAAAGTGCGGTGGCCGCAGGAACTTTCACCGTCCCTTTAATCAGAAGAACACACGAAAGGGGGGAGGGAGTCCCTTTAAAGGTGGGAGGGTGTGGGTGTCCTTTTAAAGGTGGAGGGGTGGGTGTCCCTTTAAATGTGGAGGGGGTGGGTATCCCTTTAAATGTGGAGAGCCGGGGCCGCGCATGCTCATTCGGCCCTCTCACCATCTCACCGCAACACGAGGCTGCCAGTGCGCCTGTGCGGGACCTCCAGGGAGCAATCGGAAGACCGGGCCCGGGGAAGAGGCGGAATCAGCGGCCGGGGTAAAGTCAAGTGTTGGGGAATCGATTTAAATTGAGGTGAGGGGGGGGAAGCGGAGAGCGAGATTATAAAGTAAAATACGAGAAAAACCAAACTTGAGAGTCGTGCGGGCGGGACCTCCGCGGACGCCGAATGGAGCGGATTGAACCGCCCGGGGTGGCGGAGTGAGCCGGAGCAATGTGATTCTGACTGACGGGAGCGCTGACCAATAGGAAGAGGGCGGAGCTGGGAGGTCTGTTCTGGGCGGCCTGGTCCTCCAACCAATGGCGGTGTCACCAGGTTGTAGTCCAACAGCTTTATTTGAAATCACAAGCTTTCGGAGCGCTGCTCCTTCGTCAGGTGAAGTGGAGAAATGCATAAAGACACAGCTTATATAGTCAGAGAATCATGTCAGATGTTTACAGGTAACCTTTCCAACTGCCATTTATCACACCTCGGCAGAGAGATAATCACAGCAGTCAAAGGTGTGAATGGTGTCCAAACAGGTCAGTCAGGGAAACATTACATCAAAGAACAATGAGGTGGGGTCACAAGGGGTCAAATATTGCAGATGCTGGGGTCTGTATGAAAAACAAAAAAACATGCCCCGGAGCATGGTACATCGGCGAGACCATGCAGACACTGCGACAACGGATGAACGGACACCGCACAACAATCACCAGGCAGGAATGTTCCCTCCCAGTCGGGGAACACTTCAGCAGTCAAGGACATTCAGCCTCCGATCTTCGGGTAAGCATTCTCCAAGGTGGCCTTCGAGACACACGACAACGCAAAATCGTCGAGCAGAAACTGATAGCCAAGTTCCGCACCCATGAGGACGGCCTAAACCGAGATCTTGGGTTCATGTCACGCTACATGTAACCCCACCTGATGCAGGGTCATCCAGACTCGAGTCGACATTGGCTTGTTCTCTCTACACAGATGCGGCCGGACCTGCTGTGATTTCCAGCCAAAAAAAATGTTTTTTGTCTTTTTTTGTTTTTCATACAGACCCCAGCATCTGCAATATTTGACCCCTTGTGACCCCACCTCATTGTTCTTTGATGTAATGTTTCCCTGACTGACCTGTTTGGACACCATTCACACCTTTGACTGCTGTGATTATCTCTCTGCCGAGGTGTGATAAATGGCAGTTGGAAAGGTTACCTGTAAACATCTGACATGATTCTCTGACTATATAAGCTGTGTCTTTATGCATTTCTCCACTTCACCTGAAGAAGGAGCAGCGCTCCGAAAGCTTGTGATCTCAAATAAAGCTGTTGGACTATAACCTGGTGTTGTGTGACTTCTAAGATTATGATGGGTTTGGATAGGCTAGACAGGGAAAGGCTGTTCCCACTAGTTAATGGTACAAGGACTAGGGGACACAGATTTAAGCTTTTGGGCAAGCGATACAGGGGGGATGTGAGGAAAAACTTTTTTACACAGCGAGTGGTGATGATCTGGAATTCGCTGCCGACGGATGTGGTGGAAGCGGAGACAATGTTTTCAAGGGGAGTCTGGATAGGCACTTGAGGGAAATAAACTTGCAGGGCTACGGGGATAGAGCGGGGCAATGGGACTGACTGGATTGCTCTACAGAGAGCCAGCACGGACTCGATGGGCTGAATGGCCTCCTTCTGTGCCGTTATGACTCTGACTCTATGACTTGCATTAGAATTTGAGACAGTCTTTTTAATCTGTTAGATTAGGTGAAGCACAAACATTCCACGCGGGGGCCCATAGGATGGCATTGCCTGTTATATCTGTTGTTTGTAAGTTAGGGTCTGGACTTTGTTAATGTATCTTTAATTTGGCCAGTGAAAGCCCAACCTATGTTTCTTCCATTATTACTAATAACCATATTATAATCTCCACAGATAGAATTTGGAGTTTGTTAAGCAGAACTGCTTGCGAAGATAATTAAAAGTTAATTAGAAAAAGAGATAGAATGAAAGGAATTTGAGGATGTTACGGTATCCATCTTAGAATGGGCCATTTGCTAAATGGAAGTGAGATAGCAACTGGCTAAAGTGTGACAGCTCTGGCTGGGGCCATGATTAAGAGGGACTGGGTCCGGCCTCGTACTTGCTGGGTCAAGAAGGATAGAGACGAGAGATAAGACACGAGTTCCAAAGGAATAACCTTCAGAAAGATTAAACAACAAGACAAATTGGGTGAAGCAATGAGACCCTCTTTTGGGGAGGGCTTTCATCCAAGAATCGAGACAAAGAACTTGAGCTGTCATTGGGTGATGAGGTTTTAGAGGAAGCTCGATAGGTTAAATGGTCTTGTCAATAACTTGGCCTCAGGCCCACCCCTAAAAAGTGAATAAAAGTGACGCCCCGAGTGCTTGCCCACATGGACGGCGGAGGGGAGAGCTGAGCAGAAGTTGGGCTGGTCGAACGTTCTTTTGAGAGTGATCCCACGCTCACCATCGGAGGTTCCAGAGAGAGAGAGAGAGGCCGTAAAGCAGAGAACTGTTCACGCACGCCAGCCGTCTGTCCGATTGGGACCGGTACCAGCTGCTTGTCACGGTCGTGTGTTTTTGCTGTATAACCAGCATGTTATATTCCGTCTTAAACTCTGATTAAACACAATATACCCACCATACTGGTTTGCAGTCGGTCCTGATTATTTGAAAGACTGGAGACAAGTTACTAAATGGCCTAATCTCTGCAATCCTGGGGGGTCACCATTGACCAGAACCTTAACTGGACCACCCACGTAAATAATGTGGCAGTAAGGGCAGGTCAGAGGCTGGGTATCCTGCAGCGAGTGTCTCAGCCCTGGACTCCCCAAAGCCTTTCCACCATCTACAAGCCACAAGTCAGGAGTGTGATGGAATGCTCTCCACTTACCTGGATGAGTGCAGCTCCAACAACACTCAAGAAGCTCGACACCATCCGAGGGTACTTAAGGAAGTGGCCCTAGAAATACTAGATGCATGGCTGGTCATCTTCCAAAATTCTATAGACTCTGGAACAGTTCCCATGGATTGGAGGGTTGCTAATGTTACCCCACTATTCAAAAAAGGTGGTAGAGAGAAAACAGGGAATTATAGACCGGTAAGCCTGACATCGGTAGTGGGGAAAATGCTAGAGTCCATTTTAAAAGATGTAATAGCAGAGCACTTGGAAAACAGTGACAGGATCGGACAAAGTCAACATGGATTTACAAAAGATAAATCGTGCTTGACTAATCTACTGGAATTTTTGGAGGATGTAACTGGTAGAATAGATAAGGGAGAACCAGTGGATGTGGTGTATTTGGACTTTCAGAAGGCTTTCGATAAGGTCCCGCATAAGAGATTAGCGTGCAAAGTTAAAGCACACGGGATTGGGGGTAAGGTACTGTCTTGGATAGAGAACTGGTTGGCAGACAGGAAGCAAAGAGTTGGAATAAATGGGTCTTTTTCCGAGTGGCAGGCAGTGACTAGTGGGGTACCGCAGGGATCGGTGCTAGGACCCCAGCTATTAATATATATAAATGATCTAGACGAAGGAACGAGATGTAATATCTCCAAGTTTGCAGACGACACAAAGCTGGGTGGGCGTGTGTGATGTAAGGAGGATGCCGAGAAACTCCAGTATGATTTGGACAGGTTGGGTGATTGGGCAGATGCATGGCAGATGCAGTATAATGTGGATAAATGCGAGGTTATTCTCTTCGGTGGCAAAAACAGGAAGACAGATTATTATCTGAATGGCAATAGATTGGGAGAAGGGGAAGTGCAACGAGACCTGGGTGTCCTTGTGCACCAGTTGCTGAAAGTAAGCATGCAGGTGCAGCAGGCGGTTAAGAAGGCAAATGGTATGTTGGCCTTCATAGCGAGAGGATTCGAGTAGAGGAGCAAGATTGTCTTGTTGCAGTTGTACAGGGTCTTGGTGCGACCACACCTTGAGTACTGTGTGCAGTTTTGGTCGCCTTACCTGAGGATGTTCTTGCCATGGAGGGAGTGCAGCGAAGATTCACCAAACTGATACCTGGGATAGCAGGAATGACGTATGAGGAGAGATTGGGTCGATTAGGCTTATACTCACTGGAGTTTAGAAGAATGAGAGGGGATCTCATTGAAACTTATAAAATTCTAACAGGACTAGACAGACTAGATGCAGGAAGGATGTTCCCGATGGCGGGGGAGTCCAGAACCAGGATTCACAGTCTAAGGATAAGGTGTAAGATATTTAGGACTGAGATGAGGAGGAATTTCTTCACCCAGAGAGTGGTGAACCTGTGGAATTCTCTACCACACAAGGCAGTTGAGGCCAATTCATTAAATATATTCAAGAAGGAGTTGGATATATTTCTTAAGGCTAAAGGGATCAAGGGATATGGGGAGAAAGCAGGGACAGGGTACTGAATTTGGATGATCAGCCATGATTTCATTAAATGGCGGAACAGGCTCGAGGGGCCGAATGGCCTACTCCTGCTCCTATCTTCTATGTTTCTATGAGAGCGAAGAGGGGGCATGAAAAAACACTGGCAGGCAAAATAAAGGAAAATCCCAAGGTGTTTCAGTAGTATATTAAGGGAAAGAGGATAACCAGGGAAAGAGTAGGGCCCATTCGGGACTAAAGTGGCAATCTGTGTGTAGAGCTGGAAGATTTAGGTGAGGTTTTAAGTCAATATTTTGCATCTGTGTTCACTATGGAGAAGGGTGATGCAGGCATAGAAATCAGGCTGGGGGATTGTGATATACTTGAACAGATTAGTATTGAGAGGGAGGAGGTACTAGTGGTTTTAGCAGGCTTAAAAGTGGATAAATCCCCAGGCCCTAACGGGATGTATCCCAGGCTGCTGTGTGAGGCAAGGGAGGAGATTGCAGGGGCTCTGACACAAATTTTCAGAACCTCTCTGGCCACAGGGGAGGTGCCAGAGGACTGGAGAACAGCCAACGTAGTACCATTGTTCAAGAAGGGTAGTAGGGATAAACCAGGGAATTACAGGCCAGTGAGCCTAACATCAGTGGTAGGGAAATTATTGGAAAAAATTCTGAGGGACAGAATTAGTCTCCACTTGGAGAGGCAAGGATTAATCAAGGATAGTCAGCATGGCTTTGTCAGGGGGCAATCATGTCTGACCAATTTGATTGAATTTTTCAAGGGGGTGAATAGGTGTGTGGATGAGGGTAGTGCAGTTGATGTAGTCTACATGGACTTCAGTAAGGCTTTTGACAAAGTCCCACATGGGAGACCGGTCAAGAAGGTAAGAGCCTGTGGGATCCAGGGCAATTTGGCACATTGGATCCAAAATTGGCTTAGTGGCAGGAGGCAGAGGGTGATGGTCAAAGGTTGTTTTTGTGACTGGAAGCCTGTGTCCAGTGGTGTACCGCAGGGATTGGTGCTGGGTCCTTTGCTGTTTGTAGTGTACATTAATGATTTAGATATGAATGTAGGAGGTATGATCAGTAAGTTCGCAGATGACACGAAAATTGGTGGAGTGGTAAATAGCGAGGAGGGAAGCCTCAGGCTACAGGATGATATAGACGGGTTGGTCAGATGGGCGGAACAGTGGCAAATGGAATTTAACCATGAAAAGTGTGAGATGATGCATTTTGGGAGGACAAACAAGGCAAGGGAATACACAATGAATGGTAAGACCCTAGGAAAGACAGAGGATCAGAGGGACCTTGGTGTGCATGTACATAGGTCCCTGAAGGCAGCAGGACAGGTAGATAAGGTGGTTAAAAAGGCATATGGGATACTTACCTTCATTAGCCGAGGCATAGAATATAAGAGCAGGGAGGTTATGATGGAGCTGTACAAAACGCTAGTTAGGCCACAGCTGGAATACTGTGTGCAGTTCTGATCATCACACTATAGGTGGGATGTGATTGCATTGGAGAGGGTACAGAGGAGATTCACCAGGATGTTACCTGGGCTGGAGCGTTTCAGCTATGAAGAAAGACTGGACAGGCTGGGGTTGTTTTTCTTAGAACAGAGAAGGCTGAGGGGGGACCTGATTGAGGTGTACAAAATTATGAGGGGCATAGGTAGGGTAGATAGAAAGAAACTTTTCCCCTTAGTAAAGGTGTCAATAACCAGGGAGCATAGTTTCAAGGTAAGGGGCAGGAGGTTTAGAGGAGATTTGAGGGAAAACTTTTTCACCCAGAGGGTGGTTGGAATCTGGAACTCACTGCCTGAAAGGGTGGTAGAGGCCGGAACCCTCACAACATTCAAGAAGCATTTAGATGAGCACTTGAAACACCATAGCATACAAGGCTACGGACCAAGTGCTGGAAAATGGGATTAGAATAGACAGGGCTTGATGGCTGGTGCGGACACGATGGACCGAAGGGCCTCTTTCTGTGCTGTATGACTCTATGACCATCCAAGACAAAGCAGCCCGCTTGATTGGCACCCCATCCACCACATTAAACATTCACTCCCTCCACCACTGGCGCACCGCGGCTGCAGTGTGCACCATCTACAAGATGCACTGCAGCAACTCGCCAAGGCTTCTTCGGCAGCACCTCCCAAGCCCGTGACCTCAACTACCTAGAAGGACAAGGGCAGCAGGCACATGGGGACACCACCACCTCCAAGCTCCCCTCTCAAGTCACACACCATCCTGACTTGGAAGTATATCGTCGATGGGTCAAATTCCTGGAACTCCCTCCCTGACAGCATGGTGGGAGTACCTTCACCACACGGACTGCAGTGGTTCAAGATAGGTGGCTCACCACCACCTTGTCAAGGGCAATTAGGGATGGGCAATAAATGCTGGCCTTGCCAGCGACACCCACATCCCATGAACGAATAAAAAAAATCATCCCATATCACCGGTACAGGGGCTCAGTAATGTTTCATTCATCAGAAAAAGACAAAGTACAACAACATACTGGTCAGCTTAACAGAATCTCATAATGTTTATGAGGCCAGAAACATAAAATAGTCTCTAATAAATCAAGAAGGGAATTCAGTAGAAATTTCTTTACCCAGAGAATGGTGAGAATGTGGATCTTGCTACCACAAGGAGTAAATGGCATAGATGCATTTATGGGGAAGCCACATGAGGGAGAAAGGAATGGGAAGATATGCCACAGAACTCAGCAATGTAATCAACAACATAGAAACATAGAAACATTGAAGATAGGAGCAGGAGTAGGCCATTCGGCCCCTCGAGCCTGCTCCACCATTCAATGAGATCATGGCTGATCATCCAAATTCAGTACCCGGTCCCTGCCTTCTCCCCATATCCCTTGATCCCTTTAGCCTTAAGAAATATATCTAACACATTCTTGAATATATTTAACTAGCTGGAGTGCCCGGCGGTGCCGAGTCTTTTTTGAGGGTATGTTGTTGTTGGAAGAGAGAGAGCGACTGGGGGGAAGAGAGAGAGAGCGACTGGGGGGGAAGAGAGAGAGAGCGACTGGGGGGAAGAGAGAGAGAGCGACTGGGGGGAAGAGAGAGAGAGCGACTGGGGGGAAGAGAGAGAGCGCGACTGGGGGGAAGAGAGAGAGCGACTGGGGGGAAGAGAGAGAGCGACTGGGGGGAAGAGAGAGAGCGACTGGGGGGAAGAGAGAGAGCGACTGGGGGGAAGAGAGAGAGCGACGGGGGGAAGAGAGAGAGCGACTGGGGGGAAGAGAGAGAGCGACTGGGGGGAAGAGAGAGAGCGACTGGGGGGAAGAGAGAGCGACTGGGGGGAAGAGAGAGAGCGACTGGGGGGAAGAGAGAGAGCGACTGGGGGGAAGAGAGAGAGCGACTGGGGGGAAGAGAGAGAGCGACTGGGGGGAAGAGAGAGAGCGACTGGGGGGAAGAGAGAGAGCGACTGGGGGGAAGAGAGAGAGCGACTGGGGGGAAGAGAGAGAGCGACTGGGGGGAAGAGAGAGAGCGACTGGGGGGAAGAGAGAGAGCGACTGGGGGAAGAGAGAGAGCGACTGGGGGGAAGAGAGAGAGCGACTGGGGGGAAGAGAGAGAGCGACTGGGGGGAAGAGAGAGAGCGACGGGGGGAAGAGAGAGAGCGACTGGGGGGAAGAGAGAGAGCGACTGGGGGGAAGAGAGAGCGACTGGGGGGAAGAGAGAGAGCGACTGGGGGGAAGAGAGAGAGCGACTGGGGGGAAGAGAGAGAGCGACTGGGGGGAAGAGAGAGAGCGACTGGGGGGGAAGAGAGAGAGAGAGCGACTGGGGGGGAAGAGAGAGAGCGACTGGGGGGAAGAGAGAGAGCGACTGGGGGGAAGAGAGAGAGCGACTGGGGGGAAGAGAGAGAGCGACTGGGGGGAAGAGAGAGAGCGAGTGGGGGGAAGAGAGCGAGTGGGGGGAAGAGAGCGAGTGGGGGGAAGAGAGAGAGCGCGACTGGGGGGAAGAGAGAGAGAGCGACTGGGGGGAAGAGAGAGAGCGCGACTGGGGGAAGAGAGAGAGCGACTGGGGGGAAGAGAGAGAGCGACTGGGGGGAAGAGAGAGAGCGACTGGGGGGAAGAGAGAGAGCGACTGGGGGGAAGAGAGAGAGCGACTGGGGGGAAGAGAGAGAGCGACTGGGGGGAAGAGAGAGAGCGACTGCGGGGAAGAGAGAGAGCGACTGGGGGGAAGAGAGAGAGCGACTGGGGGGAAGAGAGCGACTGGGGGGAAGAGAGAGAGCGACGGGGGGAAGAGAGAGAGCGACCGGGGGGAAGAGAGAGAGCGACCGGGGGGAAGAGAGAGAGCGACCGGGGGGAAGAGAGAGAGCGACCGGGGGGAAGAGAGAGAGCGACCGGGGGGAAGAGAGAGAGCGACCGGGGGGAAGAGAGAGAGCGACTGGGGGGAAGAGAGAGAGCGACTGGGGGGAAGAGAGAGAGCGACTGGGGGGAAGAGAGAGAGCGACTGGGGGGAAGAGAGAGAGCGACTGGGGGAAGAGAGAGAGCGACTGGGGGAAGAGAGAGAGCGACTGGGGGAAGAGAGAGAGCGACTGGGGGGAAGAGAGAGAGCGACTGGGGGCAAGAGAGAGAGCGACTGGGGGGAAGAGAGAGAGCGACTGGGGGGAAGAGAGAGAGCGACTGGGGGGAAGAGAGAGAGCGACTGGGGGGAAGAGAGAGAGCGACTGGGGGGAAGAGAGAGAGCGACTGGGGGAAGAGAGAGAGCGACTGGGGGAAGAGAGAGAGCGACTGGGGGAAGAGAGAGAGCGACTGGGGGAAGAGAGAGAGCGACTGGGGGGAAGAGAGAGAGCGACTGGGGGGAAGAGAGAGAGCGACTGGGGGGAAGAGAGAGAGCGACTGGGGGGAAGAGAGAGAGCGACTGGGGGGAAGAGAGAGAGCGACTGGGGGGAAGAGAGAGAGCGACTGGGGGAAGAGAGAGAGCGACTGGGGGGAAGAGAGAGAGCGACTGGGGGGAAGAGAGAGAGCGACTGGGGGGAAGAGAGAGAGCGACTGGGGGGAAGAGAGAGAGCGACTGGGGGGAAGAGAGAGAGCGACTGGGGGGAAGAGAGAGAGCGACTGGGGGGAAGAGAGAGAGCGACTGGGGGGAAGAGAGAGAGCGACTGGGGGGAAGAGAGAGAGCGACGGGGGGAAGAGAGAGAGCGACTGGGGGGAAGAGAGAGAGCGACTGGGGGGAAGAGAGAGAGGGACTGGGGGGAAGAGAGAGAGCGACTGGGGGGAAGAGAGAGAGCGACTGGGGGGAAGAGAGAGAGCGACTGGGGGGAAGAGAGAGAGCGACTGGGGGGAAGAGAGAGAGCGACTGGGGGGAAGAGAGAGAGCGACTGGGGGGAAGAGAGAGAGCGACTGGGGGGAAGAGAGAGAGCGACTGGGGGGAAGAGAGAGAGCGACTGGGGGGAAGAGAGAGAGCGACTGGGGGGAAGAGAGAGAGCGACTGGGGGGAAGAGAGAGCGACTGGGGGGAAGAGAGAGAGCGACTGGGGGGAAGAGAGAGAGCGACTGGGGGGAAGAGAGAGAGCGACTGGGGGGAAGAGAGAGAGCGACTGGGGGGAAGAGAGAGAGCGACTGGGGGGAAGAGAGCGAGTGGGGGGAAGAGAGAGAGCGAGTGGGGGGGAGGGGGAGGGGTCTGGAGGGGGAGTGGTGGAGGGGGAGGGGAGGGGGGGTGAAGGGGAGGGGGAGGGGAGGTGGAGGGGGATGGGGTGGAGGGGGTGTGTGGGGGGGGGAAGGGGGGAGTGGGAAGGGTGTGGGGGGGGAAGGAAGGGAGACAGGGAGGGGGGGAGCCAGCAGACCCTCTCCCCTCTGCCAGCGATGGCTCCGCGGAGCTCCGTGCCGCCCCACGCACTGACATGGCCCAGCCGAGCGCAGCGCCCCGGTCAGCCCGAGCCCCGGTCAACCCGCCCCCCGCCCTCCCGAGCCCCGGCTTCAAGACCGCCGATTGCGGCTGGGCCTGCGCTGGAGCGAAGCCGTGGGAACGGGCGTGAGCCGGCTTGAGGCTGTGAGAGAGGGCCGGGCGCGGTTGCCAGGGTAACCCTTCCCCCCCCTCCCGATCTCCCGAGCACCGGCCTCCCAAGCCCCGCCCTCCCGAACCCCGGTCCCCCGCCCGAGCCGCGGGGGGGGGGGGAAGGAGCCGCTGGTCCTCCGGTCGATGTGTTGTGGGCCGACCCTTGATGAGCGCCCGATCAGCTGAGCCCGAGCCCCGCGGTGACCGCAACTCACCTCCCGCTAGGCTCCCTCCCGCCCCGCCAGCCTTTTCCAAAATGGCGGCGATGGCTACGCTTGGCCCAGTCCCGCGCCGCCAGCCTTTACAAAGATGGCGGTGATCGCGGGGCGGGCCCAGCGGGAGGGGCGGGGCCTAGCTCGGGCGTGGCTGGGCAACAGAGGCCCAGGCTTCCAGGCCTGCAAAAACAGTGAAAGGTAGGAAAATTATAGAAGTTAGAGAAAAGATTTACAAATCAATTAACTTTTTTTAAAAACAATGTGTGTTTTAAAAGGAACTTTTTTTTTTGCTGGAAATCTAATTTGAAAAGAAACACGCAGAAAGTGGGAAAAAAAAACACGAACAAGATGGCTGACGCTCACCTCAGTTCAGAATGATAAGGCCCGCCCACACACGCACCGATTGGTCAACCGTCAGGTCACTGAACTGTAGGATTGGTCAATCATCACGTCACTCAACTCTAGGATGGCCCGCCCGCACACACAACGAACGTTTTTTGGATACCGTCGGCACAATTTTTGTCCAACCAAAAAGTAAATACGCCTACAAGAGTCCCCTAATGATGAGCTTTCTTTTGATATAACATATGTGTAGGTACGCTCTATAACTTTTGATTGTATAGCCAGAGAGACAGACAGAAGGAGGGAGGGAGAGACAGACAGACAGACAGGCAGAGAGAGAGAGAGACATACTGTTTTATATATATAGATGAATTGGTAAATATATTCAAGAAGGAGTTAGATATATTTCTCACTTGAACTCACTTCTCCAGATCACTAGTCTAGGCGAGTAGCATAACCACTATGGTACGGTACCCGTACTCATGTCCCCCTTTTCCCAGCCCAGGGGCAGTGAAGCTGATTTTCAGGCCCCAACTGCTGCACAGGTTGGTTGAAAGGATCCTCCAACCAATCAGGGAGCCCGAGGGGCGGGACTTGCGCCGGCTGATTGTCTGATCCACAGGGCAGCGAGTTTCTCCAGTCCCTTGTTCAGGGCCCGGGGCCAGGGGAGGCTGTGGGCCTTTATTCCCCTTATTGGACACAAGGCTCTTTGTCTCACAACACACTGGCTCAGGTTTTAAAAACAGGTTTACAGGAAACAGTAGAATCGACCCACCGCAGTCACACAATGTGGACACTCTGGTGTGTCAGCGGGTGGGATACACCAGGGAATCCCTTTCCACGCACTGAGGTTGACTCTAATGAGCGGGAGTCCCAGGGTTTCCGATACCAGATAATCAAGCTCACAAGAACACAAATTGTCTCTCCAGGCTTTATTAAGAGCGCTGCATAACACAGATCGGGTAATAATTCCCTCAATCTGGAGAATAGAAGTACAGTGGATTCGCACGCAATCTTCTCGAGTCTGTTCCAACTGACAATGGCTTAAGTGGCCTGTTCTTATACACAAGCTTGGTTACCGCTCCGGAATTGGGATAGTTTGAACCCGTCTGTTGACCGCCTCCTGAACTCCTGCTAATTCAGGGAATTTAGTCCATCTGTGACCAGCCTATAACCACAAGCCCGTCTGGTTATCACACCTATACGGTCCGTGAGGTTATCAGATTCACACCCAGACATTGTGTCTTTACTTGTCTGGCACTTCATCCCATAACACGGGTACAGGGGCTCAGTAATGTTTCATTCATCAGAAAAAGACAAAGCTTAACAAAATCTCATCATAATTACGGGGCCATAAATATAAAAGTCACTAATAAATCCAGTACTGAATTCAGGAGAAATATCTTTACCCAAAGAGTGATAGAATGGGGAACTCGCTACCACAGGGAGTAGTTGAGGTGAACAGCAGAGATGGGTTTATGGGGAAGCCACACAAGGGAGAAAGGAATGGGAGGAGATGTTGATTGGGTTAATTGAAGTAGGGTGGGTGTGGGACATAAACACTGGCATGGACCAGTTGGGCCGAATGGCCTGTTTCTGTGCTGTACATTCTATGTAACACCATGAACAGTCAATCGAAGGGAATCATCAGCACAACAGTCTTAAAGATTAAACAGCATTACAAGAATGTCTAAAACATTCATCTATTCCATGTTCATGTCGCCCCAGTTTTCTACAGGGCCCTGAGCTACAGAACAGTGTGAACTCGCTGGTGTTTCAGCAGAGTCGAGGACTGAGTGAATCCCTTCCCACACACAGAGCAGGTGAACGGCCTCTCCCCAGTGTGAACTCGCTGGTGTCCCTTCAGATTCCCGGAGCTTTTAAAGCTCTTCCCACAGTCAGAACATTTAAACGGTCTCTCATCTGTGTGAAATTGCTTGTGTGTTAGCAGGTGGGCTGACTGGGTGAATCCCTTCCCACACACGGAGCAAGTGAACGGCCTCTCCCCAGTGTGAAATTGCTGGTGCCCCTTCAGATTCCCAGAGCTTTTAAAGCTCTTCCCACAGACAGAACATGTAAACGGTCTCTTTTCAGTGTGAACAAGCTGGTGTTCCTTCAGATCCCTAGAGCGTTTAAAGCTCTTCCCACAGACAGAACATGTAAATGGTCTCTCATCAGTGTGAGCTCGCTGGTGTCCCTTCAGATGCCCAGAGCTTTTATAGCTCTTCCCACAGTCAGAACATTTATATGGTCTTTCATCAGTGTGATATCCCTGGTGTCTCAACAGGTGGGATGACTGAGTGAATCCCTTCCCACACACGGAGCAGGTGAACGGCCTCTCCCCAGTGTGAACTCGCTGGTGTGTCCGAAGGGTGGATGGCCGAGTGAGTCCCTTCCCACACACGGAGCAGGTGAATGGCCTCTCCCCAGTGTGAATTCGCTGGTGACTCACCAGGCTTGATGAATGAGTGAATCCCTTCCCACACACAGAGCAGGTGAACGGCCTCTCCCCAGTGTGAACTCGCTGGTGTCTCACCAGGCTTGATGACTGAGTGAATCCCCTCCCACACACAGAGCAGGTGAACGGCCGCTCCCCAGTGTGAACTCGCTGGTGTGTCAGAAGATACGAAGACCAATTGAATCTCTTCCCACACACGGAGCAGGTGAATGGTCTCATTCCAGCTCCCTCCGGCTGGTGTCTCTTCAGCTCCTGCGACCTTTGAAAGCTTTTCTCAGTCGGAATGTTTCACCGGCCTCTCCCCAGTGTGAACTCGCTGGTGTGCCAGCAGATTCGAGGACCGAGTGAATCCCTTCCTACACACGGAGCAGGCGAACAGAATCTCTCCTGCTCTCTCCAGCTGGTGTCTCTTCAGATCCTGGGACCTTTTAAATCTCTTCCCACAGTCAGAACATTTAATCGGTCTCTCATCACTGTGAACAAGCTGGTGTCTCAGGAGGGTGGCAGAATGAGTGAATCGCTTCAAAAACACGGAGCAGGTCAACGGTCTCTCATCGGTGTGGACAAGCTGGTGTCTCAGCAGCACGGAGGGTGCAATTAATCCCTGCCCACACACGGAGTGGGTTAAAGGTCCCTCCCTCGTGTGAATTTGCTGGAGCGGATGACTGAGTGAATCCCTTCCCACACACGGGGCCCGGGTTTCCCCCAGTGTGTGGCCACTGGTGTTGCTTCAGGTATTTGTAGATTTTGAAGCTCTTTCAGAACATTTAAAAGTTCTCTCCCCAGTGTGAACTCACGGGGGTGCCAGCAGATTGGAGGAGCGACTGAATCAGGTCCTGAGGAATCGCATAACTCTCAGATCTTGAGGTGATGTTTGGTTTGAGCTTCCTGTCTGAAAATGCTCC
Source organism: Somniosus microcephalus (assembly GCF_052327205.1). NCBI lineage: Eukaryota > Metazoa > Chordata > Chondrichthyes > Squaliformes > Somniosidae > Somniosus > Somniosus microcephalus. The sequence continues at coordinate 67,392,858 of NC_140990.1, forward strand.
ACTTCTAAAACCCTGTAAAAGGAGTGTAGAAAGGGTAAGGGGGAAGCAGGGTTTTTTTTTGGCTTATGTTGCCTCAAAGAACAAACAGGGTAGAGCCGGTCCCACTGGTGTCCAGCCGTGCCCACAATAACCAGCGGGCCAGAAACAGCCCAATCCACCTCACTGACTTGGCCCTGAAGTCAAATCAAGTCTCATCAAAGTCTCATCAAATGAGCACGGTGGCATAGTGGTTAGCACTGTTGCCTCACAGCGCCAGGGACCCGGGTTCGAATCCGGCCTCGGGCGACTGTCTGTGTGGAGTTTGCACATTCTCCCCGTGTTTGCGTGGGTTTTCTCCGGGTGCTCCGGTTCCCTCCCACAGTCCAAAGATGTGCGGGTTAGGTTGATTGGCTATGATAAATTGACCCTTAGTGTTAGGGGGATTAAATACATGGGGTTACGGGGATAGGGTGGGATATGTGTTGGTGTAGGGGTTACGGGGATCGGGTGGGATATGTGTCGGTGCAGGCTCGATGGGCCGAAATGGCCTCTATCTGCACTGTGGGGTTTCTGTGATTCTGTGAAATGACATCCTTTGTGACTGTGACAAAGGTAAACTATCTCTCCTCGTCCTTCCTGACTTTTCTGCAGCCTTTGACACGGTTGACCACTCCATCCTTCTCCCAACTCCTCTCCACCGTCGTCCAGCTGGGTGGGACTGCACTCGCCTGGTTCCATTCTTATCTATCTAATCGTAGCCATAGAATCACCTGCAACGGCTTCTCTTCCCGCTCCCACATCGTTACCTCTGGTGTCCCCCAAGGATCTATCCTTGGGCCCCTCCTATTTCTCATCTAAATGCTGCCCCTTGGCGACATCTGAAAACACAGCATCAGTTTCCACATGTACGCTGATGACACCCAGCTCTACCTCACCATCATTTCTCTCGACCCCTCCACGATCTCTAATCCGGTTCTGGGTGAGCAGAAATTTTCTCCAATTAAATATTGGGAAGACTAAAGCAATTGTTCTCGATCCCTGCCACAAACTCTGTTCCCTAGCCACTGACTCCATCCCTCTCCCTAACATCTCTCTGAGGCTGAACCACACTATTTGCAACCTTGGTGTCATATCTGACCCTGAAATGAGCTTCAGACCGGATATCTGCAGCATAACAAAGACCGCCTATTTCCACCTCCGTAACATCGCCCGTCTACACCCCTGCCTGAGCTCATCCGCTGCTGAAACCCTCATCCGGCCCTTTGTTACCTCTAGACTCGACTATTCCAACGCACTCCTGGCTGGCCTCCCACATTCCACCCCATGTAAACTTGAGGTGATCCAAAACTACCCGTGTCGTAACTCGACGCCAAGTCCCGTTCACCCATCACCCCTGTGCTCGCTGACCTACATTGGCTCCCGGTTAAGCAGCACTTCGATTTCAAAATTCTCATCCTTGTTTTCAAATCCCTTCATGGCCTCGCCCCTCCCTATCTTAGTTATTCCCTTCAGCCCCACAACCACCCGCCCCCCGCGATAGAATCACAGAAAAATTACAGCACAGAAGCAGGCCATTCAGCCCATCTTGTCCGTGCCGGCCGATTAAGTGCTATCCACACTAATTCCACTTTCCAGCACTTGGTCCGTAGCCTTGTAGGTTACGGCACTTCAAGTGCATATCCAAGTACTTTTTAAAATGTGATGAGAGTTTCTGCCTCTACCACCCTGTCAGGCAGTGAGTTCCAGACCCCCACCACCCACTGGGTGAAAACATTTCTCAACTCCCCTCTAAAGCTCCGACCAATTACTTTAAATCTGTGCCCCCTGGTTGTGGACCCCTCTGCCAAGGGAAATAGGTCCTTCCTAACTCAGCCCCTCAGAATTTTATACACCTCAATCAGGTCTCCCCTCAGCCTCCTCGGTTCCAAAGAAAACAACCTCCTCCCCCCGAGACATCTGCGTTCCTCCAATTCTGCCCTCTTGAGCATCCCTGATTATAATCGCTCAACCATCAGTGGCCGTGTCTTCTGTTGCCTAGGCCCTAAACTCTGGAATTCCCTCCCTGAACCTCTCCGCCTCTCTTTCCTCCTTTAAGACATAGAAACATAGAAGATAGGAGCAGGAATAGGCCATTCGGCCCCTCGAGCCTGCTCCGCCATTCAATGAGATCGTGGCTGATCAACCAAGTTCAGTACCCGGTACCTGCTTTCTCCCCATTCCCCTTGATCCCTTTATCCTTAAGAAATATATCCAACTCCTTCTTGAATATATTTAATGAATTGGCCTCTACTGCCTTCTGTGGTAGAGAATGAAACAGGTTCACCACTCTCTGGGTGAAGAAATTCCTCCTCATTTCTGTCCTAAAAAGCCTACCCCTTATTCTTAGACTGTGACCCCTGGTTCTGGATTCCCCGACCATCATTGCATCTAGTCTGTCCAGTCCTTGCATCTAGTCTGTCCAGTCCTGCCAGAATTTTATAAGTTTGAATGAGATCGCCTCTCATTCTTCTAAACTCCAGCGACTACAAGCCCAATCGACCCAATCTCTCCTCATACGTCATTCCTGCCATCCCAGGTATCGGTCTGGTGAATCTTCGCTGAACTCCTTCCATGGCAAGAACATCCTTCCTCAGATAAGGCGACCAAAACTGCACACAATACTCAAGATGTGGCCTCACCAAGGTCCTGTACAACTGCAGCAAGACATCCTTGTTCCTGTACTCAAACCCTCTCACTACGAAGGCCAACATACCATTTGCCTTCATAACTAATGCTGCACCTGCATGCTTACCTTCAGCGGCTGGTGCACAAGGACACCCAGGTCATGTTGCACTTCCCCTTCTCCCAATCTATTGCCATTCAGATAATAATCTGCCTTCCTGTTTTTGCCACCAAAGTGGATAACCTCACATTTATCCACATTATATTGCATCTGCCATGCTTCTGCCCAATCACCCAACCTGTCCAAATCATACTGGAGTTTCTCTGCATTCTCCTCACAGCACACAGACCCACCCAGCTTTGTGTCATCTGCAAACTTGGAGATATTACATCTAGTTCCCTCGTCTAGATCATTAATATATATTGTGAATAGCTGGGGTCCAAGGATATCCCTGATTATAATTGCTGCACCATCAGCGGCCGTGCCTTCAGCTGCCTCGGCCCTAAGCTCTGGAATTCCCTCCCTGAACCTCTCCGCCTCTCTTTCCTCCTTTAAGAGGCTCCTTAAAATCCACCTCTGTGACCAAGCTTTTGGCCAACTGCCCTAATTTCTCCTTTTATGGCTCGGGGTCACATTTTTCAATGTCTTACAATACTCCTGCGCAGCGCCTTGGGATGTTTTCCTACGTTAAAGACGCTATAGAAATACAAGTTGTTGTTGTTCTCATTGTTGGAGGAGAGCTCTGAACAGGCCCCGCCCCCTCCCCCTACTCCGCATGCGCCGCTGGGGCCCGCTCCCGAGGATGAGCCGCTACCGCGCCTGCGCAGAGCCCCGCATTCTGGGTCGGCCCCGGCAACCGCGAGAGTCCGGATCACCGGCGGAAAGTGAGTTTTATCAGGGTTTTTTATATATAGCGGAGAGAAGCGCGGGCGGGGAGATAAATAAAAAGAAAATACAAACCGGACCGTCCCAGCGCCCTCCCGGCACCGAGCGGAGCGGATTGAGCGGCCGCAGCCCCTTGTCTTCTGCAGGGAGCCGGACTGGGGCACGTCATCAACTCCACGGCGGTGACTGACGGGAGCTCCGACCAATAGGGAAAGAGCGGGCGGAGCTTGGAGGACTGAGGTGGCGGCGGGTCCTCCAACCAATCAGGGTGTCTGAGGGGCGGGACTTCCGCCGCCTGCTTCTCCCGCTGCTGAGACAAGTGGAATGCAGCAGAGGGCGCTCTTCTGAGTTTGGGGCTCAGGCATGTTAGTGGAGCAATGCAGAGGGAACTTTACTCTGCACTGGGCTTTACTCCCTCAGCACTGCACTGGAGGGGCAGCACAGAGTTTTAGACTCGAGTCTCTGGAGTGGGACTTCAACCCACAACCTTCGGACTCAAAGGAGAGAGTGCTGCCGCCTGAGCCACGGCTTTACTCTGTATCTAATCCATGCTGTACCTGCCCTGGGAGTGTTTGATGGGACAGTGTAGAGGGAGCTTTACTCTGTATCTAACACGTGCTGTACCTGCCCTGGGAGTGTTTGATGGGACAGTGTAGAGGGAGCTTTACTCTGTATCTAACATGTGCTGTACCTGCCCTGGGGGTGTTTGATGGGACAGTGTAGAGGGAACTTTACTCTGTATCTAACCCGTGTTGTACCTGCCCTGGGAGTGTTTGATGGGACAGTGTAGAGGGAGCTTTACTCTGTATCTATCCCGTGCTGTACCTGTCCTGGGAGTGTTTGATGGGACAGTGTAGAGGGAGATTTACACTGTATCTAACCCGTGCTGTACCTGCCCTGGGAGTGTTTGATGGGACAGTGTACAGGAAGCTTTACTCTGTATCTAACCCGTGCTGTACCTGCCCTGGGAGTGTTTGATGGGACAGTGTAGAGGGAGCTTTACTCTGTATCTAACCCGTGCTGTACCTGCCCTGGGAGTGTTTGATGGGACAGTGTAGAGTGAGCTTTACTCTGTATCTAACCCGTGCTGTATCTGCCCTGGGAGTGTTTGATGGGACAGTGTAGAGGGAGATTTACACTGTATCTAACCCGTGCTGTACCTGCCCTGGGAGTGTTTGATGGGACAGTGTACAGGAAGCTTTACTCTGTATCTAACCCGTGCTGTACCTGCCCTGGGAGTGTTTGATGGGACAGTGTAGAGAGAGCTTTGCTCTGTATCTAACCCTTGCTGTACCTGCCCTGGGAGTGTTTGCTGGGACACTGTAGAGGGAGCTTTACTCTGTATCTATTCCATGCTGTACCTGCCCTCACGAGCAAATTTGGCTAGGGTAAATAAAATTAGAGAGTTAAATGCGTGGCTCAAAGACTGGTGTGGGAGAAATGGGTTTTGCTTCCTGGGACACTGGCACCACTACTGGGACAGGAGAGAGCTGTTCCGTTGGGACGGACTTCACTTGGCCAGTGCTGGGACTAGAATCCTGGCGAATCAAATAACTAAGGCTGTAGAGAGGGCTTTAAACTAATTAGTGGGGAGGAGGTTTCAAGAGAGCGAAAAATAAAAATGTCAGCGGAGAAGGCAATAGAGCAAGGTAGCAGTGGGGGAATTAAAAACCAGAGCATGTCAGGAAGGGACAGAATATATAAAGGTAAAGTAGTAAAGGGGGTAAAAGCAGGAATAAATTGTCACAAAACATATTTAAAAGTTCTTTATCTGAATGCATGCAGCATTCGTAACAAAATAGACGAGTTGACGGTACAAATAACTACACATGGGTATGATCTGGTGGCCATTACGGAGACATGGCTGCGAGGTGACCATGACTGGGAACTAAACATCCAGGGGTATTTGACAATTAGGAAGGACAGACAAGAAGGAAAGGGAGGTGGGGTGGCTGTGTTAATAAAGGATGGAATCACTGCAATAGTGAGAAATGATATTGGGTCAAAGGATCAGGATAGTGAAACGGTTTGGGTGGAAATAAGGAATAATAAGGGGAAAAAGTCACTAGTGGGCGTAGTCTATAGGCCTCCTAACAGTTGCAACTCTATTGGTCGGAGTATAAATCAGAAAATAGTTGGGGCTTGTAATAAGGGAACAGCTATAATCATGGGAGATTTTAACTTTTATATTGACTGGACAAATCAAATTGGGCAGGGCAGCCTTGAGGAAGAGTTCATAGAGTGCATTAGGGACGGGTTCCTTGAGCAGTTTGTTACTGAACCAACCAGGGGGCAGGCAATCTTAGATCTGGTCCTGTGTAATGAGACAGGATTAATACAAAATGTCCAAGTAAAGGATCCCCTTGGCATGAGTGACCATAACGTGGTTGAATTCCAAATTCAGTTGGAGGGTGAGAGAGTTGGATCTCAAACCAGCGTACTAAGCTTAAATAAAGGAGACTATGAAGGTATGAGAGCAGAGTTGACTAAAGTGGACTGGGAAAATAGATTACAGTGTAAGACGGTACATGAGCAGTGGTGTACATTCAAGGAGATATTTCACAACTTTCAAGAAAAATATATTCCAGTGAGGAAAATGGGGCGTAAAAGAAAAGACAGCCATCCGTGGCTAAGTAAAGTAATAAAGGACTGTATCCGACTGAAAACAAGGGCATATAAAGTAGCCAAATCTAGTGGGAGGATAGAAGATTGGGAAGCATTTAAAAGCCAGCAAAGAATAACTAAAAGATTAATTAAGAAAGGGAAGATAGGTTATGAAAGTAAACTAGCAAAAAATATAAAAACAGATAGCAAGAGTTTCTACAGTTATATAAAAAGAAAAAGGGTGGCTAAAGTGAATGTTGGTCCCTTAGAGGACGAGACCGGGAAATTAGTAGTGGGGAACATGGAGATGGCAAAAACGCTGAATAAATGTTTTGTAATGGAATTTATAATGGGGAACAAAGAAATGGCTGACCAATTAAATACATACTTTGGTTCTGTCTTCACAAAGGAGGACACAAATAACCTCCCAGAGATGCCGGGGAACATAGGGTCTGATGAAAGGGTGGAACTGAAAGAAATCAGTATTTGTAGGGAAATGGTGTTAGGAAAATTGATGGACTGAAGGCCGATAAATCCCCAGGGCCTGATAATCTACATCCCAGGGTACTTAAGGAAGTGGCCCTAGAGATAGTAGATGCATTGCTGGTCATCTTCCAGAACTCGATAGACTCTGGAATGGTACCCATGGATTGGCGGGTAGCTAATGTTACCCCACTATTCAAAAAAGGTGGTAGAGAAAAGGCGGGGAATAATACACCGGTAAGCTTGACATCGGTAGTGGGGAAAATGCTAGAGTCCATTATAAAAGATGTAATAGCAGAGCACTTGGAAAGCAGTGACTGGATCGGACAAAGTCAACATGGATTTACAAAAGGTAAATCATGCTTGACTAATCTACTGGAATTTTTTGAGGCTGTAACTGGTAAAATAGATAAGGGAGAACCAGTGGATGTGGTGTATTTGGACTTTCAGAAGGCTTTCGATAAGGTCCCGCATAAGAGATTAGCGTGCAAAATTAAGGCACATGGGATTGGGGGCAAGGTATTGACTTGGATAGAGAACTGGTTGGCGGACAGAAAGCAAAGAGTTGGAATAAACGGGTCGTTTTCCAAGTGGCAGGCAGTGACTAGTGGGGTACCGCAAGGATCGGTCCTAGGACCCCAGCTGTTCACAATATATATTAATGATCTGGATGAGGGAATTGGATGTAATATCTCCAAATTTGCAGACAACGCAAAGCTGGGTGGGAGGGTATGCTGTGAGGAGGATGTCGTGAAACTCCAGTACGATTTGGACAGGTTGGGTGATTGGGCAGAAACATGGCAAATGCACTGCAATGTGGATAAATGTGAGGTTGTCCACTTTGGTGGCAAAAACAGGAAGGCAGATTATTATCTAAATGGCAATAGATTGGGAGAAGGGGAAGTGCAACGAGACCTGGGTGTCCTTGTGCACCAGTCGCTGAAGGTGAGCATGCAGGTGCAGCAGGCGGTTAAGAAGGCAAATGGTATGTTGGCCTTCGTAGCAAGAGGGTTCGAGTACAGGAACAAGGATGTCTTGCTGCAGTTGTACAGGGCCTTGGTGAAACCGCACCTTGAGTATTGTGTGCAGTTTTGGTCACCTTACCTGAGGAAGGACGTTCTTGCCATGGAAGGAGTGCAGCGAAGATTCACCAGGCTGATACCTGGGATGGCAGGAATGACGTATGAGGAGAGATTGTGTCGACTGGGCTTGTACTCACTGGAGTTTAGAAGATTGAGAGGGGATCTCATCGAAACCTATAAAATTCTGTCAGGCCTGGACAGACTAGATGCAGGAAGGATGTTTCTGATGGCCGGGGAGTCCAGAACCAGGGGTCATAGTCTAAGGATAAGGGGTAAGCCATTTAGGACTGAAATGAGGAGGAATTTCTTCACCCAGAGAGTGGTGAACCTGTGGAATTCTCTGCCACAGAGGGTGGTGGAGGCCAGTTCATTAAGTATATTCAAGAAAGAGTTGGATATATTTCTTAAGGCTAAAGGGATCAAGGGATATGGGGAGAAGGCAGGGACAGGGTACTGAATTTGGATGATCAGCCATGATCTCATTGAATGGCGGAGCAGGCTCGAAGGGCCGAATGGCCTACTCCTGCTCCTATCTTCTATGTTTCTATGTATCAGTCTTTACAGTAGAGGACACTAAAAATATCCCAACACTGGACAAACAGGGGGCTATAGGAGGGGAGGAGCTAAACACGATTAAAATCACTAAGGAGATGGTACTCGGTAAGATAATGGGACTTAAGGCGGATAAATCCCCTGGACCTGATGGCTTACATCCTAGGGTCTTGAGAGAAGTAGCGGTAGGGATTGCGGATGCATTGGTGGTAATTTTCCAAAACTCCCTGGATTCAGGCAAGGTCCCAGCAGATTGGAAAACTGCTAATGTAACGCCCTTATTTAAAAAGGGAGGTAGACAAAAGGCTGGAAACTATAGACCAGTTAGCCTAACACCTGTGGTTTGTAAAATGTTGGAGTCCATTATTAAGGAAGCAGTAACAGGACATTTGGATAAGCATAATTTAATCGGACAGAGTCGGCATGGTTTTATAAAGGGGAAGTCATGTTTGACAAATTTGCTCGAATTCTTTGAGGACGTAACAAACAGGGTGGATAAAGGGGAACCAGTGGATGTGGTGTATTTGGACTTCCAAAAGGCATTTGACAAGGTGCCACACAAAAGACTACTGCACAAGATAAAAAGTCACGGGATTGGGGGTAATATACTGGCATGGGTGGAAGATTGGCTATCTAACAGAAAACAGAGAGTTGGGATAAATGGTTCAATCTATATTAACGATTTGGAGGAGGGGACCAAGTGCAACATATCCAAGTTTGCCGACGATACAAAGATGAGAGGGAAAGCAGTGAGTGAGGAGGACATAAAAAACCTGCAAAAGGACATAGACAGGCTAAGTGAGTGGGCAGAAATTTGGCAGGGGAATATAATGTTGGAAAGTGTGAGGTTATGCACATTGGCAGAAGAAATCAAAGAGCATGTTATTATCTAAATGGAGAGAAACTGCAAAGTGCTACAGTACAAAGGGATCTGGGGGTCCTGGTGCATGAAACACAGAAGGTTAGTATGCAGGTACAGCAGGTGATCAGGAAGGCCAATGGAATCTTGGCTTTTATTGCAAGGGGGATGGAGTATAAAAGCAGGGAAGTCTTGCTTCAGTTATACAGGGTACTGGTGAGGCCACACCTGGAATACTGCGTACAGTTTTGGTTTCCATATTTAAGAAAAGATATACTTGCTCTCGAGGCAATTCAGAGAAGGTTCACTCGGTTGATTCCGGAGATGAGGGGGTTGACTTATGAGGAAAGGTTGAGTAGGTTGGGCCTCTACTCATTGGAATTCAGAAGAATGAGAGGCGATCTTATCGAAACATATAAGATTGTGAGGGGGCTTGATCGGGTGGATGCGGGGAGGATGTTTCCACTGATGGGTGAGACTAGAACTAGGGGGCATAATCTTAGAATAAGGGGCTGCTGTTTCAAAACTGAGATGAGGAGAAACTTCTTCACTCAGAGGGTGGTAAATCTATGGAATTTGCTACCTCAGATAGCTGTGGAAGCTGCAACATTAAATAAATTTAAAACGGAGATAGACAGTTTCCTAACTGATAAGGGAATTAGGGGTTACGGGGAGCGGGCAGGGAAGTGGACGTGAGTCTAGGTTCGGATCAGCCATGATGCTATTGAATGCCGGAGCCGGCCCGAGGGGCCGTATGGCCTACTTCTGCTCCTACTCCTTATGTTCTTATGTTCTTTTTCTCTTCACATATCTATAAAAGCTTTTACAGTCAGTTTTTATGTTCCCAGCAAGCTTACTCTCATATTCTATTTTCCCCTTCTTAATTAATCCCTTTGTCCTCCTTTGTTGAATCCTAAACTGCTCCCAATCCTCAGGTTTACTGCTTTTTCTGGCCAATTTATATGTCCTCCCCTTGGATCTTATGCTATCCCTAATTTCCCTTGTTAGCCACGGTTGAGTCACCTTTTTTGTTTTATTTTTATGCCAAACTGGGATGAACAAATTCTGTAGTTCATCCATGCGGTCTTTGAATGTTTGCCATTGCCTATCCACCGTCAACCCTTTGAGTGAAATTCCCCAATCAATCCTACCCAACTCGCGCCTCAGACCATCGTAGTTCCCTTTATTTAAATTTAGGACCCTAGTCTCTGAGTCAACTACTTCATTCTCCATCTTAATGAAGAATTTGATCATATTATGATCGCTCCGACCCAAGGGGCCTCATACAACAAGATTGCTAATTAATCCTTTGTCGTTACATAATACCCAGTCTAAGATGGCCTGATCTCTGGTTGGTTCCTCGACATATTGCTCCAGGAAACCATCCCGTAAACACTCCAGGAATTCCTCATCCACAGTAGAGGACGAGAGGGGGGGAGGGAGTCCTTTTAAATGTGGAGGAGGTGGGTGCCCCTTTAAATGTGGATGGGGTGGATGTCCCTTTAAATGTGGAAGTAGTGGGTGTCCCTTTAAATGTGGAGGGGGTGGGTGTCCCTTTAAATGTGGAGGGGGGTGGGTGTCCCTTTAAATGTGGAGGGGGTGGGTGTCCCTTTAAATGTGGAGGGGGTGGGTGTCCCTTTAAATGTGGATAGGCGGGGCCGCGCATGCTTATTCGGCCCCACCACAAAACGAGGCTGCCAGTGCGCCTGCGCAGGGCCTCCGGGGAACACACGGAAGGCCGGGCCCGGGGAACAGGCGGAATCAGCGGCTGGGGTAAAGTGTTGGGCAATCGATTTAAATCGAGGTGAGGGGGGTAGCGGAGAGCGAGATTATAAAGTAAAATACGAGAAAACCAAACCTGAGAGTCGGGCGCGCGGGACTTCCGTGGACGCCGAAAGGAGCGGATTGAGGCGCGCGGGGATGGTGGAGTGAGCCGGAGCAATGTAATTCTGACTGACGGGAGCGCTGACCAATAGGAAGAGGGCTGAGCTGGGAGGTCTGAACTGGGCGGCCTGGCCCTCCAACCAATGACGGCGCGGCTAGGGGGCGGGACCTTCATCCCCCAGCGCAGTGGATGGGGCCCGTTTGTGACGTCATCACAGGACGAGGCCCAATCAGGTGGATGGAGGCCCGACCCGGCACTGTGACTGACGGGAGCTCTGACCAATAGGACGAGAGCTGAGGTGGGAGGACTGAACTGCGCGGCCTGGTCCTCCAACCAATAGCGGCGCGGCAAGGGGGCGGGGCCTCCTCTCCAGCTCAGGTGTGCTGTGGCCGATTGTGACGCGCTGACCCCAGGTGAGAGCAGCTCAGTCAGCACAGAGCTGGGGCTGGAATCTGGGAGAGGGGCCGCAGGCAGCACAGGGCTGGGGCTGGGGCTGGGATCGGGATCTGGGAGAGGGGCCGGAGGCAGCGGGCCTGGCAAAGGGGCACAAGCTTCACAATACAAGCTTCTTTCAAATGCACAATTGTTTCCTACAGACAGCCTTGGTCACTGCAAAAAAAACTGTTGCACAATGCATCATAACTCCCCTGCTTTAGGAGAGGCGTAGAGTGCAAAAGCAAGGAAGTTATGATGAAACTGTGTAAAAGACTAGAGTCAGCTGTGGCTCCGTGGATAGCAGAGTCAGAAGGTTGTGGGTTCAAATCCCGCTCCAGGGACTTGAGCACATAAAGCGAGGCTGACACTCCAGTGCGGTTCTGAGGGAGCGCCACACTGTCGGCGGGGGAATACTGAGGGAGCGCCGCACTGTCGGAGGGTCAGTACTGAGGGAGCACAGCACTGTCGGAGGAGCAGTACTGAGGGAGTGCTGCACTGTCGGCGGGGCAGTACTGAGGAAGCGCCGCACTGTCGGAGGCGTGGTACTGAGGGAGCGCCGCACTGTCGGAGGGGGAATACTGAGGGAGTGCCGCACTGTCGGAGGGGCAGTGCTGAGGGAGCGCCGCACTGTCGGAGGGGCAGTACTGAGGGAGCGCCGCACTGTCGGGGGGGGGGGGGGGCAGTACTGAGGGAGCGCCGCACTGTCGGGGGGGGGGGGCAGTACTGAGGGAGCGCCGCACTGTCGGGGGTGCAGTACTGAGGGAGCACCGCACTGTCAGAGGGGCAGTACTGAGGGAGCACCGCACTGTCGGAGGGGCAGTACTGAGGGAGCGCTGCACTGTCGGCGGGGCAGTACTGAGGGAGCGCCGCACTGTCGGAGGGTGAATACTGAGGGAGTGCCGCAGTGCTGAGGGAGCGCCGCACTGTCAGAGGGGCAGTACTGAGGGAGCACCGCACTGTCGGAGGGGCAGTACTGAGGGAGCGCTGCACTGTCGGCGGGGCAGTACTGAGGGAGCGCTGCACTGTCGGCGGGGCAGTACTGAGGGAGCACCGCACTGTCGGAGGGGCAGTACTGAGGGAGCGCCGCACTGTCGGAGGGTGAATACTGAGGGAGTGCCGCAGTGCTGAGGGAGCGCCGCACTGTCAGAGGGGCAGTACTGAGGGAGCACCGCACTGTCGGAGGGGCAGTACTGAGGGAGCGCTGCACTGTCGGCGGGGCAGTACTGAGGGAGCGCCGCACTGTCGGAGGGTGAATACTGAGGGAGTGCCGCAGTGCTGAGGGAGCGCCGCACTGTCGGAGGGGCAGTACTGAGGGAGCGCCGCACTGTCGGAGGGGGCATACTGAGGGAGCGCCGCAGTATCGGAGGTGCAGTGCTGAGGGAGCGCCGCACTGTCAGAGGGTCAGTACTGAGGGAGCGCTGTATTGTCAGAGGGGCGGTGCTCAGGGAGCGCTGCTCCATCGGAGGGTCAGTACTGCGGAAGAGCCGCATTGTCGGAGAGACAGTGCTCAGGGAGCGCCGCAGTGTCAGAGGTGCCGTCCTACGGATGAGACGTTAAACCGAGGCCCCCGTCTGCCCCCTCAGGTGGATGTAAAAGATCCCGTGGTGCTATTTCGAAGAAGTTATCCTCGGTGTTTTGAGCCCAATATTTATTCCTCAATCAACATGACGAAAAAACAGATTATCTGGTCATTATCACATTGCTGTTTGTGGGAGCTTGCTGAGCGCAAATTGGCTGCCGTGTTTCCCACATTACAACAGTGACTACACTTCAAAAGTACTTCATTGGCTGTAAAGCGCTTTGGGATGTCCGGTGGTCGTGAATGGCGGTTAAGAAAGCTAATGGTATGCTGGCCTTCATTACAAGAGGATTTGAGTACAGGAGTAAAGAAGTCTTACTCCAATTATATCTTCTTCTTAGGCAGCCCCTTGGAACCGACGATGACTTGCTTCCACATTAAAAGTGAGTTCTCAGGCCTAAGGGTAAACCGGGAGAGCTTCTTCTCCCCGAGACGAACCCTCTGATAAGAACATAAGGAGCAGGAGTAGGCCATACGGCCCCTCGGGCCTGCTCCACCATTCAATAGGATCATGGCTGATCAGAACCTGGACTCACGTCCACTTCCCTGCCCGCTCCCCGTAACCCCTAATTCCCTTATCAGCTAGGAAACTGTCTATCTCCGTTTTAAATTTATTTAATGTCGCAGCTTCCACAGCTATCTGAGGCAGCAAATTCCATAGATTTACTACCCTCTGAGTGAAGAATTTTCTCCTCCTCAGTTTTGAAATGGCAGCCCCTTATTCTAAGATTATGCCCCCTAGTTCTAGTCTCACCCATCAGTGGAAACATCCTCCCCGCATCCACCCGATCAAGCCCCCTCACAATCTTATATGTTTCGATAAGATCACCTCTCATTCTTCTGAATTCCAATGAGTAGAGGCCCAACCTACTCAACCTTTCCTCATAAGTCAATCCCCTCATCTCCGGAATCAACCGAGTGAACCTTCTCTGAACTGCCTCGAGAGCAAGTATATCTTTTCTTAAATATGGAAACCAAAACTACACGCAGTATTTCAGGTGTGGCCTCACCAGTACCCTGTATAACTGAAGCAAGACTTCCCTGCTTTTATACTCCATCCCCCTTGCAATAAAAGCCAAGATTCCATTGGCCTTCCTGATCACCTGCTGTACCTGCATACTAACTTTTTGTGTTTCATGCACCAGGACCCCCAGATCCCTTTGTACTGTAGCACTTTGCAGTTTCTTTCCATTTAGATAATAACTTGCTCTTTCATTTTTTCTGCCAAAGTGCATAACATTATATTCCACTGCCAAATTTCTGCCCACTCACTTAGCCTGTCTATGTCCTTTTGCAGGTTTTTTATGTCCTCCTCACTCACTGCTTTCCCTCCCATCTTTGTATCGTCAGCAAACTTGGATATGTTGCACTCGGTCCCCTCCTCCAAATCGTTAATATAGATTGTAAAGAGTTGGGTCCCAGCACTGACCCCTGTGGAACACCACTAGTTACTGATTGCCAACCCGAGAATGAACCATTTATCCCAACTCTCTGTTTTCTGTTAGATAGCCAATCTTCCACCCATGCCAGTATATTACCCCCAATCCTGTGATTTTTTTATCTTGTGCAGTAATCTTTTGTGTGGCACCTTGTCAAATGTCTTTTGGAAGTCCAAATACACCACATCCACTGAAACATGACTTCCCCTTCATAAAATCATGCTGACTCTGTCCGATTAAATTATGCTTATCCAAATGTCCTGTTACTGCTTCCTTAATAATGGACTCCAACATTTTACCAACCACAGATGTTAGGCTAACTGGTCTATAGTTTCCAGCCTTTTGTCTACCTCCCTTTTTAAATATGGGCGTTACATTAGCAGTTTTCCAATCTGCTGGGAGCTTTCCTGAATCCAGGGAGTTTTGGAAAATTACCACCAATGCATCCGCAATCCCTACCGCTACTTCTCTCAAGACCCTCGGATGTAAGCCATCAGGTCCAGGGGATTTATCCGCCTTAAGTCCCATTATCTTACCGAGTACCATCTCCTTGGTGATTTTAATCGTGTTTAGCTCCTCCCCCCCCTCCCCCCCCCCATAATCCCCTGTTTGTCCAGTGTTGGGATATTTTTAGTGTTCTCTACTGTAAAGACTGATACAAAATATTTGTTCAGCATATTTGCCATCTCCATGTTCCCCACTACTAATTTCCCGGTCTCATCCTCTAAGGGACCAACGTTCACTTTAGCCACCCTTTTTCTTTTTATATAACTGTAGAAACTCTTGCTATCTGTTTTTATATTTTTTGTTAGTTTACTTTCATAATCTATCTTCCCTTTCTTAATGAATCTTTTAGTTATTCTTTGCTGGCTTTTAAATGCTTCCCAATCTTCTATCCTCCCACTAGATTTGGCTACTTCATATGCCCTTGTTTTCAGTCGGATACTGTCCTTTATTACTTTACTTAGCCACGGATGGCTGTCTTTTCTTTTACGCCCCTTTTTCCTCAGTGGAATATATTTTTCTTGAAAGTTGCGAAATATCTCCTTGAATGTACACCACTGCTCATGTACCGTCTTACACCTTAATCTATTTTCCCAGTCCACTTTAGTCAACTCTGATCTCATACCTTCATAGTCTCCTTTATTTAAGCTTAGATGTAAAGGGTCAACTGGATCCATGTTTATCTGTAATTTAAACAGAGGTCTGGTCCTCTTCCGAGCTCTTTCCCCTAGAGGACAGGGTAGAATGGGGGTCTTTAGTGTTAAACGGTTTCACCTGGGTCCATTGCTTCCATCGCATACCCATCGGTTCCTGTAGACAAACACACGTATCACTTGTCATTAATACAGTACATGGCCCCATCCAACGGACCCCATTCCCTTTCTTCCGATAACTTGCGTCATTACTTGTTGACCTATTCTGGGCAACTCGTCTGGTTTAAGCCCAGCATTCTGCCTTTCTAGATTTTTAATCTGTTGTTGGTTCCTCACTTCTTTATTTACTGCTTGTACTTCCTGATTTAGTTGTACTAAGTATCACCTTAATCTATTTTGTACTGGTCCTGGTTCTGCCACCCCTCCAGCCAAATCCTCTGGTAGTCTCATAGCTCGTCCTGTCATTAATTCATAGGGGGTCAGTCCGGTCGTTCGTCCTGGGGTGGCTCGCAGCCTCATTAGTATGCTGGGTTCCGACCATCCCTTCCCTGTTTCTTGGATGACTTTTGTCAGCGCGTTTTTCAGTGTCCTATTCAGTCTTTCTACCATCCCCGAGCTCTGGGGGTGATATGGTATGTGGTATTTTTGTGTCACATGTAGCAGCTTACAGATTTCTTTCATTATTTTGCTGGTGAAATGAGTGCCGTTGTCTCAGTCAATTTGCAGAGGCACTCCCCAACGGGGTATAACCTCGGTAGCCAATATTCATGCAACTGTTTTTGCAGAGCAATCTCGGGTGGCAAAGGCTTCCACCCACCTGGTAAATTGGTCAATTATTACCAGGCAATATTTCTTCCCCCGGTCCTGCGCTAAGAGGCAGGTAAAGTCAATTTGTAAGTTTTCCCTGGGGCCTGGGTTGGTTTGTTACTCTAACTCTACATCTCTGTCCTACATTATTCTTGCGCATATTATACAGCGGTGGCAATATTTCGCTACTTCCCGACCCATCTTTGGCCACCACCAGTACTGTGTCAGTAGGTGCAACATGTTACTTCTGCCAGTATGTGTTACACCATGGTATAGCGCCATCAGTTGTTGTCTGCAACATTCCGGTGCCACCACCTGGTTACGTGGGCCCCATTTCCAAATTCCATCTTGTAATTGTGCGCCAGCTTGTCTCCATTTCTCCTTTTGCTCTTTACTAGTATTTTCTTGTAGCTACATTATATTCACTTCCTGTACCCCACTGACTATCATGACCATATTTATTTCGTTTTTGAACGCGTCCTCTGGCTGCATTTCTCCCGCAGCTAGTTTTGCGCCTAGATCTGCATACCTATTCCCCATAGGGGCCTGGTCCTGGGGTTCATAGAAACATAGAAGATAGGAGCAAGAGTAGGCCATTCAATGAGATCATGGCTGATCATCCAAATTCAGTACCCGGTCCCTGCCTTTTCCCCATATCCCTTGATCCCTTTAGCCTTAAGAAATATATCTAACTCCTTCTTGAATATATTTAATGAATTGGCCTCAACTGTCTTCTGTGGTAGAGAATTCCACAGGTTCACCACTCTCTGGGTGAAGAAATTCCTCCTCATCTCTGTCCTAAATGGCTTACCCCTTATCCATAGACTGTGACCCCTGGTTCTGGACTCCCCGACCATCGGGAACATCCTTCCTGCATCTAGTCTGTCTAGTCCTGTCAGAATGTTATAAGTTTCAATGAGATCCCCTCTCATTCTTCTAAACTCCAGCGAGTACAAGTCCAATTGACTCAATCTCTCCTAATACGTCATTCCTGTCATCACAGGTATCAGCCTGGTGAATCTTCGCTGAACTCCTTCCATGGCAAGAACATCCTTCCTCAGATAAGGCGACCAAAACTGCACACAATACTCAAGATGTGGTCTCACCAAGGCCCTGTACAACTGGAGCAAGACATCCTTGTTCCTGTACTCAAACCCTCTCGCTACGAAGGCCAACATACCATTTGCCTTCTTAACCGCCTGCTCCACCTGCATGCTTACCTTCAGCGACTGGTGCACAAGGACACCCAGGTCTCATTGCACTTCCCCTTCTCCCAATCTATTGCCATTCGGATAATAATCTGCCTTCCTGTTTTTGCCACCAAAGTGGATAACCTCACATTTATCCACGTTATATTGCATCTGCCATGCTTCTGCCCAATCACCCAACCTGTCCAAATCATCCTGTAGTTTCTCGGCATCCTCACAGCACACACGCCCACCCAGCTTTGTGTCGTCTGCAAATTTGGAGATATTACATCTAGTTCCCTTGTCTAGATCATTAATATATATTGTGAATAGCTGTGGTCCAAGGACTGATCCCTGCGGTACCCCACTAGTCACTGCCTGCCACTCAGAAAAAGACCCGTTTATTCCAACCCTTTGCTTTCTGTCTGCCAACCAGTTCTCTATCCAAGTCAATACCTTGCCCCCAATCCCATGTGCCTTAACTTTACACGCTAGTCTCTTATGCGGGACCTTATCAAAAGTCCAAATACACCACATCCACTGGTTCTCCCTTATCTATTTTACCAGTTACATCCTCAAAACATTCCAGTAGATTAGTCAAGCACAATTTACCTTTTGTAAATCCATGTTGACTTTGTCCGATCCTGTCACTGTTTTTCCAAGTGCTCTGCTATTATATCTTTTATAATGGACTCTAGCATTTTCTCCACTACCGATGTCAGGCTTACCGGTCTGTAATTCCATGTTTTCTCTCTACCAACTTGTTTGAACAGTGGGGTTACATTAGCTACCCTCCAATCCATGGGAACTGTTCCAGAGTCTATCGAATTTTGGAAGATGACCAGCAATGCATCTACTATTTCTAGGGCCACTTCCTTAAGTACCCTAGGATGTAGATTATCAGGCCCTGGGGATTTATCGGCCTTCAGTCCCATCAATTTCCCTAACACCATTTCCCTACAAATACCGATTTCTTTCAGTTCCTCCCCTTCATCAGACCCTATGTTCCCCGACATCTCTGGGAGGTTATTTGTGTCCTCCTTTGTGAAGACAGAACCAAAATATGTATTTAATTGGTCAGCCATTTCTTTGTTCCCCATTTTAATTTCCCCATATTCTGACTGTAAGGGACCTATGCTTGACTTCACCAATTTTTTTCTCTTCACATAACTTCTTCTTCTTCTTAGGCAGTCCCTCGGAACTGAGGATGACTTGCTTCCACATTAAAAAGAAGTTCGCAGGTGACTGATGAGTCCAATGCAGGACCTACAGTCTCTGTCACAGGCGGGGCAGACGGTGGTTGAAGGGGCGGGTGGGTGGGGTGCTTGGGTTGACGTGCGCTCCTTGCGCTTGGCTTCCGCTTGCTCCCGGCGAAGAGACTCGAGGTGTTCGGCGCCTTCCCGGATGCTTCTCCTCCACTTTGTGTGGTCTTGGGCCAGGGATTCCCAGGTGTCGGTGGGGATGTTACACTTGTTCAAGGAGGCGTTTCCTCTGGCCACCTGGGGCTCTCTTGCCGTGCCGGAGCTCCGAGTAGAGCGCTTGTTTTGGGAGTCTCGTATCGGGCATGCGGACAATGTGACCCGTCCATCGGAGCTGATTGAGTGTGGTCAGAGCTTCGATGTTGGCCTGAGCAAGAACACTGACGTTGGTGTGCCTATCCTGCCAATAGGCCTTCGACACTGTCAATCGTGAGGGATTATGGAGTGTCCTCCTCAAATTCGGCTGCCGTCAACAGTTTGTCACCATCCTCCGCCTGCTTCACGACGACATGCAAGCCGTGATCCTGACCAACGGTTCCACCACAGATCCAATTCACGTACGAACCGTGGTCAAGCAAGGCTGTGTCATCGCACCAACGCTCTTCTCGATCTTCCTTGCTGCAATGCTCCATCTCACCCTCAGTAAGCTCCCCACTGGAGTGGAGCTAATTTACAGAACAAACGGGAAACTGTTCAACCTCCGTCGCCTCCAGTCCAGATCCAAGGTTGTCCCATCCTTCACATATCTATAAAAGCTTTTACAGTCAGTTTTTATGTTCCCTGCAAGCTTACTCTCACATTCTATTTTCCCCTTCTTAATTAATCCCTTTGTCCTACTTTGTTGAATCCTAAACTGCTCCCAATCCTCAGGTTTACTGCTTTTTCCGGCCAATTTATATGTCCTCTCCTTGGATCTTATGCTATCCCTAATTTCCCTTGTTAGCCACGGTTGAGTCACCTTTTTTGTTTTATTTTTATGCCAAACTGGGATGAACAAATTCTGTAGTTCATCCATGCGGTCTTTGAATGTTTGCCATTGCCTAGCCACCGTCAGCCTTTGAGTGACATTCCCCAATCAATCCTACCCAACTCGCGCCTCAGACCATCGTAGTTTCCTTTATTTAAATTCAGGACCATGATCTTTTTGAATGGCGGAGCAGGCTTGAAGGATCAAATGCCCTACGACTGCTCCAATTTCTTATGTTCTTAAGCTCTCCCAGGGCAGGTACAGCAGGTGTTAGATACAGAGTAAAGCT
The DNA here is from genome assembly GCF_052327205.1 of Somniosus microcephalus. Taxonomy (NCBI): domain Eukaryota; kingdom Metazoa; phylum Chordata; class Chondrichthyes; order Squaliformes; family Somniosidae; genus Somniosus; species Somniosus microcephalus. Next base: position 67,412,968 of record NC_140990.1, read on the forward strand.
CCCTCTACATTGTCCCATCAAACACTCCCAGGGCAGGTACAGCACGGGTTAGATACAGAGTAAAGCTCCCTCTACACTGTCCCATCAAACACTCCCAGGGCAGGTACAGCACGGGTTAGATACAGAGTAAAGCTCCCTCTACACTGTCCCATCAAACACTCCCAGGGCAGGTACAGCACGGGTTAGATACAGAGTGTCAGCCATGGCTCAGGCGGCAGCACTCTCTCCTCTGAGTCAGAAGGTTGTGGGTTGAAGTTCCACTCCAGAGACTCGAGTCTAAAACTCTGTGCTGCCCCTCCAATGCAGTGCTGAGGGAGTAAAGCCCAGTGCAGAGTAAAGTTCCCTCTGCATTGCTCCACTAACATGCCTGAGCCCCAAACTCAGAAGAGCGCCCTCTGCTGCATTCCACTTGTCTCAGCAGCGGGAGAAGCAGGCGGCGGACGTCCCGCCCCTCGGACACCCCGATTGATTGGAGGACCCGCCGCCACCTCAGTCCTCCAAGCTCCACCCGCTCTCTCCCTATTGGTCGGAGCTCACGTCAGTCACCGCCGTGGAGTTGATGACGTGCCCCAGTCCGGCTCCCTGCAGAAGACAAGGGGCTGCGGCCGCTCAATCCGCTCCGCTCGGTGCCGGGAGGGCGCTGGGACGGTCCGGTTTGTATTTTCTTTTTATTTATCTCCCCGCCCGCGCTTCTCTCCGCTATATATAAAAAACCCTGATAAAACTCACTTTCCGCCGGTGATCCAGAATCTCAGGCAGGATGCGTGCTGAGCATGCGCGGTGCGGGCCGGGTGCCTGTGGAGCAGGAGAGGGCGGGGCCATGGGGCGCATGCGCGCGGTCAGCCACAACTCAGCGCGGCGGCCGGAGTGCTTTCTGGAGCGTGGGGGCTTGTGGGGATTGCAGCCGCCATTACTGCTGATCCTTTCAACCAAACTGTGCAGCAGCTGGGGCCTGAAAATCAGCTTCGCTGCCCCTGGGCTGGGAAAGGGGGACATGAGAAAACATTCTCCCTCTTACCCCTTTCTACACTCCTTTTACAGGGTTTAAAAGTGGAGCATTTACAGACAGGAAGCTCAGACCAAACATCACGTCAAAATCTGACCGAGTCGCTCGATTCATCAGTACCTGAATTTCACTGGGCTTTGCACATGGAAGGGGAGCGCAGCGATCGCAGCGTGGACGAATTGCACACATGTTCTATGTGTGGACATGGATTTAGCCGATCGCCTGACCTGGAGGGCCACAAGAACAGGCATGCTGGAGAGAGACGGTATGAATGTGAGGACTGTGGGAAGGGGTTCGCCCAGCTGACAAGCCACGAGCGCCGTCACAGCAGGAACCGACTGCATAAATGCGAGGACTGCGGGAAGGGATACCTTCACCCATATGCGGTGGAAGCTCATCGGCGGGCTCACACCGGGGAGAAGCCATTCACCTGCCCCGTGTGTGGGAAGGGATTCACTCAGTCCTCCAACCTGCGGACACACCAGCGAGTTCACACCGGGGAGAGGCCGTTTACCTGCCCCGTGTGTGGAAAGGACTTCACGTGTTTGTCCAACCTGCTGGGACACCAGCGAGTTCACTCTGACGAGAGGCCATTTAAATGTTCAGACTGTGGGAAGAGCTTTAAACGCTCCCAGTACCTGATGAAGCACCAGCGGCTGCACACTGGAGAGAGGCCGTACGGCTGCTCTCACTGCCACAAGAGGTTTGTGAACTCCGCGGACCTGCTGACGCATCAGAGAGTTCACACCGGGGCGAGGCCATTCACCTGCTCCGTGTGCGGGAAGGGATTCACTCATTCATTCAGCCTACGGACCCACCGGAGAGTACACACCGGGAAGAGTCCGTTCACCTGCTCCGTGTGCGGGAAGGGATTCGCTGAGTCCTCGAATCTGCTGGTACACCAGAGAATTCACAACGGAAAGAGGCCGTTCACCTGCTCCGTGTGTGGGAAGGGATTCGCTCAGTCCACCCTCCTGCTGATACACCAACGAGTTCACACTGGGGAGAAGCCATTCACCTGCTCAGTGTGTGGGAAGGCCTTCAGATATTCAACCAGCCTGCTGGGACACCAGCGAGTTCACACCGGGGAGAGGCCATTCACCTGCTCCGTGTGTGGGAAGGACTTCCGGTATATGTCTAGCCTACTAGGACACAAGCGAGTTCACACTGATGAGAGGCCTTTTAAATGTTCAGACTGTGGAAAGAGCTTCAAAAGCTCCCAAGAGCTGAAGCGACACCAGCGTTCTCACACTGGAGAGAGGCCGTTCCCCTGCTCCGTGTGTGGGAAGGCATTCGCTCATTCGTTCAGCCTGCTGGCGCACCACAAAATTCACACTGGGGAGAAGCCATTCACTTGCTCTGTGTGTGGGAAGGGATTCGCTCTGTCCTCCCACCTGCTGAGACACCAGCGAATTCACACCGGGGAGAGGCCGTTCACCTGCTCCGTGTGTGGGAAGGGATTCACTCGGTCCTTTCACCTGCTGAGACACCAGCAAGTTCACATCGGGGAGAAACTGTTCACCAACTGCACAGGCGGCACGGGATTGACTCAGTCCTCCAGCCAACTGAAACAGCAACCACTTTGAAGTGGAGAGAGGCCGTTCACCTGCTCCGAGTGCAGGAAGGGATAAACTCAGTCATCCAGCCTGCTCGGACACCAGCTAGTTCACACTGGACAGTCGCAGTTCGCTGAGCGTCCAACGTATTTAGAGAGCTGCGAGTTCCCACTGAGACCCTGTAAAATGTTTTGACCATGGGAAGAGATTTAAAAGCGCTGTCGCACTGAGGAGAGGCCATTCAGCAGGGGTTCAGGAGGAGGTCATCAGACAGGTCCAAACAATCCCATTTCCTGAGTGTGACATCGAGCGTACAGCACAGAAAGAGGCCATTCGGCCCAACTGGTCCATGCTGGCGTTTATGCTCCACACGAGCCTCCTCCCGCCCTACTTCATCTAACCCGAGCAGCATATCCTTCTCGCAGTAACCAAGCTTGTGTATAAAAACAGGCCACTTAAGCCGTTGTCAGTTGGAACAGACTCGAGAAGATCGCGCACGAATCCACTGTACTTCTATTCTCCAGATTGAGGGAATTATATACTACATATTGACTGGGCAAATCAAATTACCACTAATGGTGTGGAGGACAAATTCTTGGTATGCATGCAAGATGGTTTCCTGGATCAGTATGTGGAGGAACCAACCAGGGAACAGGCTATTTTGGATCTGGTACTCACAGAATCACAGAAACCCCACAGTGCAGATAGAGGCCATTTCGGCCCATCGAGCCTGCACCGACACATATCCCACCCGATCCCCGTAACCCCACGTATTTAATCCCCCTAACACTAAGGGTCAATTTATCATAGCCAATCAACCTAACCCGCACATCTTTGGACTGTGGGAGGAAACCGGAGCACCCGGAGGAAACCCACGCAAACACGGGGAGAATGTCTGTGTGGAGTTTGCACAGTCACCCGAGGCCGGATTCGAACCCGGGTCCCTGGCGCTGTGAGGCAACAGTGCTAACCACTATGCCACCGTGCTGCGTAATGAGAAAGGGCTAATGAATAATCTTGTGGTAAAGGGGCCTTTAGGGACAATGACCACAATATGATTGAATTTTACATTAAGTTTGAGAGTGATGTAGTCCAATCTGAAACTAAGGTCTTCAATCTAAACAGAGGAAACTACAAGGGTATGAGGGACAAGTTGGCCATGGTAGATTGGGAGACTACACTGAAAGGTATGAAGGTGGACATACAATGGCTAACATTCAAGGAAATAATGCATAATTTACAACAAACATATATTCCTCTAGGGCATAAAAACCCAAAAGGAAAAGTGATCCAACCATCGCTAACAAAAGAAATGAAATCTAGTATTAAGCCAGATAAAGCAGTCAGCCTGAGGATTGGGATTTTTTAGAAATCAGCAAAGGGGGACCAAGAAATTGATAAAGGGAAAATGGAATATGAGCACAAACTAGCGAAAAATATAAAAACGGATTGTTAAAGCTTCTATAGGTATGTGAAAAGGAAAAGACTGGCGGAGGTAAATGTAGGTCCTTTACAGTCAGAGACGGGAGAATTTATAATCGAGAATGAGGAAATGGCAGGGAAATTAAACAAATACTTTGTTTCTGTCTTCACGGAGGAAGACACAAAAAACCTCCCAGAAATATGAGAAACATAGAAGATAGGAGCAGGAGTAGGCCATTCGGCCCCTCGAGCCTGCTCCGCCATTCAATGAGATCATGGCGGATCATCCAAATTCAGTACCCTGTCCCTGCCTTCTCCCCATATCCCTTGATCCCTTTAGCCTTAAGAAATATATCCAACTCTTTCTTGAATATACTTAATGAACTGGCCTCCACCGCCCTCTGTGGCAGAGAATTCCACAGGTTCACCACTCTGTGGTGGGCACGGTGGCATAGTGGTTAGCACTGTTGCCTCACAGCGCCAGGGAACCGGGTTCAAATCTGGCCTCGGGCGACTGTCTGTGTGGAGTTTGCACATTCTCCCTGTGTCTGCGTGGGTTTCCTCCGGGTGCTCCGGTTTCCTCCCACAGTCCAAAGATGTGCAGGTTAGGTTGATTTGGCTATGATAAATTGACCCTTAGTGTTAGGGGATTAAATACATGTGGTTACAGGGATAGGGTGGGATATGTGTCGGTGCAGGCTCGATGGGCCGAAATGGCCTCTATCTGCACTGTAGATTCTGTGATTCTGTGATTCTCTGGGTGAAGAAATTCCTCCTCATTTCAGTCCTAAATGGCCTACCCCTTATCCTTAGACTGTGACCCCTGGTTCTGGACTCCCCGGCCATCAGAAACATCCTTCCTGCATCTAGTCTGTCCAGGCCTGACAATTTTATAGGTTTCGATGAGATCCCCTCTCAATCTTCTAAACTCCAGTGAGTACAAGCCCAATCGACACAGTCTCTCCTCATACGTCATTCCTGCCATCCCAGGTATCAGCCTGGTGAATCTTCGCTGCACTCCTTCCATGGCAAGAACGTCCTTCCTCAGGTAAGGTGACCAAAACTGCACACAATACTCAAGGTGCGGTCTCACCAAGGGCCTGTACAACTGTAGCAAGACATCCTTGTTCCTGTACTCGAACCCTCTTGCTATGAAGGCCAACATACCATTTGCCTTCTTAACCGCCTGCTGCACCTGCATGCTTACCTTCAGCGACTGGTGCACAAGAACACCCAGGTCTCTTTGCACTTCCCCTTCTCCCAATCTATTGCCAAATAACAATCTGCCTTCCTGTTTTTGCCACCAAAGTGGATAACCTCACATTTATCCACATTATAGTGCATTTGCCATGTTTCTGCCCAATCACCCAACCTGTCCAAATCGTACTGGAGTTTCACGACACCCTCCCACCCAGCTTTGTGTCATCTGCAAATTTGGAGATATTACATCCAATTCCCTCGTCCAGATCATTAATATATATTGTGAACAGCTGGGGTCCTAGGACCGATCCTTGCGGTACCCCACTAGTCACTGCCTGCCACTCGGAAAACGACCCGTTTATTCCAACTCTTTGCTTTCTGTCCACCAACCAGTTCTCTATCCAAGTCAATACCTTGCCCCCAATCCCATGTGCTTTAATTTTGCACGCTAATCTCTTATGTGGGACCTTATCGAAAGCCTTCTGAAAGTCCAAATACACCACATCCACTGGTTCTCCCTTATCTATTTTACCAGTTACATCCTCAAAAAATTCCAGTAGATTAGTCAAGCATGATTTACCTTTTGTAAAACCAAGGGTGTGGCGAGAATGCGGAACTTAAAGGAATTATTAGTAAAAAAAACAGTACTAGCAAAATTAATGGGACTAAAAGTCGATAAATCCCAAGGACCGGATGATCTACATCCTAAGGTTTTGAAAGAGGTGGCCATTGGAATAGTGGACGCATTGGTTGTCATCTTCCAAAATTCTATAGATTCTGGAACGGTTCCTGCAGATTGGAGGATAACAAATGTAACCCCGCTATTTAAGAAAGGAGGGAAGAGAGAAAACGGGGAACTACAGACCTGTTGGCCTCACATCAGTAGTTGGGAAAATGCTGGAATCTATTATAAAGGATGCAATAACTGGGCACTTAGAAACTAATAGTAAGATTGGGCAGAGTCAACATGGATTTATGAAAGGGAAATCCTGTTTGACAAACCTATTGGAGTTCTTTGAGGATGTAACTAGTGGAGTAGACAAAGGGGAACCGGTAGATGTGTATCTGGATTTTCAGAAGGCCTTCGATAAGGTCCCACACAAGAGGTTGGTGAACAAAATGAGGGCACATGTAATTGGGGGTGATATACTAGCATGGATTGAGAATTGGTTAACAGACAAAACAAAGCGTAGGATAAACAGGTCTTTTTCAGGATGGCAATCTGTGACTAGTGGGGTACCGCAAGGATCGGTGCTTGGGACCCAGCTATTCACAATCTATATCAATGATTCGGATGAGGGGACTAAATGTAACATTTCCAAATTTGCTGATGATACAGAGCTAGGTGGCAGTGTCAGTTGTGAAGAGGACGTGAAGAGGCTGCAAGGGGATCTCGACAGGCTCAGTGAGTGGGCGAGAACATGGCAGATGGAATATAATGTGGATAAATGTGAAGTTATCCACTTTGGTAGAAAAAACAGAAAGGCAGAGCATTTCCTAAATGGTGAAAGATTGGGGAATGCAGATGCTCAAAGGGACCTGGGTGTCCTTGTACATGAGTCACTGAAAGTGAATGTGCAGGTGCAGCAAGCCATTAGGAAGGCAAATGGTATACTGGCCTTCATTACAAGAGGATTTGAGTACAGTAGCAAAGAAGTCTTACTCCAATTATATAGGGCCTTGGTGAGACCACACCTGGAGTACCTGGAAAACAGTGACACACTTGGAAAACAGTGACAGGATCGGACAAAGTCAACATGGATTTACAAAAGGTAAATTGTGCTTGACTAATCTACTGGAATTTTTTGAGGATGTAACTGGTAAAATAGATAAGGGAGAACCAGTGGATGTGGTGCATTTGGACTTTCAGTAGGCTTTTGATAAGGTCCCGCATAAGAGATTAGCGTGTAAAGTTAAGGCACATGGGATTGGGGGCAAGGTATTGACTTGGATAGAGAGCTGGTTGGCAGACAGAATGCAAAGAGTTGGAATGAACGGGTCTTTTTCCGAGTGGCCAGCAGTGACTAGCGGGGTACCGTAGGGATCAGTCCTTGGGCCCCAGCTATTCACAATATATATCAATGATCTAGACAAGGGAACTAGATGTAAAATCTCCAAATTTGCAGACAACACAAAGCTGGGTGGGTGTGTGTGCTGTGAGGAGGATGCCGAGAAACTCCAAGATGATTTGGACAGGTTGGGTGATTGGGCAAAGGCATAGCAGATGCAATATAATGTGGATAAATGCGAGGTTATCCACTTTGGTGGCAAAAACAGGAAGGCCTATTATTATCTGAATGGCAATAGATTGGGAGAAGGGGAAGTGCAACGAGACCTGGGTGTCCTTGTGCACCAGTCGCTGAAGGTAAGCATGCAGTTGCAGCAGGCGGTTAAGAAGGCAAGAATTGCGCCCGCGGTATCCAAAAAACGTTCAACATTCCACTCATTATCCGCTCATTAGCATCGAGTGACGTCGAGGTCGACCAATCATACGGTCGAGCGACCCGACGGTCGACCAATCGCTGCGTGGCGGGGGCGGGTTCCTGGCGCTTGCGGGCGAGCCCACCGAGAGTCGCGCGCAGTCGCCCCCCCCAGTCGCGCGCTCTCTCTTCCCCCCCAGTCGCGCGCTCTCTCTTCCCCCCCAGTCGCGCGCTCTCTCTTCCCCCCCAGTCGCGCGCTCTCTCTTCCCCCCCAGTCGCGCGCTCTCTCTTCCCCCCCAGTCGCGCGCTCTCTCTTCCCCCCCAGTCGCGCGCTCTCTCTTCCCCCCCAGTCGCGCGCTCTCTCTTCCCCCCCAGTCGCGCGCTCTCTCTTCCCCCCCCAGTCGCGCGCTCTCTCTTCCCCCCCAGTCGCGCGCTCTCTCTTCCCCCCCAGTCGCGCGCTCTCTCTTCCCCCCCCAGTCGCGCGCTCTCTCTTCCCCCCCAGTCGCGCGCTCTCTCTTCCCCCCCAGTCGCGCGCTCTCTCTTCCCCCCCAGTCGCGCGCTCTCTCTTCCCCCCCAGTCGCGCGCTCTCTCTTCCCCCCCAGTCGCGCGCTCTCTCTTCCCCCCCAGTCGCGCGCTCTCTCTTCCCCCCCAGTCGCGCGCTCTCTCTTCCCCCCCAGTCGCGCGCTCTCTCTTCCCCCCCAGTCGCGCGCTCTCTCTTCCCCCCCAGTCGCGCGCTCTCTCTTCCCCCCCAGTCGCGCGCTCTCTCTTCCCCCCCAGTCGCTCTCTCTCTTCCCCCCAGTCGCTCTCTCTCTTCCCCCCCAGTCGCTCTCTCTCTTCCCCCCCAGTCGCTCTCTCTCTTCCCCCCCAGTCGCTCTCTCTCTTCCCCCCCAGTCGCTCTCTCTCTTCCCCCCCAGTCGCTCTCTCTCTTCCCCCCCAGTCGCTCTCTCTCTTCCCCCCCAGTCGCTCTCTCTCTTCCCCCCCAGTCGCTCTCTCTCTTCCCCCCCAGTCGCTCTCTCTCTTCCCCCCCAGTCGCTCTCTCTCTTCCCCCCCAGTCGCTCTCTCTCTTCCCCCCCAGTCGCTCTCTCTCTTCCCCCCCAGTCGCTCTCTCTCTTCCCCCCCAGTCGCTCTCTCTCTTCCCCCCCAGTCGCTCTCTCTCTTCCCCCCAGTCGCTCTCTCTCTTCCCCCCCAGTCGCTCTCTCTCTTCCCCCCCAGTCGCTCTCTCTCTTCCCCCCCAGTCGCTCTCTCTCTTCCCCCCCAGTCGCTCTCTCTCTTCCCCCCCAGTCGCTCTCTCTCTTCCCCCCCAGTCGCTCTCTCTCTTCCCCCCCAGTCGCTCTCTCTCTTCCCCCCCAGTCGCTCTCTCTCTTCCCCCCCAGTCGCTCTCTCTCTTCCCCCCCAGTCGCTCTCTCTCTTCCGCCCCAGTCGCTCTCTCTCTTCCGCCCCAGTCGCTCTCTCTCTTCCCCCCCAGTCGCTCTCTCTCTTCCCCCCCAGTCGCTCTCTCTCTTCCCCCCCAGTCGCTCTCTCTCTTCCCCCCCAGTCGCTCTCTCTCTTCCCCCCCAGTCGCTCTCTCTCTTCCCCCCCAGTCGCTCTCTCTCTTCCCCCCCAGTCGCTCTCTCTCTTCCCCCCCAGTCGCTCTCTCTCTTCCCCCCCAGTCGCTCTCTCTCTTCCCCCCCAGTCGCTCTCTCTCTTCCCCCCCAGTCGCTCTCTCTCTTCCCCCCCAGTCGCTCTCTCTCTTCCCCCCCAGTCGCTCTCTCTCTTCCCCCCCAGTCGCTCTCTCTCTTCCCCCCCAGTCGCTCTCTCTCTTCCCCCCCAGTCGCTCTCTCTCTTCCCCCCCAGTCGCTCTCTCTCTTCCCCCCAGTCGCTCTCTCTCTTCCCCCCCAGTCGCTCTCTCACTTCCCCCCCAGTCGCTCTCTCCCTTCCCCCCCAGTCGCTCTCTCCCTTCCCCCCCAGTCGCTCTCTCCCTTCCCCCCCAGTCGCTCTCTCCCTTCCCCCCCAGTCGCTCTCTCCCTTCCCCCCCAGTCGCTCTCTCCCTTCCCCCCCAGTCGCTCTCTCCCTTCCCCCCCAGTCGCTCTCTCCCTTCCCCCCCAGTCGCTCTCTCCCTTCCCCCCCAGTCGCTCTCTCCCTTCCCCCCCAGTCGCTCTCTCCCTTCCCCCCCAGTCGCTCTCTCCCTTCCCCCCCAGTCGCTCTCTCTCTTCCCCACCAGTCGCTCTCTCCCTTCCCCCCCAGTCGCTCTCTCCCTTCCCCCCCAGTCGCTCTCTCCCTTCCCCCCCAGTCGCTCTCTCCCTTCCCCCCCAGTCGCTCTCTCTCTTCCCCCCCAGTCGCTCTCTCTCTTCCCCCCCCAGTCGCTCTCTCTCTTCCCCCCCCAGTCGCTCTCTCTCTTCCCCCCCAGTCGCTCTTCCCCCCCAGTCGCTCTCTCTCTTCCCCCCCAGTCGCTCTCTCTCTTCCCCCCCAGTCGCTCTCTCTCTTCCCCCCCAGTCGCTCTCTCTCTTCCCCCCCAGTCGCTCTCTCTCTTCCCCCCCAGTCGCTCTTCCCCCCCAGTCGCTCTCTCTCTTCCCCCCCAGTCGCTCTCTCTCTTCCCCCCCCAGTCGCTCTCTCTCTTCCCCCCCAGTCGCTCTCTCTCTTCCCCCCCAGTCGCTCTCTCTCTTCCCCCCCAGTCGCTCTCTCTCTTCCCCCCCAGTCGCTCTCTCTCTTCCCCCCCAGTCGCTCTCTCTCTTCCCCCCCAGTCGCTCTCTCTCTTCCCCCCCAGTCGCGCGCTCTCCCTTCCCCCCCAGTCGCGCGCTCTCCCTTCCCCCCCAGTCGCGCGCTCTCCCTTCCCCCCCAGTCGCGCGCTCTCCCTTCCCCCCCAGTCGCGCGCTCTCCCTTCCCCCCCAGTCGCGCGCTCTCCCTTCCCCCCCAGTCGCGCGCTCTCCCTTCCCCCCCAGTCGCGCGCTCTCCCTTCCCCCCCAGTCGCGCGCTCTCTCTTCCCCCCCAGTCGCGCGCTCTCTCTTCCCCCCCAGTCGCGCGCTCTCTCTTCCCCCCCAGTCGCGCGCTCTCTCTTCCCCCCCAGTCGCGCGCTCTCTCTTCCCCCCCAGTCGCGCGCTCTCTCTTCCCCCCCAGTCGCGCGCTCTCTCTTCCCCCCCAGTCGCGCGCTCTCTCTTCCCCCCGTCGCGCGCTCTCTCTTCCCCCCCAGTCGCGCGCTCTCTCTTCCCCCCCAGTCGCGCGCTCTCTCTTCCCCCCCAGTCGCGCGCTCTCTCTTCCCCCCCAGTCGCGCGCTCTCTCTTCCCCCCCAGTCGCGCGCTCTCTCTTCCCCCCCAGTCGCGCGCTGTCTCTTCCCCCCCAGTCGCGCGCTCTCTCTTCCCCCCCAGTCGCGCGCTCTCTCCGAAGATGCTGCTCTTGAGGGGATCCGTACGCGCGTCATGGCGAATAAAGTGTATCCGTCAGGCGAAGGACCGTGGAGACGTGCGAAACAGCAGGCCTTGTCAGAGTGACGGGCAGGTTGGGCGGACACGGGCGATGTCTCCGTTGACTGGTGAGCGAAACCTTCAGGAGGCTGGAACGCACGGAACAGTGCGTGCCATAATGCTACGACATTAACAGAACGGAGGGTGAAAAGTTGCTGTGTTGATCTGTGATCAGAGCAACTTCCACGTGTTGATCGCGGCCGCAGGATGCCCGTTGGGCCCGTCCTCGATGTGTGCAGCTTCAGTAGACGTTTGCATTTGTTAAAGGGAAAACTGGAGAAAGGGCGGCAACGGTCCAGGTTGTTGTTGCTTTCGGGAGGGGTAAACTCTGCCTGGAGGGCGGCAACACTTGTAGTTGTTGTAGATTTAGGAGAAAACAGCCGTGAGGGCGGCAACGCTTTTCGTTCACGCTGAAATGTGTAGTAGGTAACACAACCAGCAGGCTGACGGGCTGGTGCATCGTCGGCGGGGAACGAGTCTTCGTGTTTCATGAGGGCAGGGTCCTCGTGGTTCGCGAGGGATGGGTCCTCGTGGTTCGCGGGGGTGAGTCCTCGTGGTTCGCGGGGGTGAGTCCTCGTGGTATCCCCGCAGGGCGCGCTCCGATTTTGTGGGCCCGAACATGCTGTACCCCGCGCTTGGAGAGATGTATACTTGCTGTTGTTTTGGACATAGAGGCGGACGATCCGTGTGGCGGTAGGAAAAACGAGTACGGGGACCATAAGCAAGTGCGTGGTCGGCGCCGCATCGATGTTCTCGTCGAACGGGGCTTCTACCTTTATAAAGCACGAGGGAGACTGTGGCTCCCTGGATTGTGGTAGCGACAGCAAAACGGCTGGTGCTTCCATGGCGTGCTTCTTTTGTGAAAATTGCTCACAAAAAAAAAAACGGGGTCCGGTTGAGTTTTGTCCGTGTCAAACAGGATCTGCTCCAGGCTGCGCTTACCTTGCGAATACGTTCGCAAAGACGGGGTCGCCTTTGGAGGAATCGGTGTTAGGCGGTTGCTGTTCCGTGGTTGTTCGTCGGTTGTGCGTCGGTCGTCTTGTGTAGAAGACAAGGTTCAGGCGCGCGTTGCTATCATGAAAATCGTTCATGGATACGGGTTCACCAATTGTAGTGTTGGAATTGATGAGCTCCCGTACTCACATCGTTGGGTCACCAATGTAGTGATTGGTGTTCGTCGGTCATCTTCTGTGAAGACGAGGGTCAGGCTGCGCGTTGCTTCCGTGAATATCGTTCACGGATACGGGGTCACCAATTGTAGTATAGGAATTGATGAGCTCCCGTACTCACGTCGTTGGGTCACCAATGTAGCGGTTCGAGTAGATCGCCACTAAATAAGAGAGTTTGACTTTGACGAACTATAAATAAGTTGTTTATTTACAGGAACAGGTTAAATACATCAGGTAAGGTAGCCGGTAAGATGGCTGACTGTAGGAGCACTGTGGTGTAGGTCTTTCCCCAGCAGGGACGCCACGAGGACTAACTAGAAGTTTCCCAGCTCAACTGCCAGCAGGTTCCGAGCTCAACTGCCAGCAGGTTCCGAGCTCAACTGTCAGCAGGTCCCGAGCTCAACTGTTGGAAGGTTCCGAGCTCTGATGTCATGAATCAGAGTACAGGAGAGAAGCCTGAGTATAGTAACAGACACATACAGTAAGGTAAGTTAAAGGGAATTATGTATATCCATGTAAGGGACAACCGGTGGTACCGCCACAGAACTACTTTTACAGCTCCTGTATACTGTAGTACCGGCAGTGACCACACCTTTATATAAGCCTTGAGCATGCATCTGTACTGTCAGTCTTTAGACTACCCTCCTCCAGTAAACACCTGTTGATTGTTAAGTTACAGCCTCCGTGTAGTTATTGGAAAACATCATACTTTAAGAATCACCGATTCAACAGTAGCGACGAGGTCGATTCGAATCTACCTGCAACTCTGCATTTCCTTTCAAGGATTCGCTCCGGGAGGGCGGTGGAAGAAAGTCGAGGCCAGAAGCACGGGCGTCGACCACGAGCAACCGCCCAGTCATCCGGCAGTGAGTGAACATCGCAGGGGAGGCTGTTGAGAGCCGGGCTTGGTTCCCCAGCCACGACGATCCAGCAACAGACTGGCAACAGGTACAGCACAGACCCTTCCCGGACAGCGGCGGCTGGAGCCGACCGACGGCATAGAAAAAGCCGAGCAGCGTCGATGGGGTAAGAGAGAGGGTGAAGCACACAGGGCGCAGCCGGGGGTTGAAAACCGAGCGGCGTCGAGGAAAAACAAAACAGAGAGAGTGAGGGTAAAGCAGCAGCCGGGTTCAGGACCGAGCGGCGGCAACGGGAGAGGCGCACAGGAGAACGCGCAGAGCACAGCCAGGGCTCAAGGGCTGAACAGCGTCCACGGGGAGAAGAAGGGAGAGTGTGGGAGACGCCATTGAGCCGCGGAGAAGAAGGGAGAGCACGGGAGACGCCATTTTAGAAGCTGCAGCGGAGAAGAAGGGCGAGCGCGGGAAGAAAGGAAAGCGCGGGAGACGCCATTTTGTGCCAGCGGAGAAGAAGGGAGAGCGCAGGAGATGCCACTGAGCCGCGGAGAAGAAGGGAGAGCACGGGAGACGCCATTTTAGAAGCTGCAGCGGAGAAGGGCGAGCGCGGGAAGAAAGGAAAGCGCGGGAGACGCCATTTTGTGCCAGCGGAGAAGAAGGGAGAGCGCGGGAGATGCCATTTTAGACAGTTAAATCACACCCAGGGATGCCGAAGAGTGGCAGTATCACTGCGTTCGACAATTAAGTCGAAGATTGGGTGACATATGTGGAATGCATTGAGGTGTACTGCAGGGCGAATGAAGTGCCAGATGCTAGGAAAGCACTGGTTTTGTTAAATTCCATGGGTGCAAAAACTTATGGCTTACTGCAAAACCTAATAACCCCAGAGAAGCCAGTGGATAAGAATTTCAAAAGCATAGTGGAAATCCTACAGGACCACTTAAACCCCACACCGCTGCTGATAGCAGAAAGATTTAAGTTCCACAAAAGGAACCAGCATAAAGACGAAAGTAATGCTGAGTGCTTAACAGAACTGCACAAGCTATCAAAACACTGCCAGTTTGGAGTGGGACTAGCAGATTTAAGGGACAAGTTTGTGTGTGGGCTTCAAAGTGAAGGAACCCAGAAACGGCTTCTATCAGAAAAGGATCTTACGCTGGACAAGGCTTTCAGCATGGCAGTTGTAAAGTCCGCGCCTCAATAATACACGGACTGCGGGAGAACAATTAAACAGGTATTTTACTGAACAGAGGGTACTCTTTTTGTTTGGACCCAAAAAAAACCCAATTGGACTGTAAATAAACAAAAGTTCAACTAAAACTTAACAAATCAAATTAAAATGTGGTTTTCCGGGTTGATAATGCACTCCAGTCCCCGCGGCACCCACCGGTCGCGGAAATACTCAAGCGCGGCGGCGGACACTGCGTGCTCCATCTCCAGGGCCACCCGGGCGCGAACATGGCCACGGAAGAGAGGCAGGCAATCCGGCTGGACGACCCCCTCGACCGCCCGCTGCCTGGACCAATTGATGGCTCTTTTAGCCAGGCCCAGGAGCAGGCCCACAAGGAGGTCCTCCAACCTGTCCGCTCCCCTCCGCACCGGGTGACCGTAGATCAAGAGCGTGGGACTGAAGTGCAACCAAAAATCGAGGAGCAGCCCCTTCAAGTAGTGAAAGAGGGGCTGCAACCTCTCACACTCCATATAAACGTGAAACACGGATTCCTCCAGGCCGCAAAAAATGCAGGCGGCCTGGGAGTCCGTGAACCTACTGTGGTAAACCACTTTTATCGTTCACTATCGTTACACTATGTTTATATCGTTACACTATGGTTATTACTGTTTACACTGTTGTATCACTACACAAGGTCACCTCTTGTCACGCTTTTATACCTGGGCTGACCACAGCTGACTCCGCCCATGGCTCCGCCTGCTTGCCCAGGTATAAAGGTGGTCAACTGGCTGGTATTCCTCCTTGTTGGACCCGATCACCCACGAGGGTGGGCTCTGTTATTTAGCCAATAAAAACCTATAGTTACTATCTTAACTCGTCGCTTTTCATTGAATGAATTGATAGGTATATCAATTTTATTGGCTAAATTTTGAAATGAGTGGATCGGAGCAGCCAAACGGCCAGCTACAACAGCCAGCCTGGCTGCGAGCCCTCCGACCGCCGTACCTGGATCTAAACCCACAGGCAGCGAACTCAGCCCGCGAGTTCGAACACTGGCTGAGCCGTTTCGAATCCTACCTGGGAGAATCTGGCGTGCCTCCGGGATCCAAACTAAGAGTTCTGACCGCCCAGGTGAGCCCTAAAGTATTTGCATTCATCCGGGACCTTGCTACATACGAGAACGCTCTCAACCTGCTGAAAGAGCAGTACCGGAGCCCGGTAAATTCTATGTATGCCAGACATCTCCTAAGATCCCGCTCGCAACAGCCAGGAGAGTCTGTAGATGAATTTTTACGGGCGCTACAAACACTCGGCAGGGACTGTGACTTTAAAGCTGTAACGGCTGCAGAAAATACTGAAGGGAATATCCGCGATGCCTTCGTGAAAGGCCTTCGGTCCGACTACTCACGGCAAAGACTGCTCGAATCAAAGGACCTCGACCTGAATACAACTGCAGCCCTCGCTCGCTCTCTGGAAGTGGCCCATCGGGACCTCGAGGCGTACTCCAGGTACTGTGCTGCGCGACCCTGGGACTCGGGCCTGACCCCGGCCGCAATACCCCTCACATCGCCGCCTCTGGGACCTAGCTCAGCGTCGGCGTCCCAGAACCGATCGGGACCGCCACCCCCGGTACCGGCTGCGACATTGGAGCCCCGCGATCGGGCCGCCGGCTGCTTCTTCTGTGGCCAGGCGAAACACCCGAGGACGCGCTGCCCTGCAAGAAACGCGACTTGCTCCGACTGCCACAAGAAAGGCCACTTCGCGAAGGCCTGCAGGGGGAGAGCCACAGACACCAGCAGTGCCTCATGCAAGTTGTGGGGGCGGCCATCTTTCATCAAGGCCACAGATGCCAGTATCCCCTCGTGTGAGTCATGGGGCGGCCATCTTTAATCAAGGCCACCGACGCCAGCAGTGCCTCATGTGAGCTGTGGGGGCGGCCATCTTCTCCGCCATTTTATTCAACGTCGTGGGCGCCGCCATTTTGTCCACCACACTCGACCGCCACCTTGTCTCCAGACCCGACCACCGCCTCACCCGCAGACTACAGCAGCTCGCTCAGCCATACACTAGCCTCTGTCACACTGGACCAAGCTCGCCCGCATCACCTGTCCAAGTCCATGATGGACATCAAAGTAAACGGCCACGCCACGACCTGCCTGTTCGACAGCGGAAGCACGGAGAGTTTCATCCATCCAGACATGGTGAGCCACTACTCCCTCACTGTCCGGCCAACGCGCAACCGGATCTCGATGGCGTCGAGGTCCCATTCTACAGACATCAGCGGCTACTGTATTGTGACCCTGTCGGTTAGGGGCACGGAGTATAAAAATTTTAAACTCCTCGTCCTGCCCCAGCTCTGCGCTGCCGTCCTACTAGGGCTGGACTTCCAATCCCACCTTCAAAGTGTCACTTTGGCATACGGTGGACCCCTCCCCCCACTCACAGTCGACAACCAGCAGCCTTTAAACCGCCCACCGCGTACCACCTGTGGCCTATCCACCCTCAAGGTCCCGCCCCCCTCCCTGTTCGCTAACCTCACCCGCGACTGCAAACCCGTCGCCACCAAGAGCAGGCGGTACAACGCCGGGGACAGAGCTTTTATTCGCTCTGAGGTGCAGCGTCTCCTGAAGGAGGGCATCATCGAGAGGAGCAACAGCCCCTGGCGTGCCCAGGTCGTAGTCGTTAAGACCGGCAATAAAAACCGCCTGGTCATCGACTACAGCCAAACCATAAACCGGTACACCCAGCTGGACGCATACCCCCTTCCCCGCATATCTGATATGGTCAATCAGATTGCACAGTACCGGGTATTCTCTACCATCGACCTTAAGTCGGCCTATCACCAACTCCCTATCCGCCCTGAGGACCGCCAGTATACCGCCTTCGAGGCGAATGTCCGCCTCTACCACTTCCTTAGGGTTCCCTTCGGCGTCACCAACGGGGTTTCGGTCTTCCAAAGGGAGATGGACCGGATGGTTGACCAGAACGGGCTGCAGGCCACGTTCCCTTATCTAGATAACGTCACCATCTGCGGCCGCGACCAGCAGGACCACGATGTTAATCTGGAGAAATTCCTCCGTACGGCCCAACGGCTGGACCTCACTTACAATAAGGAGAAATGTGTGTTTAACACCTCGCGTCTTGCCATCCTCGGCTGCGTAGTAGAGAACGGAGTCATCGGCCCCGACCCCGAAAGAATGCGCCCCCTCATGGAGCTTCCCCTCCCCCGCTGTCCAAAGGCGCTGAAGAGAACCCTGGGGCTCTTCGCCTACTATGCCCAATGGGTGCCGAATTATGCGGACAAAGCCAGACCCCTCATGAAGTCCACCTCCTTCCCCCTGACGGCAGAAGCGTGCGCAGCCTTCTCCCTCATAAAGGGAGACATTGCTAAGGCCACAATGCACGCGGTGGATGAGTCTATCCCTTTCCAAGTGGAGAGCGATGCATCCGACTTCGCCCTAGCTGCAACCCTTAACCAGGCGGGGAGACCTGTGGCCTTCTTCTCAAGGACCCTCCAGGGCCCTGAGATCCGACACTCTTCGGTCGAGAAGGAGGCCCAGGCGATCGTGGAGGCAGTACGACGCTGGAGGCATTACCTGGCAGGCAAACGATTTACCCTCCTCACCGACCAGCGTTCGGTCGCTTTTATGTTTAATAACAAGCTGAGGGGCAAAATCAAGAACGACAAGATCTTGAGGTGGAGAATCGAGCTCTCCACCTATGATTATGATATCTTGTACCGGCCTGGTAAACTGAACGAACCCCAGATGCTCTATCACGAAGTACATGCGCCAACGCGCAAATTGATAGACTGCAGACCCTCCACAACGACCTCTGCCACCCCGGGGTCACCAGACTTTACCACTTCATTAAGGCCCGCAACCTGCCCTACTCCATCGAGGAGGTCAGGACCATGACCAGGAACTGCCAAACCTGTGCCGAATGCAAACCGCATTTCTTTAGGCCGGACAGAGCAAGCCTGATCAAGGCCACCCGCCCCTTCGAGCGCTTGAGCATCGATTTTAAGGGGCCCCTCCCGTCCTCTGACCGTAATGTGTACTTCCTCAACATTATTGATGAGTACTCCCGTTTCCCCTTTGCCTTCCCCTGCCCAGACATGACCAGTACCACGGTCATCAAATGCCTGAACGACCTCTTCGCCTTGTTCGGGTTCCCGAACTATATACATAGCGACCGGGGCTCATCCTTCATGAGCGAGGAACTTCGCCAGTTCCTACTAGCGAGAGGTATTGCTGCAAGCAGGACCACCAGCTACAACCCCCGGGGGAACGGCCAGGTGGAAAGAGAGAACGCGACTGTCTGGAAGGCCGTTCTCTTAGCCTTAAAGTCTAAGGGCCTCCCAACCTCTCGCTGGCAGGATGTCCTCCCGGCAGCGCTGCATTCCATCCGGTCACTGCTTTGCACGGCCATTAACGCCACCCCCCATGAACGAATGTTTGTTTTCCCCAGGAAGTCGACTACGGGAACCACGCTACCAACCTGGCTGACCTCTCCGGGGCCCATCTTGCTGCGAAAGCCCATGAGGGCCCATAAAACGGACCCCCTGGTCGAGAGGGTGGACCTCCTGCACGCCAACCCCCAGTACGCCTATGTGGCATACCCAGACGGGCGGGAGGACACAGTCTCCTTACGAGACCTTGCACCCTTGGGCACCCCTGAGACAC
This sequence comes from Somniosus microcephalus, assembly GCF_052327205.1. NCBI lineage: Eukaryota > Metazoa > Chordata > Chondrichthyes > Squaliformes > Somniosidae > Somniosus > Somniosus microcephalus. The sequence continues at coordinate 67,431,888 of NC_140990.1, forward strand.
CACCGTTACCCCCCACCACCCCCCCAAATCCAGCCCAGGTAGACGGCATGCCGGAACCCCACGAGCCTTCGCCGACCACGCAGACACCAGCATTAACATCGGATACTGCACCACCGCCGCCGCGCCGATCAGAAAGACTTACGAGGCCTCCGGACAGACTGACATACCCGAACTGGTAGTACACTTCACCCCGCCGGACTCAAATTTAAACAAGGGGTGAATGTGGTAAACCACTTTTATCGTTCACTATCGTTACACTATGGTTATATCGTTACACTATGGTTATCACCGTTTACACTGTTGTATCACTACACAAGGTCACCTCTTGTCACGCTGTTATACCTGGGCTGACCACAGCTGACTCCGCCCATGGCTCCGCCTGCTTGCCCAGGTATAAAGGTGGTCGACTGGCTGGTATTCCTCCTTGTTGGACCCGATCACCCACGAGGGTGGGCTCTGTTATTTAGCCAATAAAAACCTATAGTTACTATCTTAACTCGTCGCTTTTCATTGAATGAATTGATAGGTATATCACCTACTTAAAACCTTATCGCACGGGACCGCTCCGTGCAACACACTCCAGGCCAAGTCCCCGATGGAACAAGGGAGGACTCCCGCGTAGAGAGCCCTCCATTGGGGACCTCCGCCACCGCCAGTCGGCAAGACGCCACGCCAAGGCGTGTCCGGATGGTAGACGAAGATGGCAAAGTGAAGAGTGTGCAGGAGCAGCCCGTACAGGAAACCCCTCCGCACGGAATGAAAAGGCACGGAGGGTATTTCCTCGAGACGGCTCAAGTTGTGAGGCGCCGGTTCCCGAGGGGAGTTTCGGGGCCGGGCGCCGATGAGGAATTCCGTCCGAACGGGGGTAAGCTCGGACGGGATTGCCCCACGTGCTTGAGCCGCCTCGATACACCTAGTGGAGTCGGGGCCCAGTGCTGCTTTCACTGATTCGATGGCTTCGACCGCGAGCCGGACGTTGGCCCAGGACAGGCGCCGCGCCAGCTCCTCCAGCGCCATCCAGCCCGCTCCTCCGCCATCGAGCAGGTCCCCGACTCTGGTCACCTTGCCAGGCACAGTCCTGCCCTCCGCCAGCCGCCCAAACCCACGTTCGTGGAGGTGCGGATTCCTGAGCAGCTGCTCCCGAAGGAGAGCTGCCGCTCCTGACGGGGGAGATCTCCACCTGGAAGCGACGTAGTTCCAAACCCATAGTAGTTCCTGGTAGAAGACAGGCAGCTCCCGCAGGGCGGCACGCCTGCCGCCCACTTTCGCAAACAGGAGCTGCGTGTCGTAATTGAGGCCGTGCAGCTGGCGGAAGAAAAACGTCGCCAGCGCACACCATCTCGGAGGATTCTCGACGTACAGGTATCTCTGCAGCGTCTGAAGATGGAAAGTCGCTGCCTGGGTGCGAAGGCACACCAGCGCCTGACCGCCCTCCCTAAGCGGGAGACACAGAACCGCAGCAGAGACCCAGTGCTTCCTTTTGTCCCAGAAGAAGTCGATGGGCTTCTTCTGCATCTTGGCGACAAACGCAGGGGGAGGGATCAAAGTGACCAACCGGTACCACAACATGGCGGCCACCAGCTGGTTTATGATCAGCGCTCGACCCCTGTAGGACAACACTCGGAGCAGTCCTATCCAGCGTCCTAGGCGAGCGGTGACTTTGGCCTCCAGCTCTTGCCAGTTCGCCGGCCAGGCGTCCTCGGCAGGGCTAAGGTCGACTCCCAAATAGAGGAGGTGCGTGGTGCTCCAGGTGAAAGGCCTGAACTCCTCCAGCAGGGAGTCCACCCACCACTGACCCACCAGGAGTCCGGAACATTTCTCCCAGTTGATCTTGGCGGAGGATGCGTCCGAGTAAATCTGCTGGCATTCCCGCATCCTCCGCAAGTCAGCGGGATCTGTGACCGTGAGGAGCACGTCATCGGCATAAGCCGAGAGGACCACCTCCACGCCCGGCCCTTGCAGAGCCAGTCCCGTCAACCTCTTCCGCAAGAGGCGCAGGAATGGCTCCACGCAAACGGCGTATAACTGACCGGACATGGGGCATCCCTGATGCACCCCCCTCCCAAAGCGAAGGTGCGCCGTCAAGGACCCGTTAACTTTAATCAGACACTCCGTGGCGGCGTACAGAAGTCGGATCCGGGTGACGAAATGCGCCCCGAACCCGAATGCGCGCAGAGTCCCGAAGAGATACTCGGGATCCACCCTGTTGAACGCCTTCTCCTGATCCAGGGAAAGGAAGGCGACCGACAGACCAGCCCTCTGGGAATGGTGGACCAGGTCCCAGACCAGATGGATGTTATCGTGGATGGTCCGGCCCGGGACCGTGTAGGATTGGTCGGGGTGGATCATGTGGGCCAGCACGGTGCCAAGGCGAGCAGACATGGCCCTGGCAAGGATTTTATAGTCCGTGCTGAGGAGGGAGACCGGGCGGCAGTTCTTAAGGAGGCGGAGATCGCCCTTCTTAGGCAGCAGGACAATGACTGCCCTGCGCCAAGAGAGGGGCATCTCCCCGGTCGCCAAACTTTCCCCCAGGACCCGCGCATAGTCGCCCCCCAAGACGTCCCAGAACTCCCTGTGGAACTCCATGGTCAGCCCGTCCAGCCCCGGGGACTTTCCCCTAGAAAGCTGGTGGAGGGCGCCGGTCAGCTCCGCCAGGCTTAGCGGAGTGTTCAATTTTTCGGCGCCCTCCGGGCTGACCTTCGGCAGGTCCTCCCACAAAACTCTGCGCGCATCCTTGCTGGACGGATCCGGAGAGAACAGAGCCCCATAGTAGGCGCGGGTCTCCGCGCTGATTCCCTCCGGATCCGAGACCAGAGATCCGTCGTCGGCCAGCAGCCCCAAGAGCTGCTTACGGACCCTCCATCTTTTTTCCAGCAAGTAGAAGAAGGGGGAGCCGCGGTCCAGGTCCCGCAGGAGCTGGATCCGTGACCTCACGTACGCGCCTCGGGACCCGACGAGCTGCAGGTCCTTCAGCGCACCCTTCTTCTCTTCGTACACCTTCCGCAGGGCCGGGTCCTCGACGACCTGACCGAGTCGGGACTCCAGGTCGAGCACCTCCTTCTCCAACCGCCCGACCCGGGCCTCCCGCCTCTTGGTCGACCCCTTCGCGTAATCCTGACAGAAGAGATGGATGTGAGCCTTGCCCACGTCCCACCATAGCCTCGAGGAGGGGAAGCCCCCCCGCTTCCTTCTCCAGTCGGCCCAGAACCGACGAAACGAATCCCGGAACCGCGCATCCTCCAGCAGCAGGTTGTTAAAATGCCAGTACGCGGACCACCCCCGCGCGCGCAGCGGAGCGAGCTCCGCCAACACCAGGTGGTGGTCCGTGCATGGCACCAGCCGCATGGAAGCCGCTGGAACGCAGGAGACGTACGCCCGGGAAATGTAGAGGCGGTCGATTCTGGATCTTCCTCCCCCAGACCTCACGCTAGTGAAGGCGCTGGAGTCGGGGTGGAGATTTCGCCAGACGTCCACCAAGTCAAAGGACCCAACCAGGTCCCTCAACTTCTCCATCACCGCCGGGCTTCGCGGGGGACCCGAACGGTCCCTCGCCTCAAGGGTGCAGTTAAAATCCCCCCCAAGGATGACGCACTCGCCCACGTCGACGGAGCCCAAGAGAGCGGACACTTCTTCGAAGAAGCGCACTTGCTGCGCACCGGTCTGAGGGGCGTACACGTTCACTAGATGGAGCGGCACGCCCCCCAGATGAACAGTGACCTGGAGCAAGCGGCCCGGCATGTGCTCCTTGACCCCCAAGATCTCCGGCTGAAAATGCGGGGCCAGCAAGATAGCCACCCCACTGGAATTGTTGGAGGTGACTCATGCTGACCCCTCCTTGCCACTCCAGGAGCCACGTGGCTTCATCTCCCGGAACGGTGTGGGTTTCTTGCAGGAAGCACACCGCATACTTCCCGTCCCGAAGGACCGAGAAGTTATTGAATCTGCGGCGCACCTCCCTGCTGCCGTTGATGTTGAGACTGGCTATGGTTATCTCCATGTCAGAAGCATAGTGCAACCTCTACCTACACCTAACGGGGGGAGGAAGCGCAGCCGCCGGTCAGCCGCCACCTCCTCAGCAGCCCAGTGAGGAACGTTCTGAGCAGACGCAGCTCGAGCGGGTTCACGCCCTCATTCGCGCCCATGATCTTAACGGCGGCGCGGACGGACACGATGAGCAGCGCCAGCTCCGACCACCTGTTTAGGGCCAGCCGGACCTTATTGCGCCGACCCAGGCACGTGGCCATAAAATCCCGGAGTTCCCTTACGGGAATGAGGGGAGACTCGGCAAGGGGCACGAGATCATCCATCGCCTCGTCGGCGCTGGAGTCCGAATTGTCCTCCGTGCCCATCACCGAGTCCCCATCCTCCTCCAGGAGGTCGTCACTAGCGGCCGACCCGTCCGCCGCGCAGTGCGCAGCGAACGGCTTGGCCGCACTAGCCAGCCCCGCCTCCGCCCGGATCCCACCCCCAGGATCGGCAGCAGAGGATTCCTCCCTGGGCTCCTTTAGGGGTGCTGGGCCAGAAGACGGCGGCGGTTCAGAGCTCCTCTCCGCCCCAGATGCCGGAACGACTGGAGAAATCGGGGAGAGAACAATTCCCAGCTCCTCCAGTACGTCCGGCACCAGAGACGCAGCCAGGGGGCCATCCTCCTCCCCGCCACCAACCTCCGACCCAGCGGATGGGGTGTTTCGAATTAAACCCTCCACCAGGTCAAGCAGCCCCTGGGAGATGTCCGGGTCGCATTGGGCGAGCTCATTTTCTTCGAGCTCGCCCGACCCAGACCCCAGGCCGCCAGACCCGGCGAGGGGTAACGGCACCGATAAAATGTCAATTTCTGCCGCGGGTTGTTCCGCGACCCCCCCCACGGGCAGGGTCTCGTCCCCATCCCCGGCAGGCACGTGCTGGACAGACACATCTGCCTCAGCCTCCCGAGGGACAGGCGACCCCTGCCGATCGCTGGTGATGACGACAGCAGGGGGGGGGGCGCAGTACCCGCGGCGGGCGACGACTCCCCCTGCTCGGAGGGACCTTCCTCCTCCCGGTCCTCCTCCTCTTCCAGGGGGTCGCGCCTTCTTTTTAGCACGGAGGGAGCGAGGGAGACCTCCATGTCTGCAGAGGCCTCCTCCTCTGCTCCCTCCGGCGGAGCAGGTTTGTCGGGTTCCTCGGGCCCGAGCCCGGCCGCAGGTATTGGCGTTACCGCTGTGGCGGTTGTGGCCACAGGCTCGGGCACGAGGCCCCTCCCACTCGCGTCTGCCCCGATTAGCTCCGCGAGGAGCGCGGGTGTAAGGGGCTCAAGGGGCAAGGGCTGGCCATCCACGGGGGGGACCCGCCCTGGCCATCCACTGGGGGGACCCGCCCTAAGGTGTTTAGTTTTATTCCGCGCCTTCTTTCCGGCCGGACACGCTCCCTCCCCCCCGCCGGAGGCCTTGGTGGCATCGGCCCCCGACGTCGACCGCGCATCAGACGTTCCCGACGCGCGGGCAGATCCGGGGGGAGGAGTGGCGGGAGCGCCAGACTCGGCCGCACGAGATGATCCAGCGGCCTCGGAGGCGGGGCTGTTTTTCCGGATGTGCCCCACCTCCTTGCAGGCGTGGCACCGCACACCGTCCGACGTCCAGAAGACGCGATAGGCGGTCCCCTCGTGGTGGACGATGAACGCCCCGTCGGTGTCCTCCTCCCGCGCCAGCTGGATAAACAGCTGGCGCCGGAAGGAGAAGACGTGGCGAAGGCTGGCCTCCCGGAAGCCGAGCGGGATGGGTGTGATCCCCGACCTCACCTCCCCAGGTTGGCGTAAATGGGGAAGGAGGAGCTCACCAAGAACATAGGGCGGGACGTCAGAAATGACGATCCTCCGCGCAGTGGCCTCGAGAGGATCCACCGGCAGGAAGGTCCTGCCCATGGTGAGCCCCTTGGCGACGGCCAGGGACACCGCCCGCTCCGACCCCAAGAAGAACACAGCCTTCCCATACATTTTTGAGGCCGCGACGATGGCTGAGGGGCCGACAACCCCAGCCATGGCTTTAACGCAGGCCTCAATGGTCATAGTGGGGTGAGTGTAGCTCTTCACCCCAAGCTTTTTTGTTATAAGTTTAAAGGGTGACGGGGCAGCAGAAGTAGCGGGAGCAGCTGTGGCTGTGACTGCCACTCCCGCATAAGTCCTGGCTGGCCCCGCCACTGGCGAAGATGCAGTCGCCATTATGGGGTGTTTTTATAAGGGCTACACTCACCCCAAGTCACAGGCCTGAAAGTGTTAATGGCCTCAGGTATTTTTTTTGGTCCTCTATTGAGCAGAGGGGGCTGATTAGATTGAAGGCACACCTCTCCCCTTATTGATTGAAATTGGGAGAGGGGCCTTCTCCCCTCTGCTCAATAGGCAATTAATAAATAAAGATGAACTTGAAGTGCCTCAGAGAAAGAGGTAGAGAGAGAGAGAGAGGGGGTGGGAAGGAGGGAGGCCGCAAGGGCAGTGTTGCCACTCAGGATGGTGGGTGGGTGTTGGCAGGGGTGCACTCTCCGGTGGGATTTAAAAGTCTTTGATGGTGGTGGTCTTCTGGCAGGGGGAGAAGATGTCTTCACCTGGGAAAGCTGGAGATGCCCGGGCTCAGTCCTGCACCAGGTCTTAATGATGCAATTAATGGAATTAAAGACTTCACCTAGGCAGCTCCAGCTGTCCCAGGCCAGGCAATAGAAAGGGTGCTTATTAGTGGTGTGCCTGGCCTAGTTTTTAACAAGAACCACACACACACCCCTTGATGATCCGGCCTTGTTTCTTCTTTTCTCCCCCCACCTAAAATACAAAGTCTTTGGGAGAGTGCACCAAATAACACCCACCTGAAAGATGATGTTGTTCTTCCCTCCTTCCAAACAGTTGGTGGTTGTTTCTCTCCCCTCTCCTGGAATGGAGGCCAATTTGGGGAGGCAGTTATAGGAAAGGCCTCTCCCCTGGTTGATGTTGTTGCTGGCCTCCCTTCTCCTCCTCTGTCCTCTCTCTCCAGGCACCTCAGTTGCTGTGATGATGGTGGAGGTGGAGGTGGTGGTGCTCTATCGATATCCTCCTCTTCCTGGTCAGGAGACCACCACTTTCCACTCTCCACTCTCCTGGTTTGGCTGCTCCTTCTCCTCCTGCTGACTGAGGCAGCTGCACAGCCAGAAATGCTGGAACAGAGGGTAACGTCAGACTGAAGTGCAGAAGCCTGCTAGGGCCATTTATACAGGGGTGGTCACTGCCGGTACTGCAGTATAAAATCAGTTCTTCTCTTAAAGGTACATACACAACAGCAGTATCACACGAAGCAGCCGCACGGGGCGCTGCAGAGATACAACGGAGACCGCAAGAATATGGCACCAATGAAATGTCATATGGAGCCGGGAAGTGTTATCGCTGCTGCAGAACAACACACGACCAGAAGGATTGTTGGTTCAAGGACCAAGTGTGCAGACAGTGTGGAAAAGCAGGACACATAGCAAGAGTCTGCAGGTCAGGGAAGAAAACCAGCAGCAAGAAATCTCCACAGGAGAAGTACAAAAAGGTACATAAGGTGATGGACAGCAGTTCAGACGAACAGAAAAGTGATACAGACTCCGGAAGCAAGGAGCTGAGTTGTCTGAAACTACATAAGGTAATCAAAATGGAGGATCACCAGACTATCTGGGTCACACTCAAGATAGACAGCGTCCAAGTGAAAATGGAATTGGACACAGGATCAGCCCTAACAGTCATAAACCAAAGGGACTACAAGCGGCTATTTTCACATATACCCTTGAAAGCTACAGAGATTGTCTTGAAGACGTACACGGGGCAAAAAGTCTACCCCAAAGGAAAAATAAGGGTGAAAGTGATATACAAAGGCCAGGAAATACCTAAAATGGACCTATATGTATTGCCAGATGGAGGACCACCACTACTAGGATGTGAATGGATCCGGAAGATACAATTAGATTGGCATTCCATACAGGCACTGAAGGTTGAGGCCAAAAAGGATGATGACGTCACACCTGGACGACTGTCAAAAATGCTAACTGATGCACAAGAAGTGTTCCAGGAGGGACTCGGAACACTAAAAGGCATAACAGCAACGATTAAAATAGAGGAAAATGCAAGCCCAAAGTTTTTTAAGGCCAGACCGGTGCCTTATGCGATCCGACCAGCCGTCGAAGCAGAGCTGGAAGGGTTGGAACATTCAGGAGTACTGTCCAAAGTAGACTGGAGCGAGTGAACTACACCCATCGTTCCTGTAATGAGGTCGTTGAGTAATACGCCTGGGGAACCAAAGAAGGTCCGCATCTGTGGGGATTTTAAGGTGACAGTGAACCCAGTCCTTCACACAGTACAATATCCACTTCCGCGAATTGAGGATACTTTCGCCTCACTATCTGGAGGTAAACGCTTCACCAAAATTGATCTGGCCCAGGCGTACTTGCAAATGGAGGTAGAAGCCGCCTCAAAACAATACCTCACTATCAACACTCATAAAGGTCTCTACCAATACAACCGGCTGGTGTTCGTGGTAGCATCGGCTCCGGCTATTTGGCAAAGGGTGATGGATCAAGTCCTGCAAGGGATTCCAGGGACCCAGTTTTATTTGGACGACATCCTGGTCACGGGCAAAAATGACAGTGATCACCTCGCCAACCTGGAGAAGGTGCTCACAAGGAATATGGGCTACGAGCTAATCGCCACAAGTGCGAGTTTTTCCAGAAGCAGATCTCGTATTGTGGCCACGTTATTGATGAAGAGGGGTTACATAAGTCCCCTGAAAAGATTGAGGCAGTAGTCAAGGCTCCAGCACCAGAAAATGTGTCACAACTGAGGTCGTTCCTCGGGCTGGTGAACTACTACCATAAGTTCTTACCAAATTTGTCTACAGTATTACACCCACTGAACACCCTACTACAAACAGGGGTACCATGGAAGTGGAATGACGAATGTAAACGAGCTTTCCAGAAGTGCAAAGAATTGATCACATCAAAAGAGGTGTTGGCCTATTTCAACCCAGCACTACCAATTTGGTTGGCATATGATGCATCACCCTATGGTATTGGAGCGGTGCTGTCGCACAAATTCCCAGACGGGTTGGAGAGGCCAGTAGCCTTTGCGTCTCGGTCACTAACCTCAGCCGAGCGCAACTACGCCTAGATTGACAGGGAGGCCCTCAGCCTAGTATGGGGAGTAAAAAAGTTCAACCACTATCTGCATGGGCAGAAGTTCACCTTGCTGACTGACCACCAACCACTTGTCTCCATCTTTAATCCAAAGAAGGGTGTTCCGGTGATGACTGCACAACGGTTACAAAGATGGTCCCTTTTCCTAGGGGCGAACCAATATGAAATAGAATATAAAGGCACGAAACAGCATGGAAACGCTGATGGGCTATCATGCCTGCCACTGCCTACTGTGGAGGAAGCACCAGCAGTGGACCCTATCGAGATATTTTATTTGCCGATAATTGAACGATTGCCAGTAACGAACGCGGATATAGAGAAGGAGACCCGCAATGATCCAACACTGTCTCGGGTATATGATTTGACGGTGAGGGGATGGCCAACACATGGCAACTCACTGTTGCCAGCATTCTCATCCAGACGAGAACAGCTGTCAGTATGCCAGGGGACAGTGATGTGTGGATCCCGAGTGGCAATTCCACCCAAGTTAAGGGAGAGAGTGCTCAATGAGCTCCACGAAGGTCATCTGGGAGGGGTAAAAATGAAAAGCCTTGCTAGGGCTTATGTGTGGTGGCCGGGGATTGATCAACAAATTGAGGACCTAACAAAGAGCTGCTCAGGATGCCAGAAGGTCCAAAATGCACCACCACATGCCCCTCTACACCCATGGGAGTGGCCCTCCTCTCCATGGCAACGGGTGCATATTGATTTTGCTGGTCCATTCATGGACTCAATGTTCTTAATAGCAGTGGATGCTCACTCGAAATGGCCTGAGGTGATAAAAAATGTCCTCAACCACTACAGAGAAAATGATTGCAGTCCTACGGACCATATTTGCCAGGAACGGCTTGCCAGAGCAGATTTGCTCTGATAATGGACCACAGTTTGTGTCCGAAGAGTTTCGGAAATTTATGAGAAGGAATGGGGTAAGGCATTACACATCCGCCCCGTATCATCCAGCCACAAATGGATTGGCTGAGAGGTTCGTACAAACCTTTAAAAAGGCGATAAAGGCCATGTGCGATGATGAAATTCCACTACAGCATAAGCTGGACAATTTCCTGTTAGCCTACAGAAATGCGACACATGCAGTTACCAACCAGACCCCGGCCATGATGTTCTTTAACCGAAGGTTGAGATCTCGTCTGGATTTGCTCAGACCAAATGTGCGAAGAATCAAATCAAATCAACTTTTATTGTCATTGTTAGTGCACAAGTGCAGTACAACGAAATGTAGGCTTGCGGCTCCCGAGAGTGCACATTTAGATTAAGACATTTAAACATTCAACATACATTTGGCTTGTAATACATTAACATAAACATAACCATAATAAAGTGCATTGGCAGATGTGCAAGCTTTAGAGTTTATTTGTGGAGTTCAGTAGGATGACAGCCCTGGGAAAGAAGCTGTTCCTAAATCTGGTCGTACGGGTGCGAATGCATCTGTAGCATCTCCCAGATGGCAGGAGGGTGAACAGACTGTGGCTGGGGTGGGTAGGGTCTTTGATGATGGACCGTGACCTCCGTAAACAGCGTTTCTGGTATATGTGCTCTATGGTCGGTAGCCGGTAATGCGTTGGGCAGTTTTGACTACCCGCTGCAGGGCTTTCCGGTCATAGTAGCTACAGCTGCCATACCATACTGTGATACAGTTTGTCAGGATGCTCTCTATTGTGCAGCGGTAAAAGTTAGAGAGGATCAGGGGTGACAGGTTACATCCCTTCAGCCTCCTTAGGAAATATAGGCGCTGCTGGGCCTTCTTCACCAGAGAGGAGGTATTGAGGGACCAGGAGAGGTCTTCCGTGATGTGGACTCCGAGGAACTTAAAGCTGTCCACCCTTTCCACCACAGCCCCATTGATGTGGATGGGGGTGTGACTTCCACCTTTGGACTTCCTGAAGTCCACAATGATTTCTTTGGTTTTCTTGATGTTAAGGGCCAGGTTGTTATTGGCACACCACTTCACGAGATGCTGGACCTCCTCCCTGTAGGCTGACTCATCGTTGTTGGTGATCTGGCCTACTACCGTGGTATCATCCGCAAACTTGATGATGGTGTTGGAACCATGAACAGCCACACAGTCGTGGGTGAAGAGGGAGTAGAGGAGGGGGCTCAGCACACATCCTCAAGAAATATTGAGGATAAACAATTCCAGCACATCAATGAGAAGCCGACAAGGAGCTTCAATGTAGGACAACCAGTCTTGGCCCATGACTACCGAACAGAGAAATGGCAACCTGGAACGATATGCACACGGCAGGGGCCATTAATGTACACAGTGGATGTCGGGGAGAACATTGTGAGACGTCACGTCGACCAGATCTTAGCGTCACAGGAACGAGTCAACCCCATGTCTCGCGTACCTGGGGATGAACCCGACATACCGGTAGCATCTACCTCAGAAACGATAGCAGCGGAAACTGATGAACTAACCGACGAAAGGGGGCCAGAATCGCCTCCGCACCAAGAACAAGAACCTCAGGAAAGGCGCTATCCAGAAAGGATCAGGAAGCCGCCCCAAAGACTGAATCTATAAATGGACTATTTCAGTTTAATGTGCATGTTAAAGTGTTAATTGTTATTTGAATATTATGGGTACTGCTAATTTAAAAGGGGAGGAATTGTAGTGTATGTACCTTTAAGAGAGAACTACTTTTACAGCTCCTGTATACCGTAGTACCGGCAGTAACCACACCTGTATATAAGCCTTGAGCATGCCTCTGTACTGTCAGTCTTTAGACTACCCTCCTCCAGTAAACACCTGTTGATTGTTAAGTTACAGCCTCCGTGTAGTTATTGGAAAACATCATACTTTAAGAATCACAGATTCAACAATTATAGACCGGTGAGCCTGACATTGGTAGTGGGGAAAATGCTAGAGTCCATTATAAAAGATGTAATAGCAGAGCACTTGGAAAACAGTGACAGGATCAGACAAAGTCAACATGGATTTAGAAAAGGTAAATCATGCTTGACTAATCTACTGGAATTTTTTGAGGAGGTCACTGGTAGAATAGATAAGGGAGAACCAGTGGATGTGGTGTATTTGGACTTTCAAAAGGCTTTCGATAAAGTCCCACATAAGAGATTAGCGTGTAAAGTTAAGGCACATGGGATTGGGGGCAAGGTATTGACTTGGATAGAGAACTGGTTGGCAGACAGAAAGCAAAGAGTTGGAATAAACGGGTCTTTTTCCGAGTGGCAGGCAGTGACTAGTGGGGTACTGCAGGGATCGGTCCTTGGGCCCCAGCTATTCGCAATATATATTAATGATCTAGACGAGGGAACTAGATGTAATATCTCCAAAGTTTGCAGACGACACAAAGCTGGGTGGGCGTGTGTGCTGTGAGGAGGACGCCGAGAAACTCCAGTATGATTTGGACAGATTGGGTAGAAGCATGGCAGATGCAATATAACGTGGATAAATGCGAGGTTATCCACTTTGGTGTCAAAAACAGGAAGGCAGATTATTATCTGAATGGCAATAGATTGGGAGAAGGGGAAGTGCAACGAGACCTGGGTGTCCTTGTGCACCAGTCGCCGAAGGTAAGCATGCAGGTGCAGCAGGCGGTTAAGAAGGCAAAGGGTATGTTGGCCTTCGCAATGAGAGGGTTTGAGTACAGGAACAAGGATTTCTTGCTGCAGTTGTACAGGGCCTTGGTGAGACCACACCTTGAGTATTGTGTGCAGTTTTGGTCGCCTTATCTGAGGAAGGACGTTCTTGCCATGGAGGGAGTGCAGTGAAGATTCACCAGGCTGATACCTGGGATGGCAGGAATGACGTATGAGGAGAGATTGGGTCAATTGGGCTTATACTCGTTGGAGTTTAGAAGAATGAGAGGGGATCTCATTGAAACTTATAAAATTCTGACAGGACTGGACAGACTAAATGCAGGAAGGATGTTCCCGATGGTCGGGGAGTCCAGAACCAGGGGTCAGTCTAAGGATAAGGGGTAAGCCATTTTGGACAGAGATGAGGAGGAATTTCTTCACCCAGAGAGTGGTGAACCTGTGGAATTTTCTACCACAGAAGGCAGTAGAGGCCAATTCATTAAATATATTCAAGAAGTAGTTGGATATATTTCTTAAGGCTAAAGGGATCAAGGGATATGGGGAGAAGGCAGGGACAGGGTACTGAATTTGGATGATCAGCCATGATCTCATTGAATGGCAGAGCAGGCTCGAGGGGCCGAATGGCCTACTCCTGCTCCTATCTTCTATGTTTCTAAATATCGGTAGAAGTGGAAAAGGTAGAAGCAATGGAAGGGGTGAAAATTGACAGACAGGATGTACTAGATAGGCTAGGTATGTTTAGAGTGGACAAGTTGCCTGGTCCAGATGGCTTGCCACCCAGGTTGCTCAGGGAATTGGGGGAGGAGATAGCGGAAGAGCTTGCCATAATTTTCCAATCTTCCCTAGATGCAGGGGAGGTTCTGAGGAATGGAGAGTGGCAAATGTGACACCAGTGTACAAGAAAGGGTGTAAGGACAACCTTGGAACTACAGTCCGGTCAGTTTAACATCAGTGGTGGGTAAAGTTTTAGAAACAATAATCAAGGAAAAAGTTAATGGGCATTTGGAGAGGCTTAAGCTAATTAAGGAGAGCCAACATGGATTTGTAAAAGGCAGAGTGTGTTTGACTAATCTAATTGAAAGTTTTGATGAAGTAACAGGGAGGATTGATGAAGGGAATGCAATGGATGTTGTCTACATGGATTTTCGGAAGACGTTTGACAAAGTACCACATAGAAGGCTGGTTAACAAAAGTGTGGCTCATGGAATAGGTGGGTCAGTGGCAGCTTGGATAAGGAATTGGCTTAAGGACAGAAAACAGCGAGTTGTGGTAAATGGCTGTTTTTCAGACTGGAGGATGGTAGACAGTGGTGTTCCCCAAGGGTCAGTGCTGGGGCCACTGCTTTTTTTGATATCTATATATCTTCTATCTATCTATCTATCTATCTATATATAAACGGATCGATCTGTTTGTCTGTCCTCCGGTGTGCGTCTGTCCGGCTATGCGCTCGAAAGTTATAGAGCGTACCTACGCGTGCGTTACGTCAAAAGAAAGCTTACGGTTCCAAAACGGTCGTAAGCGTATTTACGTTTCGGCCGGACAAAAATTGCGCCCACGGTATCCAAACAACGTTCAAATTTCTGCTCATTAGCATCTCATTATCCGCTCATTAGCAATAGAGTGACGTCGAGGTCGACCAATCGTACGCCGGGTTCCTGGCGCGTGTGGCCGGGCCCTCCTACGGTCGAGTGACGGGACGATTGACCAATCCTATGCTTTGGTGACCTGACGGTCGACCAATCGGTGCGTGTGTGGGCGGGCCTTATCGTTCTGAACCGAGGTGAGTCGCCGCCATCTTGCTTCCATTCTTTTTCCCGCTTTCTGCGACGTTCTTTTCAAATATACATTTCCAGCAAAAAAAAAGTTGCTTTTAAAAGACAATCTTTTGTCTAACCTCTATAATTTTCCTACCTTTCACCGTTTTTGTAGGCCTCGAAGCCTCGGCCTCTCCTCCGCACCCACGCCCGAGCTAGGCACCTCCCAGCCCCAGTCAACAAGCGGCCCCCGATCGCCGCCATCTTTGTGAAGGCTGGAGGTGCGGGACTCAGCCGAGCGTCGCTACCGCCGCCATCTTAGTAAAGGCGGATGGGGCAGGAGTCAGCACGCGCGACTTGAGTCCGGCCCGGCCTCACGCGGCGGCGTCTCTCTCTCTCTCTGCTCTTGAAGCCGGCTCAGGCGGGGGGCGGGGTCTCTCTGCTCTTGAAGCCGGCTCGGGCGGGGGGCGGGGCTCGGGAGATCGGGCCTCCGGAGATTGGGGGTGGGGCCTCGGGAGATCGGTGGGGGGGAGGGGGCGAGCCTCGGGAGATTGGGGGGGGCGAGCTTCGGGAGATCGGGGGGGGGCGAGCTTCGGGAGATCGGGGGGGGCGAGCCTCGGGAGATCGGGGGGGGCGAGCTTCGGGAGATCGGGGGGGGCGAGCCTCGGGAGATCGGGGGGGGCGGCGAACCTCGGGGGGGGGGCGAGTCTTGGGAGATCGGGGGGGGCGAGCCTCGGGAGATCGGGGGGGGGCGCCTCGGGAGATCGGGGGGGGGGCGCCTCGGGAGATCGGGGGGGGGGCGCCTCGGGAGATCGGGGGGGCGGGGCTCGGGAGATCGGGGGGGGCGGGGCTCGGGAGATCGGGGGGGCGGAGATCGGGGGGGCGGGGCTCGGGAGATCGGGGGGGCGGGGCTCGGGAGATCGGGGGGGCGGGGCTCGGGAGATCGGGGGGGCGGGGATCGGGGGGGCGGGGCTCGGGAGATCGGGGGGCGGGGCTCGGGAGATCGGGGGCGGGGCTCGGGAGATCGGGGGCGGGGCTCGGGAGATCGGGGGGCGGGGCTCGGGGGGCGGGGCTCGGGAGATCGGGGGCGGGGCTCGGGAGGCGGGGCTCGGGAGATCGGGGGGCTCGGGAGATCGGGGGGCGGGGCTCGGGAGATCGGGGGCGGGGCTCGGGAGATCGGGGGCGGGGCTCGGGAGGCGGGGCTCGGGAGATCGGGGGGCGGGGCTCGGGAGATTGGCGGGGCGGGGCTCGGGAGATCGGCGGGGCGGGGCTCGGGAGATGGGGGGGCGGTGCTCGGGGACTCCCCCCCCCTCCCCTCCCCCTTCCCCTCCCTCTCCCCTCCCCCCGCCTCCTCTCCCCCTCCCTCTCCCCTCCCCCCGCCTCCTCTCCCCTCCCCCCCGCCCCGTCGCTCGCTCTCTCTCTCTCTCTCCCCCCCAGTCGCTCGCTCTCTCTCTTCCCCCCCAGTCGCTCGCTCTCCCTCTCTTCCCCCAGTCGCTCGCTCTCCCCCCATCGCTCACTCTCTCTCCCCCCCCCGTCGCTCGCTCTCTCTCCCCCCCGTCGCTCGCTCTCTCTCTCCCCCCGTCACTCGCTCTCTCTCTCTCTCCCCCCCCAGTCGCTCACTCTCTCTCTCTCTCTCTCTCTCTCTCTCCCCCCCAGTCGCTCGCTCTCTCTCCCCCCCCCAGTCGCTCGCTCTCTCTCTCTCTCCCCCCCCAGTCACTCGCTCTCTCTCTCTTCCCCCCCAGTCGCTCGCGCGCTCTCTCTCTCTTCCCCCCAGTCGCTCTCTCTCGCTCTCTCTCTCTTCCCCCCAGTCGCTCTCTGTCTATCTTCCAACAACAACATTCCCTCAAAAATCCCCTCGGCACCGCCGGGCACTTCAGCTAGTATATAGATATAAATGACCTGGATATTGGAATACAGAGAAGAATTTCTAAATTTGCCGATGACACCAAACTTGGGGGTGTGGCAAACAATGATGATACCAATCGACTGCAACAGGACATAGAAAGGCTAGCAGAATGAGCAGACAAGTGGCAGATGGAATTTAATACAGAGAAGTGTGAGGTGATGCATTTTGGCAGAAGGAACAGGGAGAGGCAATATACACTTAATGGCACAGTTTTAAAGAGTGTGCAGGGACAGAGGGACCTGGGAGTTAATGTGCATAGGTCCCTGAAGGTGGCGGGACATATTGAGAGAGTGGTTAGCAAAGCATATGGGATCTTGGGCTTCATAAATAGAGGAATTGAGTACAAAAGTGGAGAAGTTATGCTGAACCTTTATAAAGCGCTGGTTCGGCCACAACTGGAGTATTGCGTCCAGTTCTGGTCACCACACTTTAGGAAGGATGTGAAGGCACTTGAGAGGGTGCAGAGGAGATTTACCAGAATGGTTCTGGGGATGGGGGATCTTCGCTACAAGGACAGGTTGGAGAAGCTGGATTTGTTTTTATTAGAGCAAAGGAGGTTGCAGGGTGATTTAATAGAGGTGTACAAGATTATGATGGGTTTTGATAGGCTTGATGGGGAAAGGCTGTTCCCACTAGTTGATGGTACAAGGACTAGGGGTCACAGATTTATGGTATTGAGCAAGAGATACAGGGGGATGTGAGGAAAAACTTATTTACGCAGCCACTGGTGAGGACCTGGAACTCGCTGCCAACGGAAGTGGTGGAAGCGGAGACACTCAATGTTTTCAAGGGGAGACTGGATAGGCACTTGAGGGAAATAAACTTGCAGGGCTACGGAGATAGGGCGGGGAATGGGACTGACTGGATTGCTCTACAGAGAGCTGGCACGGACTCGATGGGCCGAATGGCCTCCTTCTGTCACTCTATGAGACCGCATCGTGAGCAGCGATTACAGTATACTAAATTGCAAGAAGTACAAGTAAATCACTGTTTCACCTGGAAGGAGTGTTTGGGGCCTTGGACAGTGGGAAGCGAGGAGGTAAAAGAGGTGTTGTACCTCCTGCACTTGCACGGGAAGGTGCCGGGCAAAGGGGAAGGGGTGTTGGGGGTGATAGACGAGTGGACCAGGGTGTCGCGGAGGGAGCGGTCCCTTCGGAATGCTGAAAGGGGAGGTGAGAGGAAGATGTGTTTGGTGGTGGGATCACGCTGGTGGCAGAAATGGTGGAGGATGATCCGTTGAATGTGGAGGCTGGTGGGGTGAAAGGTGAGCACAAGGGGAACCCTATCGTGGTTCTGGGAGGGAAGGGATGGGGTGAGAGCAGAAGTGAGGGGAAATAAAATGGACTACACGACATCTACTGGTTCCCCTTTATCCACCCGGCTCGTTACATCCTCAAAGAACTCTAGTAAATTTGTCAAACACGATTTCCCTTTCATAAAACCATGTTGACTCTGCTTGATTGTATTATGATTTTCTAAATGTCCTGCTACTACTTCCTGAATTATGGATTCCAGCATCTTCCCAATGACAGATGTTAGGCTAACTGGCCTATAGTTTCCTGCTGTCTCCCTCCTTTCTTGAATTTGGGCGTTACATTTGCAGTTTTCCAATCTGCTGGAACCTTTCCAGAGCCTAGGGAATTTTGGAAGATTACAACCAATGTATCCACTATCTCTGCAGCCACTTTTAAGACCCCAGGATGCAGGCCATCAGGTCCAGGGGACTTGTCAGCCTGTAGTCCCCATTAGTTTGCCTAGTGCTTTTTTCTCTAGTGATAGAGATTGTTTTAAGTTCCTCCCTCCCTCTTGCCCCTTGATTTTCCACTATTATTGGGATGCTTTTAGTGACTTCTCCCATGAAGACAGATACAAAATATTTGTTCAACGTCACTGCCATTTCCTTGTTTCCCATTATTAATTCCCCAGTCTCATCCTCTAAGGGACCAATGTTTACTTTAGCTACTCTCTTCCTTTTTATATACTTGTAGAAGCTCTTACTGTCTGTTTTTATATTTCTTGCTGGTTTACTCTCAATCAATTTTCTCTCTATTATTTTTTTAGTCATCCTTTGCAAGTCTCTAAAAATTTCCCAATCTTCTGGCCTACCACTAATCTTCACAACATTGTATGCGTTTTCTTTCAATTTGATACCCTCCTTAACTTCCTTAGTTCATCCTTCTCAGAGTCTTTCTCACTGGAATATATCTTTGCTGAGAGTTATGAAATATCTCCTTAAACGTCTGCCACTGCTTATCTACCGTCTTACCTTTTAATCTATTTTCCCAGTCCACTTTAGCCAACTCTGTCTTCATACCCTTGTAACTGCCTTTGTTTAAGTTTATGACACTAGTTTCAGACCCAAGTTTCTGACCCTCAAACTGAATGTGAAATTCTATCATGTTATAAGCAGGTTCCCTAGAGGATCCTTTACTATGAGATCATTAATTAATCATGTTTCATTACACATTACCAGATCTAAAATAGCCTGTTCCCTGGTGGGTTCCACAACATATTGTTCCAAGAATCTGTCCTGAATACACTCTATGAACTCGTCCTCAAGGCTACCTTTGCCAATTTGATTTGAAGATTAAAATCACCCACGATTATTGCAGGACCTTTCTTATAAGCCCCCATTATTTCTTGATTTATACTCTGTCCCACAGTGCAGCTACTGTTAGGGGGCCTATAGACCACTCCCACCAGTGACTTCTTTCCCTTATTATTTCTTATCTCCACCCAAACTGATTCTACATCTTGATCTTCTGAGCCAAGATCATTTCTCACCACTGCACTGATCTCATCCTTTATTAACAGAGCTACCCCACCTCCGTTTCCTTTCTGCCTACCCTTCTGAAATGTCAAATACTCCTGAATATTCTGTTCCCAGCCTTGGTCACCTTGTAACCATGTCTTTGTAATGGCGATCAGATTATAACCATTTATTTCTATTTGTGCCGTCACCTCATCTATCTTGTTACGAATGCTGCGTGCATTCAGATAAAGAGCCTTTAATTTTGTGTTTTTACCACTTTTCCCTACTCTGATCTTACTTGCTGGTACACTCTTATGCTTGTACGCTCTGTCCCGTCCTGTCACACTCTGGTTATCATTACCCCTATCGCTACCCTGCACTATTGCCTTGTCCATTCTCTTTAACTTTCTAGGTTTCCCCTCACCTGAACCCTCCCTCCCACCCCCCCCCCCCAACTATTTAGTTTAAAGCCCTATCTACAGCCCTAGTTATTCGATTCGCCAGGACACTGGTCCCCGCACACTTCAAGTGAAGCCCGTCCCAACGGAACAGCTCCCTCTTTCCCCAGTACTGGTGCCAGTGCCCCATGAATTGAAACCCATTTCTCCCACACAATTCCGTGAGCCACGCATTCAACTCTCTGATCTTATTGACCCGATGCCAATTTGCTCATGGTTCACGTAGTAATCCAGAGATTACTTTGTAGTTCTGCTTATTAATTTAGCCCCAAGTTGCTCGTACTCCCTCAGTAGAACCTCTTTCTTAGTCCTACATATGTCCTTGGTACCTGTGTGGACCACGACAACTGAATCCTTTCCCTCCCACTCCAGGTTCCTCTCCAGCCCAGAGGAGATGTCCTTAACCCTGGCACCGGGCTGGCAACATAGCCTTCGGGACTCACGCTCTCGGCTACAGAGAACAGTATCTATCCCGCTAACTATACTGTCCCCTACCACTACTACATTCCCTTTTACTCCCCCAACTTGAATGGCCCCCTGTACCACGGTGCTGTGGTCAGTTTGCTCTTCGTCCCTGCAATCCCTGCTCTCGCCCACCCAGGCTGCAAGAACCTCGTACCTGTTGGACAAGTGCAAGGGCTGAGGCTCCTCCAATGCTACCTTCTGGATCCCCATACCTGCCTCACTCGTAGTCACACTCCTGTCCCTGACCACGGACCAAATTTGAAGGATTCAACCTAAGGGGTGTGACTGCCTCCTGGACAAAGTGTCCAGGTAACTTTCTCCCTCCCTGATGTATCGCAGTGTCCGAAGCTCAGACTCCAGCTCATCAACTCTGAGCCGAAGTTCCTCGAGCTGCAGACACTTCTGGTCACCACACTTTAGGAAGGATGTGAAGGCCCTTGAGAGGGTGCAGAGGCGATTTACCAGAATGGTTCTGGGGATGGGGGATCTTAGCTACAAGGACAGGTTGGAGAAGCTGGATTTGTTTTCATTAGAGCAAAGGAGGTTGAGAGGTGATTTGATAGAGGTGTACAAGATTATGACAGGTTTGGATAGGCTAGACGGGGAAAGGCTGTTCCCACTAGTTGATGGTACAAGGGCTAGGGGACACAGATTTAAGGTTTTGGGCAAGAGATACAGGGGGATGTGAGGAAAAACTTTTTTACATAAGCTTGCAGGGAACATAAAAACTGACTGTAAAAGCTTTTATAGATATGTGAAGAAAAAGATTGGTGAAGTCAAGCGTAGGTCCCTTGCAGTCAGAATCAGGGGAATTTATAATGGGGAACAAAGAAATGGCTGACCAATTAAATACATATTTTGGTTCTGTCTTCACAAAGAAGGACACAAATAACCTCCCAGAGATGTCGGGGAACATAGGGTCTGATGAAAGGGAGGAACTGAAAGAAATCAGTATTTGTAGGGAAATGGTGTTAGGGAAATTGATGGGATTGAAGGCCGATAAATCCCCAGGGCCTGATAATCTACATCCTAGGGTACTTAAGGAAGTGGCCCTAGAAATAGTAGATGCATTGCTGATCATCTTCCAACATTCAATGGAATCTGAAACAGTACCCATGAATTGGAGGGTAGCTAATGTTACCCCACTATTCAGAAAATGTGGTAGAGAGAAAACAGGGAATTACAGACCGGTAAGCCTGACATCGGTAGTGGGGAAAATGCTAGAGTCCATTATAAAAGATGTAATGGCAGAGCACTTGGAAAACAGTGACAGGATCGGACAAATTCAACATGGATTTACAAAAGGTAAATCGTGCTTGACTAATCTACTGGAATTTTTTGAGGATGTAACTGGTAAAATAGATAAGGGAGAACCAGTGGATGTGGTGTATTTGGACTTTCAGAAGGCTTTCGATAAGCTCCCGCGGAAGAGATTAACGTGTAAAGTTAAGGCAGATGGGATTGGGGGCAAGGTATTGACTTGGATAGAGAACTGGTTGGCAGACAGAAAGCAAAGAGTTGGAATAAACGGGTCTTTTTCCCGAGTGGCAGGCAGTGACTAGTGGGGTACCGCAGGGATCGGTCCTTGGACCCCAGCTATTCACAATATATATTAATGATCTAGACAAGGGAACTAGATGTAATATCTCCAAATTTGCAGACGACACAAAGCTGGTTGGGCGTTTGTGCTGTGAGGAGGATGCCGAGAAACTCCAGGATGATTTGGACAGGTTGGGTGATTGGGCAGAAGCATGGCAGATGCAATATAACGTGGATAAATGTGAGGTTATCCACTATGGTGGCAAAAACAGGAAGGCAGATTATCTGAATGGCAATAGATTGGGAGAAGGGGAAGTGCAACGAGACCTGGGTGTCCTTGCGCACCAGTCGCTGAAGGTAAGCATGCAGGTGCAGCAGGCGGTTAAGAAGGCAAATGGCATGTTGGCCTTCGTAGCGAATGGGTTCGAGTACAGGAACAAGGATGTCTTGCTGCAGTTGTACAGGGCCTTGGTGAGACCACACCTTGAGTATTGTGTGCAGTTTTGGTCGCCTTATCTGAGGAAGGATGTTCTTGCCATGGAAGGAGTTCAGCAAAGATTCACCAGTCTGATACCTGGGATGGCAGGAATGACGTATGAGGAGAGATTGGGTCGATTGGGCTTGTACTCGCTGGAATTTAGGAGAGTGGATCTCATTGAAACTTATAAAATTCTGAACGGACTGGACAGACTAGATGCAGGAAGGATGTTCCCGAAGGTCGGGGAGTCCAGAACCAGGGGTCACAGTTTAAGGATAAGGACAGAAATGAGGAGGAATTTCTTCACGCAGAGACAGTGCGGCGCTCTCTCAGTACTGCCCCTCTGACAGTGCGGCACTCCCTCAGTACTGCCCCTCCGACAGTGCTGTGCTCCCTCAGCACTGCCCCTCCGACAGTGCAGCACTCCCTCAGTACTGCCCCTCCGACATGCGGCGCTCCCTCAGTGCTGCCCCTCCGACAGTGCGGCGCTCCATCAGTACTGCCCCTCCGACAGTGCGGCGCTCCCTCAGTACTGACCCTCCGACAGTGCAGCGCTCCCTCAGTTCTGACCCTCCGACAGTGCAGCACTCCATCAGTACTGCCCCTCCGACAGTGCGGCGCTCCCTCAGTACTGACCCTCCGACAGTGCAGCGCTCCCTCAGCACTGCCCCTCCGACAGTGCGGCACTCCCTCAGTACTGCCCCTCCGACAGTGCGGCGCTCCCTCAGCACTGCCCCTCCGACAGTGCAGCGCTCCCTCAGCACTGCCCCTCCGACAGTGCGGCGCTCCCTCAGTACTGACCCTCCGACAGTGCAGCGCTCCCTCAGCACTGCCCCTCCAACAGTGCGGCACTCCCTCAGTACTGCCCCTCCGACAGTGCGGCGCTCCCTCAGCACCGCACTGGAGTGTCAGCCTCGCTTTATATGCTCAAGTCCCTGGAGCAGGATTTGAACCCACAACCTTCTGACTCTGCTATCCACTGAGCCACAGCTGACTCCAGTCCTTTACACAGTTTCATCATAACTTCCTTGCTTTTGCACTCTACGCCTCTCCTAAAGCAGGGGAGTTATGATGAATTGTTAAACAGTTTTTTCTGTAGGAAACAATTTTGCATTTGAAAGAAGCTCGTATTGTGAAGCTTCGGCCCCTCTCCCAGATTCCAGCCCCAGCTCTGTGCTGACTGAAATGCTCTCACCTGGGGACAGCGCGTCACAATCGGCCCCAGCGCACCTGAGTTGGAGAAGAGGTCCCGCCCCCTTGCCGCGCCGCCATTGGTTGGCGCACCCGCCGCCCACCTCAGCCGTCGTCCTATTGGTCAGAGCTCCCGTCAGTCACAGGCCCGGGCCGGCCTCCATCCCTGAATGGCCTCTTCCTCTGATGACGTCACAACCGGGTCCCAGCCCACCAGAGCCGGGGAGGAAGGTCCCGCCCTCTTACCGCGCCGCCATTGGTTGGAGGACCAGGCCGCCCAGTTCAGTCCTCCCAGCTCAGCCCTCTTCCTATTGGTCCGCGCTCCCGTCAGTCAGATAAACATTGCTCCGGCTCACTCCGTCACCCCGCGCGGTTCAATCAGCTGCGCCCGACGTCCGCGGAGGTCCCGCCCGCCCGACTCTCAGGATTGGTTTTTCTCGTATTTCACTTTATAATCTCGCTCTCCGCTCCCCCCTCACCTCGATTTCAATCGCTTCCCAAACACTTTACCCCGGCCGCTGATTCTGCCTCTTTCCCGGGCCCGGCCTTCCGCCTTCTTCCCGGAGGCCCCGCGCAGGCGCACTGGCTGCCTCGTGTTGTGGTGAGGGAGCCGAATGAGCATGCGCGGCCCCGCCTCTCCCCATTTAAAGGGACACCCACCCCCTCCACATTTAAAGGGACGCCCTCCCCCCTCTCATGTCCTCTACTGTGGAGGAGGAATTCCTGGAGTGTTTACAGGATGGTTTCCTAGACCAATATGTCGAGGAACCAACCAGAGATCAGGCCATCTTAGACTGGGTATTATGTAACGAGAAAGGATTAATTAGCAATCTTGTTGTACGAGGCCCCTTCGGTCGGAGTGATCATAATATGATCGAATTCTTCATTAAGATGGAGAATGAAGTTGTTGACTCAGAGACTAGGGTCCTAAATTTAAATCAAGGAAACTACGATGGTCTGAGGAGCGAGTTGGGTAGGATTGATTAGGGAATGTCACTCAAAGGGTTGATGGTGGATAGGCAATGGCAAACATTCAAAGACCGCATGGATGAACTACAGAATTTGTTCATCCCAGTTTGGCATAAAAATAAAACAAAAAAGGTGACTTAACCGTGTTTAACAAGGGAAATTAGAGATAGCATAAGATCCAAGGAGAGGACATATAAATTAGCCTGAAAAAGCAGTAAACCTGAGGATTGAGAGCAGTTTAGGATTCAACAAAGGAGGACAAAGGGATTAATTAAGCAGGGGAAAATAGAATATGAGAGTAAGCTTGCAAGGAACATAAAAACTGACTGTAAAAGCTTTTATAGATATGTGAAGAGAAAAAGAACATAAGAACAAATGAAGTAGGAGCAGGAGTAGGCCATACGGCCCCTCGGGCCTGCTCCGCCATTCAATAGGATCATGGCTGATCCGAATCTAGACTCATGTCCACTTCCCTGCCCGCTCCCCGTAACCCCTAATTCCCTTATCAGTTAGGAAACTGTCTATCTCTGTTTTAAATTTATTTAATGTCACAGCTTCCACAGCTCTCTGAGGCAGCAAATTCCATAGATTTAGCACCCTCTGAGTGAAGAAGTTTCTCCTCATCTCAGTTTTGAAACGGCAGCCCCTTATTCTAAGATTATGCCCCCTAGTTCTAGTCTCACCCATCAGTAGAAACATCCTCACCGCATCCACCCAATCAAGCCCCCTCACAATCTTATATGTTTTGATAAGATCGCCTCTCATTCTTCTGAACTCCAATGAGTAGAGGCCCAACCTACTCAACCTTTCCTCATAAGTCAATCCCCTCATCTCCGGAATCAACCGAGTGAACCTTCTCTGAACTGCCTCGAGAGCAAGTATATCTTTTCTTAAATATGGAAACCAAAACTGTACGCAATATTCCAGGTGTGGCCTCACCAGTACCCTGTATAACTGAAGCAAGACTTCCCTGCTTTTATACTCCATCCCCCTTGCAATAAAAGCCAAGATTCCATTGGCCTTCCTGATCACCTGCTGCACCTGCATACTAACTTTTTGTGTTTCATGCACCAGGACCCCCAGATCCCTTTGTACTGTAGCACTTTGCAGTTCCTCTCCATTTAGATAATAACTTGCTCTTTGATTTTTTCTGCCAAAGTGCATAACCTCACACTTTCCAACATTATATTCCATCTGCCAAATTTCTGGAATAAATGGGTCGTTTTCCGAGTGGCAGGCAGTGACTAGTGGGGTACCGCAAGGATCGCTCCTAGGACCCCAGCTGTTCACAATATATATTAATGATCTGGACGAGGGAATTGGATGTAATATCTCCAAATTTGCAGACGACACAAAGCAAGGTGGGAGGGTATGCTGTGAGGAGGATGTCGTGAAACTCCAGTACGATTTGGACAGTTTGGGCAGAAACATGGCAAATGCACTATAATGTGGATAAATGTGAGGTTATCCACTTTGGTGGCAAAAACAGGAAGGCAGATTATTATTTGAATGGCAATAGATTGGGAGAAGGGGAAGTGCAACGAGACCTGGGTGGCCTTGTGCACCAGTCGCTGAAGGTAAGCATGCAGGTGCAGCAGGCGGTTAAGAAGGCAAATGGTATGTTGGCCTTCGTAGCAAGAGGGTTCGAGTACAGGAACAAGGATGTCTTGCTGCAGTTGTACAGGGCCTTGGTGAGACCGCACCTTGAGTATTGTGTGCAGTTTTGGTCACCTTATCTGAGGAAGGACGTTCTTGCCATGGAGGGAGTGCAGCGAAGATTCACCAGGCTGATACCTGGGATGGCAGGAATGACGTACGAGCAGAGATTGTGTCAATTGGGCTTATACTCACTGGAGTTTAGAAGATTGAGAGGGGATCTCATCGAAACCTATAAAATTCTGTCAGGCCTGGACAGACTAGATGCAGAAAGGATGTTTCTGATGGCCGGGGAGTCCAGAACCAGGGGGTCATAGTCTAAGGATAAGGGGTAAGCCATTTAGGACTGAAATGAGGAGGAATTTCTTCACCCAGAAAGTGGTGAGCCTGTGGAATTCTCTGCCACAGAGGGCGGTGGAGGCCAGTTCATTAAATATATTCAAGAAAGAGTTGGATATGTTTCTTGAGGCTAAAGGGATCAAGGGATATGGGGAGAAGGTAGGGACAGGGTACTGAATTTGGATGATCAGCCATGATCTCATTGAATGGCGGAGCAGGCTCGAAGGGCCGAATGGCCTACTCCTGCTCCTATCTTCTATGTTTCACTAAGCCTGTCTATGTCCTTTTGCAGGTTTTTTATGTCCTCACTCACTGCTTTCCCTCCCATCTTTGTATCGTTGGCAAACTTGGATATGTTGCACTCGGTCCCTTTTTCCAAATCGTTAATATAGATTGTAAAGAGTTGGGGTCTCAGCACTGACCCCTGCGGAACACCACGGTGGCATAGTGGTTAGCACTGTTGCCTCACAGCGCCAGGGACCCGGGTTCAAATCCGGCCTCGGGTGACTGTCTGTGTGGAGTTTGCACATTCTCACCGTGTTTGCGTGGGTTTTCTCCGGGTGTTCCGGTTTCCTCCCACAGTCCAAAGATGTGCGGGTTAGGTTGATTGGCCATGATAAAAATAGGCCCTTAGTGTTAGGGGGGATTAAATACATGGGGTTACGGGGATAGGGCTTGGGTGGGATGGCTGTCGGTGTAGGGACCGGGTGCTAGGGTTTGGATGATCAGCCATGATCTCGTTGAATGGCAGAGCAGGCTCGAAGGGCCGAATGGCCTACTCCTGCTCCTATCTTCTATGTTTCTATGTTACCACTAGTTACCGATTGCCAACCCGAGAATGAACCATTTATCCCAACTCTCTGTTTCCTGTTAGATAGCCAATCCTCTATCCATGCCAGTATATTACCCACAATCCTGTGATTTTTTTATCTTGTGCAGTAATCTTTTGTGTGGCACCTTGTCAAATGCCTTTTGGAAGTCCAAATACACTACATCCACTGGTTCCCCTTTATCCACCCTGTTACGTCCTCAAAGAATTCGAGCAAGTTTGTCAAACTTGACTTCCCCTTTATAAAACCATGCCGACTCTGTCCTATTAAATTATGTTTATCCAAATGTCCTGTTACTGCTTAATTAATAATGGACTCCAACATTTTATCAACCACAGATGTTAGGCTAACTGGTCTATAGTTTCCAGCCTTTTGTCTACTTCCCTTTTTAAAAAAGGGCGTTACATTAGCGGTTTTCCAATCTGCTGGGACCTTTCCTGAATCCAGGGAGTTTTGGAAAATTACCACTAATGCATCCGCAATCCCTACCGCTACTTCTCTCAAGACCCTAGGATGTAAGCCATCAGGTCCAGGGGATTTATCCGCCTTTAGTCCCATTATCTTACCGAGTACCACCTCCTTAGTGATTTTAATCGTGTTTAGCTCCTCCCCCCCCCATAGCCCCCTGTTTGTCCAGTGTTGTGATATTTTTAGTGTTCTCTACTGTAAAGACTAATACAAAATATTTGTTCAGCGTTTTTGCCATCTCCATGTTCCCCACCACTAATTTCCCGGTCTCGTCCTCTAAGGGACCAACATTCACTTTAGCCACCCTTTTTCTTTTTATATAACTGTAGAAACTCTTGCTATCTGTTTCTATATTTTTTGCTAGTTTACTTTCATAATCTATCTTCCCTTTCTTAATTAACCTTTTAGTTATTCTTTGCTGGCTTTTAAATGCTTCCCAATCTTCTATCCTCCCACTAGATTTGGCTACTTTATATGACCTTGTTTTCAGTTGGATACTATCCTTTATTACTTTACTTAGCCACGGATGGCTGTATTTTCTTTTACACCCCTTTTTCCTCAGTGGAATATATTTTTCTTGAAAGTTGCGAAATATCTCCTTGAATGTACACCACTGCTCCTGTACTGTCTTACACTTTAATCTATTTTCCCAGTCCACTTTAGTCAACTCTGCTCTCATACCTTCATAGTCTCCTTTATTTTAGCTTAGTACGCTGGTTTGAGATCCAACTCTCTCACCCTCCAACTGAATTTGGAATTCAACCATGTTATGGTCACTCATTCCAATGGGATCCTTTACTAGGACATTTTTTATTAATCCTGTCTCATTACACAGGACCAGATCTAAGATTGCCTGCCCCCTGTTGGTTCAGTAACATACTGCTCAAGGAACCCGTCCCTAATGCACTCTATGAGCTCTTCCTCAAGGCTGCCCGGCCCAATTTGATTTGTCCAGTCAATATGAAAGTTAAAATCCCCCATGAATATAGCTGTTCCCTTATTACAAGCCCCAACTATTTCCTGATTTATACTCTGACCAACAGAGTTGCAACTGTTAGGAGGCCTATAGACTACACCCACTCGTGACTTTTTCCCCTTATTATTCCTTATCTCCACCCAAACCGTTTCACTATCCTGATCCTTTGACCCAATATCATTTCTCACTATTGCAGTGATTCCATCCTTTATTAACATAGCCACCCCACCTCCCTTTCCTTCCTGTCTGTCCTTCCTAATTGTCAAATACCCCTGGATGTTTAGTTCCCAGTCATGGTCACCTCGCAGCCATGTTTCTGTAATGGCCACCAGATCATACCCATGTGTAGTTATTTGTACCGTCAACTCGTCTATTTTGTTACGAATGCTGCGTGCATTCAGATAAAGAACTTTTAAATATGTTTTGTGACAATTTATTCCTGCTTTTACCCCCTTTACTACTTTATCTTTATACATTCTGTCCCTTCCTGACAAACTCTGGTTTTTAATTCCCCCACTGCTACCTTGCTCTATTGCCTTCTCCGCTGACATTTTTATTTTTTGCTCTCTTGAAACCTCCCCTCCACTAATTAGTTTAAAGTCCTCTCTACAGCCCCAGTTATTCGATTCACCAGGTTTCTAGCCCCAGCACTGGCCAAGTGAAGTCCGTCCCAACGGAACAGCTCTCTCCTGTCCCAGTACTGGTGCCAGTGTCCCAAGAAGCAAAACCCATTTCTCCCACACCAGTCTTTGAGCCACGCATTTAACTCTCTGATTTTATTTACCCTAGCCAAATTTGCTCGTGGCTCAGGTAGTAATCCAGAGATTATTACCCTTTTGGTTCTGTTTTTTAATTTGGCCCCTAGCTGCTCATACTCCCTCAGCAGAACCTCTTTCCTTGTCCTATCTATGTCGTTGGTACCAACATGGACCACGACAACTAGATCCTCCCCCTCCCACTCCAAGTTTCTCTCCAGCCCAGAGGAGATGTCCTTAACCCTGGCACCGGGCAGGCAACACAGCCTTCGGGACTCTCGCTCTCGGCTGCAAAGAACCCTATCTATCCCCCTAATGATACTATCCCCTACCACTACAACATTTCTTTTTACTCTCCCGACTTGAATGGCCCCTCATTCCACGGTGCTGTGGCCAGGTTGCTCATCCTCCCTGCAGTCCCCGTTCCCGTCCTCACAGGGAGTAAGAGCCTCGAACTTGTTGGACAAGAGCAAGGGCTGTGGCTCCTGCAACACTACCTCCTGGATCCCCGTACCTGCCTCACTCATAGTCACACCCTCCTGTCCCTGACCACGGAATACATCTGAATTAGTTAATCTAATTGGTCTGACTACTTCCTGGAACACAGAGTCCGGGTAACTTTCCCCCTCCCTGATGTGTCGCAGTGTTTGAAGCTCGGATTCCAACTTATCAACACGGAGCCGGAGTTCCTTGAGCAGCCAACACTTACTGCAAATGTGATCACTGTGAACATCAATGGTGTCCACCAGCTCCCACATATTGCAGCAGTAACACATCACCTGCTCTCCCATTCTATGTAATTAATTAAATTTATTGTTATTATTTTTAAATACCCTCTGCCCCAGTTCTAGATGATGAATATCATACCTCTATTTAATTGAACTTACCAACTTATAAAGGTTTAAAAGGGAAGGAAAAGTACTCACCAACCAGCTAATCACCTACCAGCTTGGCTGTGATGTCACTTTTGAATTCTGACCTCCCCTTGGAATGTTGCCTGTGGAGCCTGTTTAGGCTGCCTCGCCTCGCTGCTCCGACTCGACACCCGCTGCTGCTCCCAGCTGCCTCGACTGGGCCTCGCCTCACTGCTCCGCCTTCGCGATGTCTGCTAATCCTGAGACTGGCAGGAAAAACAAGGCAAAAAACAAAACAAAAACAGCACCTAACACCCCACGTACCCTAACTCTCTCACTTACCCAAACTCTCAATGGCATTCTCTGCTACTCTGCTTGCACTAGCACCGGTCTTTTTATACTGTTTGTTTGTAGCCAAATGTGTCACCCCTGGTCATTGGTTAGAGAACTGGTTTTCACTGCCTGCCAATTAACTCCTACTGCAGTGTTACCTTGTTTTACTCTTCTTAAACCAACAGAATCCCAAATATTTAACTTTTTCCCTTTACTTAAACTGCTTAAGTAATCTTATTAAGAAACTACTGGCAATTGCCACTAACAATTTGCACCACTCCAAATGATTTAAAGAGAAATAACCATTAAAGAACACTCTCACTTACCCAAACTCTCAAACGGCACTCTCTGCTGCTCGCCTCCTTCTGTGCTGTTACGACTCTATGAGACCGCATCGTGAGCAGCAAATACAGTTTACTAAATTGCAAGAAGTACAAGTAAATCGTTGTTTCACCTGGAAGTGGTGTTTGGGGCCCTGGACCGTGGGAAGGGAGGAGGTAAAAGGGCAGGTGTTGTCCGTCCTGCGCTTGCATGTGAAGGTGCCGGGCGAAGGGGAAGGGGTGTTGGGGGTGATAGAGGAGTGGACCAGGGTGTCGCGGAGGGAGCAGGTGAGGTGGGGGGAAGATGTGTATGGTGGTGGGATCACGCTGGAGGTGGCGGAAATGGTGGCGGATGATCCATTGAATGTGGAGGCTGGTGGGCTGAAAGGTGAGCACAAAGGGAACCCGATCGTGGTTCTGGGAGGGAGGGGAAGGGGTGAGATCAGAAGTGAGGGAAATAGAACGGACTACACTACATCTACTGGTTCCCCTTTATCCACCCGGCTCGTTACATCCTCAAAGAACTCTAATGAATTTGTCAAACACGATCTCCCTTTCATAAAACCATGTTGACTCTGCTTGATTGTATTATGATTTTCTAAATGCCCTGCTACTACTTCCTGAATTATGGATTCCAGCATCTTCCCAATGACATGTTAGGCTAACTGGCCTATAGTTTCCTGCTATCTGTCGCATAGAAACCTAGAAACATAGAAGATAGGAGCAGGAGTAGGCTATTCGGCCCCTCGAGCCTGCTCCGCCATTCAATGAGATCATGGCTGATCATCCAAATTCAGTACCCTGTCCCTGTCTTCTCTCCATATCCCTTGATCCCTTTAGCCGTAAGAAATATATCCAACTCCTTCTTGAATATATTTAATGAATTGGCCTCAACTGCCTTCTGTGGTAGAGAATTCCACAGGTTCACCACTCTCTGGGTGAAGAAATTCCTCCTCATCGCTGTGCTCAATGGCTTACCCCTTATCCTTAGACTGTTCTGGACTCCCCGACCATCGGGAACATCCTTCCAGCACCTAGTCTGTCTAGTCCTGTTAGAATTTTATAAGTTTCGATGAGATCCCCTCTCATTCTTCTAAACTCCAGCGAGTATAAGCCCAATCGACCCAATCTCTCTTCATATGTCATTCCTGCCATCCCAGGTATCAGCCTGGTGAATCTTCGCTGCACTCCTTCCATGGCAAGAACATCCTTCCTCAGATAAGGCGACCAAAATTGCACACAATACTCAAGATGTGGTGTCACCAAGGCCCTGTACAACTGCAGCAAGACATCCTTGTTCCTGTACTCAAACCCTCTCGCTACAAAGGCCAACATATCATTTGTGTAGTGTATGTGCCTTTAAGAGCCCCATGTGTACTGTAATGCAGGTAGTGGCCACTCGGGCTATATAAGCCTGTATATTGCGGCATCGGCAGCGGGTGGAGGTGGAGCTGAGCGGCAGAGCGACTACAAGAGGCCCCAGAGGCTCAGGTAGGCCCCAGTGCGGCATCGACAGCGGGTGGAGGCGGAGCTGAGCGGCAGAGCGACTACAAGAGGCCCCAGAGGCTCAGGTAGGCCTCAGTGCGGCATCGGCAGTGGGTGGAGGCGGAGCTGAGCGGCAGAGCGACTACAAGAGGCCCCAGAGGCTCAGGTAGGCCCCAGTGCGGCATCGGCAGTGGGTGGAGGCGGAGCTGAGCGGCAGAGCGACTACAAGAGGCCCCAGAGGCTCAGGTAGGCCCCAGTGCGGCATCGGCAGTGGGTGGAGGCGGAACTGAGCGGCAGAGCGACGACAAGAGGCCCCAGAGGCTCAGGTAGGCCTCAGTGCGGCATCGGCAGTGGGTGGAGGCGGAGCTGAGTGGCAGAGCGACTACAAGAGGCCCCAGAGGCTCAGGTAGGCCCCAGTGCGGCATCGGCAGCGGGTGGAGGCGGAGCTGAGCGGCAGAGCGACTACAAGAGGCCCCAGAGGCTGAGGTAGGCCTCAGTGTGGCATCGGCAGCGGGTGGAGGCGGAGCTGAGCGGCAGAGCGACTACAAGAGGCCCCAGAGGCTCAGGTAGGCCTCAGTGCGGCATCGGCAGTGGGTGGAGGCGGAGCTGAGCGGCAGAGCGACTACAAGAGGCCCCAGAGGCTCAGGTAGGCCCCAGTGCGGCATCGGCAGTGGGTGGAGGCGGAGCTGAGCGGCAGAGCGACTACAAGAGGCCCCAGAGGCTCAGGTAGGCCCCAGTGCGGCATCGGCAGCGGGTGGAGGCGGAGCTGAGCGGCAGAGCAACTACAAGAGGCCCCAGAGGCTGAGGTAGGCCTCAGTGCGGCATCGGCAGCGGGTGGAGGCGGAGCTGAGCGGCAGAGCGACTACAAGAGGCCCCAGAGGCTGAGGTAGGCCTCACCAATCTCCAATCTCAGGGAAGGAGAGAGGTAAAAAGTACTCAAGGTGTGACGTCACCACAAAGCGGGTAAGTGATTGGTAAGTATTTCTCCCTTTTTAAGCTTAAATCTCCTTGGTTTATAGTTTCTAAGGTGTGATATTCACCATCTAGAATCGAGGCAGAGGGTATTTAAGAATAATATTAATAAATTTAATTAATTACATAGAATGGGAGATCAGGCGATGTGTTGCTGCTGCAATATGTGGGAGCTGGT
Organism: Somniosus microcephalus; assembly: GCF_052327205.1. Classification (NCBI taxonomy): domain Eukaryota; kingdom Metazoa; phylum Chordata; class Chondrichthyes; order Squaliformes; family Somniosidae; genus Somniosus; species Somniosus microcephalus. The sequence continues at coordinate 67,465,301 of NC_140990.1, forward strand.
GGACACCATTGATGCTCACGGTGATCACATTTGCAGTAAGTGTTGGCTGCTCGAGGAATTCCGGCTCCGTGTTGAAGAGCTGGAGTCCGAGCTTCAAACACTGAGACACATCAGGGAGGGGGAGAGTTACCTGGACTCTGTGTATCAGGAGGTAGTCACACCAATTACATTAATTAATTCAGATGTAGTCCGTGGCCAGGGTCAGGATGGTGTGACTAGAAGTGAGGCAGGTACGGGGATCCAGGAGGTAGTGTTGGAGGAGCCACAGCCCTTGCACTTGTCCAACAGGTTCGAGGCTCTTACTCCCTGTGAGAATGGGAACAGGGACTGCGGGGAGGATGAGCAACCTGGCCACAGCACCGTGGAGCGGGGGGCCATTCAAGTGGGGGGAGTTAAAAGAAATGTTGTAGTGGTAGGGGATAGTATCGTTAGTGGGATAGATAGAGTTCTCTGCAGCCGAGAGCGAGAGTCCCGAAGGCTGTGTTGCCTGCCCGATGCCAGGGTTAAGGACATCTCCTCTGGACTGGAGAGAAACTTGGAGTGGGAGGGGGAGGATCCAGTTGTCGTGGTCCATGTTGGTACCAACAACATAGATAGGACAAGGAAGGAGGTTCTGCTGAGCGAGTTTGAGCAGCTAGGGGCCAAATTAAAAAGCAGAACCACAAGGGTAATTACCTGAGCCACGAGCGAATTTGGCTAGGACAAATAAAATTAGAGAGTTAAATGCGTGGCTCAAAGACTGGCGTGGGAGAAATGGGTTTTGCTTCCTGGGACACTGGCACCAGTACTGGGGCAGGAGGCAGCTGTTCTGTTGGGACGGGCTTCACTTGGCCAGTGCTGGGACTAGAGTCCTGGCGGATCATATGACTAGGGCTGTAGAGAGGGCTTTAAACTAACTAGTGGGGGGGAGGTTCCTAGAGAGCAAATAATACAAATGACAACAGAGAAGGTCATAGACTTAGGTAGCAGTGGGGAAATTAAAAACCAGAGCATGTCAGGAAGGGGCAGAAGGTATGGAGTAAAAGGTAAAGTAATAAAAAAGGCAAAAGCAGGAACTAAGTGTCACAAAACATCTTTGAAAGTTCTCTATCTGAATGCACGTAGCATTCGTAACAAAATAGATGAGTTAATGGCACAAATAATTACATATGGGTATGATCTTGTGGCCATTACAGAAACATGGCTGCAGGGTGACAATGCCTGGGAATTAAACATACCAGGTTATTTAACGATCAGGAAGGACAGGCAGGAAGGAAGGGGAGGTGGGGTGGCTATGTTAATAAAGGAAGGAATCACTGTAATACAGAGAAATGATATTGGGTCAAAAGATCAGGACAATGAAACAGTTTGGGTGGAGGTAAGGAATAATAAGGGGAAAAAAACACTAGTGGGCGTAGTCTATAGGCCTCCGAACTGTGGCAACTCTGTTGGACGGAGTATCAATCAGGAAATAGTTGAGGCTTGTAATAAGGGAACATCTATAATTATGGGGGATTTTAACTATCATATTAATTGGACAAATCAAATTGGGCAGGGCTGCCTGGAGGATGAGTGCATTGAGTATATTAGGGATGGGTTTCTTGAGCAGTATGTAACTGAACCGACCAGGGGGCAGGCAACCTTAGATCTGGTCCTGTGTAACGAGACAGGATTAATTAAAAATGTCCTAGTAAAGGATCCCCTTGGAATGAGTGACCATAACATGGTTGAATTCCATATTCAATTAGAGGGTGAGAAGGTTGGATCTCAAACAAGCGTGCTAAGCTTGAATAAAGGAGACTATGAAGGTATGAGAGCGGAATTGAGTAGAGTGGATTGGGAAAATAGATTAAAGGGTAAGACGATACATGATCAGTGGTGTACATTTAAGGAGTTATTTTACAACTTCCAAAAAATATATATTCCACTGAGAAGAAAAGGGTGTAATAGAAAAGACAGCCATCCGTGGCTAAGTAAAGAAATTAAGGATAGTATTCGACTAAAAACAAGGGCATATAAGGTAGCCAAATCTAGTGGGAGGGTAGAAGATTGGGAAAACTTTAAAAGACAGCAAAAAATAACAAAAAGATTGATTAAGAAAGGGAAGATAGATTATGAAAGTAAATTAGCAAAAAATATAAAAACAGATAGTTAGAGTTTTTATAGTTATATAAAAAGAAAAAGGGTGGCTAAAGTAAATGTTGGTCCCTTAGAGGATGAGACCGGGAAATTAATGGTGGGAAATATGGAGATGGCAAAAACACTGAATGAATATTTTTTATCAGTCTTTACAGTAGAAGACACGAAGAATATCCCAACACTGGACAAACAGGGGGCTAAAGGGGGGGAGGAGCTAAACACGATCAAAATCACTAAGGAAGTGGTACTCGGTAAAATAATGGGACTCAAGGCGGATAAATCACCTGGACCTGATGGCTTACATCCTAGGGTCTTGAGGGAAGTGGCGGTAGGGATTGTGGATGCATTGGTAATAATTTTCCAAAACTCCCTGGACTCGGCAAAGGTCCCGGCAGACTGGAAAACTGCTAATGTAACACCCTTATTTAAAAAGGGCAGTAGACAGAAGGTTGGAAACTATAGACCGGTTAGCCTAACATCTGTGGTAGGTAAAATTTTGGAGTCCATTATTAAGGAGACAGTAACAGGACATTTGGATAATCATAATTTAATAGGACAAAGTCAGCATGGTTTTATGAAGGGGAAGTCATGTTTGACAAATTTGCTGGAGTTCTTTGAGGAAGTAACATATAGGGTGGATAAAGGGGAACCAGTGGACGTAGTGTATTTAGATTTCCAAAAGGCATTTGACAAGGTGCCACACAAAAGATTATTGCTTAAGATAAAAAATCACGGGATTGGGGGTAATATTCTGGCATGGATAGAGGATTGGCTATCTAACAGAAGGCAGAGAGTTGGGATAAATGGTTCATAGAAACATAGAGATAGGAACAGGAGTAGGCCATTCGGCCCTTCGAGCCTGCTCCGCCATTCAATGAGATCATGGCTGATCTTCGTCTGAGATCATAGCTGATCTTACCAGTTCAGTACCCCGTCCCCGCCTTTTCTCCGTAACCCTTAATCCCCTTAGCCTTCAGAAATATATCCAATTCTCTCTTGAAAATATTTATTGAATTAGCCTTCACAGCCCTCTGTGGCAGGGAATTCCACAGGCTCACCACTCTTTGAGTGAAGAAATTCTTCCTCATCTCTGTTTTAAATGATTTGCCCGCTATTTTTAGACTGTGGCCCCTGGTTCTGTGCTCCCCGGCCATTGGAAACATTCTCTCTGAATTCAGCCTGTCCAGGCCTGCCATAATTTTATATGTTTCGATGAGATCCCCTCTCAATCTTCTAAACTCCAGTGAGTACAAGCCCAAACTATTTAATCTCTCTTCGTAGGTCATTCCCGCCATTCCAGGTATCAGCCTGGTGAATCGCCGTTGCACTCTTTCCATGGCAAGAACATCCTTCCGCAGATGGGGCGACCAAAACTGTACACAATACTCCAGATGCGGTCTCACCAGCACCTTGTACAGCTGTAGTAAGGTATCCCTATTCCTATACTCGAACCCCCTTGATATGAAGGCCAACATACCATTTGCCTTCTTAATCGCCTGTTGCACCTGCATGCTCTCCTTCAGTGACTGGTGCACAAGAACACCCAGGTCCCTCTGCACTTCCCCATCTCCCAATCTATTGCCATTTAGATAATAATCTACCCTCCTGTTTTTACCCCCAAAGTGGGGTTCATTCTCAGACTGGCAATCAGTAACTAGTGGTGTTCCGCAGGGGTCAGTGCTGGGTCCCCAACTCTTTACAATCTATATTAATGATTTGGAGGAGGGGACCGAGTGTAACATATCAAAGTTTGCAGATGATACTAAGATGGGATGGAAAGTAGTGAGTGAGGAGGACATAAAAAACCTTCAAGGGGACATAGACAGGCTAAGTAAGTGGGCAGAGATTTGGCAGATGGAATACAATACTGGAAAGTGTGAGGTTATGCACTTTGGCAGGAAAAATCGTAGAGCAAGTTATTATCTTAATGGCAAGAAACTGGAAAGTACTGAAGTACAAAGGGATCTGGGGGACCTGGTGCACGAAACTCAAAAGGTTAGTATGTAGGTGCAGCAAGTGATTAAGAAGGCCAATGGAATGTTGGATTTCATTGCTAGGGTGATAGAAAGTAAAAATAGGGAGGTATTGCTTCAGTTGTACAAGGTATTGGTGAGACCGCACCTGGAATACTGCGTACAGTTTTGGTGTCCATACTTAAGAAAGGACATACTTGCTCTCAAGTCAGTACAAAGAAGGTTCACTCGGTTAATCCCGGGGATGAGGGGATGGACATATGAGGAGAGGTTGAGTAGATTGGGACTCTACTCATTGGAGTTCAGAAGAATGAGAGGCGATCTTATTGAAACATATAAGATTGTGAAGGGGTTGGATCGGCTGAATGCAGGGAAGATGTTCCCGATGATGGGTGAAACGAGAACTAGGGGGCATAGTCTTAGAATAAGGGGCTGCTCTTTCAAAACTGAGATGAGGAGGAACTACTTCACTCAGAGGGTGGTAGGTCCATGGAATATGCTGCCCCAAAAAACTGTAGAAGCTACATCATTACATAAATTTAAAACAGAAATAGACAGTTTCCTAGAAGTAAAGGGAATTAAGGGTTACGGGGAGCGGGCAGGAATTTGGACATGAGTCTCGGTTCGGATCAGTCATGGCCCTGTGGGTAGCGGAGCGGGCCCAGGGGCCGTGTAGCCTGATCCTGCTCCTATTTCATGTGTCTAATTCTGTTAGATGCAGGAGATGGTTCTGTGATAGTAGATTGGCGGTTAGGATCAGATCAGCCATGATCTTATTGAATGGCGGAGCAGGCTCGAGGGGCCGATTGGCCTACTCCTGCTCCTGTTTCTTATGTTCTTATGTTCTTATTGTGTTGTATCAGTTAGTTCCCCTCCAGACTTTGTTTAGTAAACACCTATGAAACCAACTCCTGTCTTCAGTGTCTCTATCAACACACAGACACAACAGTGGCAACGAATTGGAAACGGACTTACCTGCAATTCGGCAGCACCTCAAGGACATCGATTCCTCTGGCATCCAAAGTTGAAGAAAAATCAAGAAAAAGAAAAAGCTGTAGTTTCACCAGCTAGCCAAGCTGGTGGCAGGTACTGCAATAATCCTTCCTGGGCGTCGGGCTGGGGCTCCAGCGTCTGGCTCTACAGCTGGGCCAAGCAGCGAAAGCGGAGGCAAGCACTAACAGACGGGGAGGGAGCACTCGGGAGACGGCCGGCGCTGCGAGCAGGTCGGCGTTCAGACCTAGAGAGAGAGTCCGGCGGGAACGAGTCTCCAACTGTAAATAAATAAATAAAAAGAACGGAAACCGCGGGAAACAGCGTTGTCATCGGCAGCAGCGGCGGGGAAGCGCCATATCTTTTCTGCAGAAAAGAAAGAAAAGCGCGGGAAGCGCCATTTTTTTTCTAGGATGCCTAAGTCTGGCAATGTTGATGCTTTTGATAACGAGATAGAGGATTGGACCACATATGTGGAAAGAGTGGAGGTATATTGCACCGCAAATGGAATAGAAGATGAAAAAAAAGCTTCAGTACTACTAAATCTAATGGGCGCAAAGACATACGGGCTGTTACAAAATTTAATCACTCCAGCCAAACCAAAGGACAAGAATTTTAAAGAAATTGTTGATACCCTACAGGAGCACTTAAACCCAACACCGCTGCTGATAGCAGAATGATTCAAATTCTTCAAGAGAAATCAACACAAGAATGAAAGTAATGCTGATTACCTCACCGAATTAAGAAAGCTATCAAAGCACTGACAATTCGGGGCAGGACTAGCAGATTATCTTCGAGACAAATTCGACTGCGGTCTCTTAAGTGAAGGAACACAGAAAAGGCTGCTTTCTGAAAAAGATTTAACACTGGACAAGGCTTTCAGTATGGCTGTATCATACGAAGCAGCCGCAAGAGGAGCTGCAGAGATACAACAAAAGACACAGGACTTCGGCACCCATGAAATGACACAGGGTTTCGAGAGATGTTATCGCTGCGGCAGATCCACCCATGACCAGAGGGACTGCTGGTTCAAGGACAAAGCATGCAGGCAATGCGGAAAGATTGGACACATTGCACGGGTATGCCGATCTGGACAAAAAAAATCCACAGACAGCCAAAAAAAAAATCAATAAAGAAAAGTACAGAAAGGTACAAATGATGACGGACAGTAGCTCCGAAGACCAGAAGAGTGATAGCGACTCCAAAAACAAGAGACTAAGCTGTCTCAAATTACATAATATAATTGCCAAAGATGATTACCAGACCATTTGGGTTACCCTCACGATAGCAGGGTCCCCAGTTAAAATGGAGCTAGGATCAGCTCTGACCGTCATAAATCGACGGGATTACGAGCGGCTATTTCCGCATATACCTTTAAAAGACACATCCATTATCTTGAAAACATATACGGGGCAGAAAGTATACCCCAAAGGAAAAATAAGGGTGCCTGTTGTAGACAACGGCAAGGAAATACAAAAGTTGTATTTATACATTCTACAAGATGGTGGTCCACCGCTGTTGGGACGTGGAATGGATCAGGAAAATACGTTTAGACTGGCACTCCATTCAGGCACTGACGGTGACCAGTAAGAAAAAAAATGATGACGTCATACCTGAACGATTAAAAGACATCTTGGCCAACGCCAAAGAAGTGTTTCAAGAGAAACTAGGAACCTTGAAAGGCATCACCGCCTCAATAAAAGTGGAAGATGCAGCAATTCCCAAGTTTTTTAAGGCAAGACCGGTGCCATACGCAATTCGTCCAGCAGTCGAGGCAGAGCTGGAGAATTTGGAAAAGGCAGGCGTATTATCCAAAATAGATTGGAGCGAGTGGGCAACACCCATCGTTCCAGTCATGAAGAAAGCATTGAATAATGATAAATCTGAAGAACAGAGAAAAATTAGCATCTGTGGAGACTTCAAGCTGACTGTAAACCGGGTCCTTCACACGGTACAGTATCCTCTTCCGAGGATAGAAGATATTTTCGCCTCACTATCCGGAGGGAAACGTTTCACCAAAATTGACTTGGCACAGGCATATCTACAGATGGAGGTTGAAGAGGCCTCTAAAAAATATCTCACGATAAATACACACAAAAGTCTGTACCAGTACAATCGACTGGTTTTCGGAGTAGCATCCGCTCCAGCTATCTGGCAAAGAGCTATGGAGCAAGTCTTCCAAGGGATTCCGGGGACTCAGTGTTACCTAGACGACATCCTTGTAACAGGAGAAAATGACAACGAGCACCTTGCCAATTTGGAGCAGGTGCTCACTAGGCTGAGAGAACGGGGCCTACGAGCAAATCGCCCCAAGTGCGAATTTTTCCAAAATCAAATATCATATTGTGGCCACATAATTAATAAGAAAGGGTTGCATAAGTCACCTGAAAAAATTGAAGCGGTCATAAAAGCCCCAGCACCTGAAAATGTTTCACAATTAAGGTCGTTCCTGGGATTAATAAATTACTATCATAAATTTTTACCGAACTTATCAACTCTTCTGCACCCTCTTAATGAACTGCTACAAACAGGAGTAATTTGGAAATGGAGCGCAGACTGTAAACGTGCCTTCCATAAATGCAAAGACTTAATCACGTCCAAAGAAGTTTTGGCTCATTACAACCCATCACTGCCAATCAGACTGGCATGCGATGCATCCCCTTACGGCGTAGGAGCAGTATTATCGCATAAATTCCCTGATGGCTCGGAACGGTCGATAGCTTTTGCGTCACGCTCATTGAACTCAGCTGAGCGTAACTATGCCCAAATCGACAGGGAAGCACTCAGCCTGGTATGGGGAGTGAAGAAATTCAACCATTACCTACACGGACAAAAATTTACCTTGTTGACTGACCATCAACCCCTCACCTCCATATTCAACCCTAAAAAGGGTGTTCCCATTATGACAGCGCAAAGGCTACAGAGGTGGTCCCTTTTTCTAGGGGCACACCAATACAACATAGAATACAAAGGATCAAAACAGCATGGGAATGCTGACGGGTTATCGCGCCTACCGTTGCCAACAGTAGAAGAAGCACCTACCGTAGACCCAGTGGAGATTTTCCACTCTACCATAGTCGAATGTCTACCAGTAACAAATTCTGCCATTGAAAGGGAAACTAGAAATGACCCGACTCTCTCACAAGTCTACGATTTAACAGTGAAGGGATGGCCAGCACATGGCGAACCACTGTTGCCAGCATTCTCGCAAAGAAGAGAACAGCTGTCAGTGTGCCGAGGAACCTTGATGTGTGGATCCAGAGTGGTGATTCCACCCAAACTCCAGGATAAAGTTCTAAAGGAGCTTCACGAGGGGCATCTGGGTGGAGTGAAAATGAAGAACCTAGCCAGGGCATTTGTATGGTGGCCAGGTATCGATGGAGACATCGAAGAAATGACCAAGAGCTGCCTAGGATGCCAGAAGGTCCAAAACGCTCCACCCCAAGCCCCTCTACATCCATGGGAGTGGCCCTCATCTCCCTGGCAAAGGGTACACATCGACTTTGCTGGTCCATTTATGGACTCAATGTTCTTAATCGCGGTTGATGCACACTCCAAGTGGCCGGAGGTAATAAAGATGTCCTCCACCACCACGGAAAAAACCATCACAGTATTAAGGGCCATATTTGCCAGGAATGGGCTGCCGGAACAGATCTGTTCTGATAATGGACCGCAATTTGTGTCCGAAGAATTCAGGAAGTTCTTAAAAGACAATGGGGTTAAGCACTACACATCCGCCCCATACCATCCCGCCACCAATGGATTGGCTGAAAGGTTTGTCCAGACCTTCAAGAAGGCCATAAAGGCCATGGGTAATGAGGACATAAAACTTCAGCACAAGGTGGATAACTTCTTGTTCGCATACAGGAATGCAACACATATGGTTACAAACCAAACTCCCGCCATGATGTTCTTCAATAGAAGCCTAAGATGCCGGCTGGATTTGATCAAGCCCAACATCAGAAGGGACGTGGAGAACCAGCAATTTCAAGGCATGAATGAAAGGCCAACTAGAACCTTCCAGATAGGTCAACAAGTTTTGGCCCGGGACTACCGTACCGAGAAATGGCAGCCTGGAACTATCTGCACACGACTAGGACCGCTGATGTATACCGTGGACATCGGAGAAAGCATAATAAGGCGTCATGCTGACCAAATCATAGAGTCATCCGAAAAGGGACAACCTACACCACAACTCTATACGCCTAACGATGAAGTAGAGATACCCATATCTACCTCCGATCCGGTGATACTGGAACCCGATGAACCGACACTGGCATTCAAGCCGAATCAGCCTTGCCAAAAGAACCTACTACACCACCAGAAACTACGACACCACCGAGGCGTTATCTGGACCGAGTCAGGAAGCCTCCAGAGAGACTGACTTATAATTAACTAGCTGGAGTGCCCGGTGGTGCGAGGCTTTTTCGAGGGCATGTTGTTGTTGGAAGAGAGAGAGCGACTGGGGGGGAAGAGAGAGAGCGACTGGGGGGGAAGAGCGAGAGCGACTGCAGGGGAAGAGAGAGAGCGATTGGGGGGGGAAGAGAGAGAGCGACTGGGGGGGAAGAGAGAGCGACTGGGGGGGGAAGAGAGAGAGCGACTGGGGGGGAAGAGAGAGAGCGACTGGCGGGGAAGAGAGAGAGCGACTGGGGGGGAAGAGAGAGAGCGACGGGGGGGAAGAGAGAGAGCGACGGGGGGGAAGAGAGAGAGCGACTGGGGGGGTAGAGAGAGAGCGACTGGGGGGGGAAGAGAGAGAGCGACTGGGGGGGAAGAGAGAGAGCGACTGGGGGGGAAGAGAGAGAGCGACTGGGGGGGAAGAGAGAGAGCGACTGGGGGGAAGAGAGAGCGACTGGGGGGGGAAGATGAGAGAGCGACTGGGGGGGAAGAGAGAGCGACTGGGGGGAAGAGAGAGAGCGACTGGGGGGAAGAGAGAGAGCGATTGGGGGGAAGGGAGGGGGGAATGGAGGGAAAGGGGAGGGGGAATGGGGGAAAGGGGAGGGGAGAAAGGGGAGGGGGTTAAAGGGGAGGGGGAAGCGGGTGAAAGGGGGGGAGGGGGTGAAAGGGGAGGGGGTGGAGGGGGATTGGAGGGGGGAAGGGGAAGGGGAGGGGGGAAGGGGAGGGGTGTGTGGGGAGGGGGGAGGGGAGGGGGAGAAAGGGGGAGGGGAGGGGGAGAAGGGGAAGGGGGGAAAGGGGAGTGGGAAGGGGGGAAGGGGAGGGGGTGTGTGGGACGGGGGTAGGGGGTTAAAGGGGAGGGTGTTAAAGGGGAGTGGGGAAAGGGGAGGGGGGAAGGGGAGGGGGGGAAGGGGAAGGGGGAAGGGGAGGGGGGGAAGGGGAGGGGGGGAAGGGGAGGGGGGTGTGGGGGGAGGGGGGAAGGGGAGGGGGGGGTGGGGTGGGCAGGGGGAAAGGGAGGGGAGGGGAGGGGGAGAAGGGGAAGGGGAGGGGAGGGGGGAGGGGGGAAAGGGGAGAGGAGGGGGAAAGTGGAGAGGAGGGGGGAAGGGGAGGGGAGGGGGAAGGGGAGCGAGGGGGGAGAAAGGGGAGGGGGAGAAAGAGGAGGGGGGGAGAAAGGGGAAGGGGAGGGGGAGAAAGGGGAAGTGGGAGGGGGAGAAAGGGGAAGGGGGAAAAAGGGAAGGGGAGGGGAGAAAGGGGAAGGGAGAAAGGGGAAGGGACGGAAAAGGGAGGGGGGAAGGGAAGGGGGGAGGGAAGGGGGGGAGGGGGGAAAGGGGAGGGGAGGTGGGGGGAAAGGGGAGGGGAGGTGGGGGGGAAAGGGAAAGGGGAGGGGGAGGAGGAGAAAGGGGAGGTGGGGAAAGGGGAGGGAGGGAGGGGAGGTCGGGGAAAGGGGAGGGAGGGAGGGGAGGTGGGAGGGGGAAGGAGGAGGGGGGGAAAGGGAGGGGGGGAAAGGGGAGGGAGGGGAAGAATGGGGAAGGGGGAAAGGGGAGGGGAGGAGTTGGGGGGAGGGGAGGAGTGGGGGGAGGGGGGGAGGGGAGAAAGGGAGGGGGGAGAGAGGAGGGGAGAAAGGGAGGGGGGAGAGAGGAGGGGAGAAAGGGGAGGGGGGAGGGGAGGGGGGAAGGGGAGGGGAGGGGGGAAAGGGAGGGGGGAAGGGAGGGGAGGGGGGGAAAGGGAGGTGAGGTGGGGGGAAAGGGGATGGGAGGGGGTGGGAAAGGGAGGGGAGGTAGGAGGGGAGGGGAGGGGGGAAGGGAGGGGTGGGGGGAAAGGGAGGGGGGAAGGGAGGGGAGGGGGGGAAAGGGAGGTGAGGTGGGGGGAAAGGGGATGGAGGGGGTGGGAAAGGGAGGGGAGGTAGGAGGGGAGGGGGTGGGAAAGGGAGGGGAGGTAGGGGGGGAAATGGGAGGGGAGGTGGGGGAGAAAGGGGAGGTGGGGAGGGGAGGTGTGGGAGAAAGGGGAGGTGGGGGGAGGGGAGGTGGGGGAGAAAGGGGAAGGGGGGGAAAGGTGAGGGGGAAAGGGGAGGGGGGAGGGGGTGGAAGGGGGGAAAGGGAGGGGAGGAGTGGGGAAAGGGGAGGAGAGGAGTGGGTGAAGGGGGAAGGGAGGAGTGGGGGGGAGGGGGGATAGGGTAGGTGGGGGAGGGGGGCACATGGTAGGTGGGGGAGGGGGGGAAAGGGAGGTGGGAAAGGGGAGCGAGGGGTGGAAAGGGGAGGGTGGGAAGGGGGGGAGAAAGGGGAGGGGAAGGGGAGAGGATGGGAGGAGGGGGGGAGAAAGGGAGGGGGGAGCCAGCAGACCCTCTCCCCTCTGCTGGCGATGGCTCCACTGAGCTCCGTGCCACCCCACGCACTGACATGCCGAGCGCAGCGCCCCGGTCAGCCCCGAGCCCCGCCCTCCTGAGTCGGCTTGAGATGGCTGATTGCGGCTGGCTGGGCCCGGTTGCCTTGGTAACCCTCCTCCCCTCTCCGCCTCCCGATCTCTGGGATCGGGCCTGGGCCTGAGCGGCTTGAGACGGCCGATTGCGGCTGGCAAGCCCGGTTGCCGAGGTAACCCTCTCCGCTCCCACTCCCGCTCCCCGTCCCCCCTCGCTTCCCTCTGGCCGCGCTCTGTGTGGAGGTGCGCGTGCACCGTGCAGCGCGAGCGCGAATGAAGCCCCAGCCAGCCTTTACCAAGATGGCAGGCCGCTGGTTCAGAATCGGGCCCAGCGGGGGGGTGGGAGGAGCTTGCCACAAAACAATTGCCTAGGGTCCAGCATGGCTGGCAACAGACGCCCAGGCTTCGAGGCCTACCTGCAAAAACAGGGAAAGTTAGGAAAATTAATGAGATTAGGTAAAAGATTTAGAAAGTAATTAACTTTTTTTTAAAACAATATGGCCTAGAAATTCAGTTGCGTTCGCCTGCCGTTAGCGCCTTAAGAGGGGTAGATCTCGAGCGCTAGGCACTTAGCGCCCGGGCGCAGGACGATCTGCACCTACGCCCAACTTCAGTAGACATTTAGCGCCGGCGCAAAGTGTTTGCGCGCGCTCAGCTGCACGCGCAACTTATGACGTCATTTCGTCGTGCAACGCCCTTTGTGCGCCCCAAACCGGAACTTCAGTCACGCCCGCCCAATGTGGGCGTGGCGGTGCTAAGAACTGTGAAGTGGAACGCAGCAGAGGCCCTGCGGGCCTCGGGGAGCGCTAATTAAAGGGCACTTACGCTGAACTATAAAGGCCAGCCATTTTGCTGAAATGACTTTTCTGCAACGAATTTCTGGACAGAGACCAAGGAAGAGACCTTACTGATTTGGCCCAACATAGGAGAGGTATTTTTGGCTTCTGGCCAGAGCTTGGAAATTTGCCTCATTGTGATTTCATTGTTTGCAAGTATATTATGGGGGCTGCATGGGGTTCCAACCCTCAGTTCCAGCATTATGTGCGAAGGGCTCGCAGACGCTGTGTGAAAGGGCCAGCCATGCCTAGACGCAGAGGGGCCATCAGGCATCGGCAACGTAGGCCTTACCCACTCAGGGAATACCGCCAGCAGGTGTCCTATCTCACCATGACTGCCGCGCAGTGTGTTAAGAGGCTGCGCTTCAGAAGGGAGGGGGTTGCAGAGATCTGCCAGCTGCTTCACAGAGATCTGCGTCCACAGCTGATGTGCAGGACGTCTATGTCGGTGGAAGTGAAGGTCACGGTGGCTCTGAACTTTTATGCAAGCGGCTCCTTCCAAGCCGCTGCTGGGGACATAGCTAACATCTCCCAGTTCGCCGTGCATCGCTGCATCCGGCAGGTCACCGATGCCCTTTTCACAAGGAGACACCAATTCATCTCCTTCCCCATGACCCTAGAGAGGCAGGAGCAGCGTGCAGTCGGATTTGCGAGGATCGCCGACTTCCCCATGGTGCAGGGCGCCATTGACTGCATGCATGTGGCTTTGTGGGCACCTATCGACAATGCCGAGGATTACCGCAACCGGAAGGGCTACCATTCCCTCAATGTACAGCTGGTGTGTGACCACAGACAGCGCATCCTAGCTGTCAATGCCCGCTTTCCAGGCAGCAGCCACGATGCATTTATCCTGCGCCAGACTACTGTGGCTGACATGTTCCAGGCACAGCCTCCCCCAAGAGGATGGCTTATCAGGGACAAAGGCTATCCTTTGTGTACATGGCTCATGACCCCGCTCCGCGCGCCCAGGACCCCTGCTGAGGAGGCATACAACGAAAGCCATCAAGCCACAAGGAACATCATAGAGCAAACGATTGGCGTCCTCAAGCAATGGTTCCACTGCCTGGATCGCTCCGGCGGATCTCTGCAGTATTCGCCGGATAGAGTCTCCCAGTTCGTCGTCGTTTGCTGCATGCTGCACAACCTGGCTATCCGCAGGACTCAGGCACTGCCACCTCACGTTGGACCACCACCTCAGGAGGATGAGCAGGAGGACCATGAGGAGGAGGAGGAGGAGTACCAGCCCAGGAGGGAGCCACAAGGTCCAAGGGCCGTCCGTCGGCGGCTTATTGAACGACACTTCTAGGCCCCCTGTCAGGGAATGGCTTGTGGCAATGAAGGCACATGAATGCAGCCGCTCCGCAAGCCCTCAGCCGGTTAACGCAACAACCACTTGAAACATCACACATGGACAAGCTGAATAAAGAAAAAGCTTTATTGAACAAACTCAGGGTCCTTCCCACATGAAACCCAAAAACAGACAACACCCCCAAAAGCCAGTCAAAAACATATCTCACTCCCACAACCTGGGGAGGAATAACAAAACTTGTCCATCCAAATGGCCTTCATCCTCGGCCTTACCAAAAGAACCCCCCCCATAGACAACACAACCACCCCCATATAAAAAAACATTTGCCAACACACTCTACTTTGTGTGCCAAGAGGGCGAGTCCTTGTCCAGGCTTTTCCGGCCCCTGGCCGACCTGCTGCTCCGCCTCAACCTGGGCCCTGTGGGTGCTGCAAGGCTGGGGGAAGGCTCCTGAGGGGCACATTGTGTGATGGCAGATGCCCTTGGGGGTCGGCCTAGACGAGCTCTGGCCCTCGAGGGGCCGGCTGCTGACTGCTGCAGCTGTGGCTGGGCAGCATCAGTCCCTCCAGCAGCTTGTCGCAGCTTCGCTGGGGGAGTGGCAGTGGCGGCTGCAGCAATGGGGGCAAGCTGGCTGATGCCAGGCGCTCGCTGCTCGCCTGAGACACTGGCACTCGGCCGGGCTGGCACTGCAGCAAGCGCAGCAATCTGCAGCGCGGCGGGTGCCCTGGCAATGCCTGCCTGACACAGCGAGTGTGGCAGCAGTGAGTGCCCGTACTGCCCTGGTCTGTGCCCGCATCAGACCAGCCAGTGACTGCACGGCACCACTGATCAACTGTCCACTCGCTGCCTGTGCTGCCCTGAATTCGTCCCGACTCGCGTCCTGTGCTGCCCTGAATTCGGCCCGACTCGCATCCTGTGCTGCCCTCAATTCGGCCCGACTCGCATCCTGTGATGCCCCGAATTCGGCCCGACTCGCATCCTGTGATGCCCCGAATTGTTCGAGACCCCTGGCCTGTGCTGCCATGAGTTGTTCGAAACCCCTGGCCTGTGAGGCCCCGAAATCGGACACACTATGAGCCAGGGACTCAATGGCCTCAGGCAACCGTGCCACAACCCCCATGAACTCAGTGTGCCGACGATCCGAGTCCGCGGACATTTGATCAAGGAGGCGCACCTCCTGGGCGAGGACCGTCTCCGGACTGGAGGCCGGACTCTCCCTCTGGGGTGAAGGCAGCCGAGCTGCCCGACCCTTCCCGCGTGGCTGCACGCCACTGGGCCCAGCAACTACACTCCCCTGCAACACTTCCCCCCTCTGGGGAGAAGGCAGCCGAGCTGCCCGACCCTTCCCGCGTGGCTGGACGCCACTGGGCACAGGAGCTACACTCCCCTGCAACACTTCCCCCCTCTGGGGAGAAGGCAGCCGTGCTGCCCGACCCTTCCCGCGTGGCTGGACGCCACTGGGCACAGGAGCTACACCCCCCTGCAACACTTCCCCCTGGCTCTCCTCCAGGGAAGACGTGTCCCCTCCATTGCCATCCCCTGACGTGGATGAGGGTTCCCCCGATGGGCCGCCTTCCTCTTGCTCCTCCTCGTCCTCCTCTTCCGAGGGACTGACACTCGCAGCTTCAGGGACCTCCTCCTCACCAGCTGAAAGCAGGAAGGCACAAGAGTAGCTTTAGAGTGAGGACAGGGCGTCAGCAAGGGAGGCATGAGTGGTGGCATTCTGCGCATTGGTCGGACAGTGGCAAAGGATGTAGATCTGAAGCGCAAGGGGAACGAGAGAGGTCCAAAAGGTCATGTCCTTACCATTGGGGCCCAGCACAGGGTCGGCATCTCCAATTGCAACGGGGCCAATCACCCGGGCACCCATGAGTCGACCCACGCGCTCCTCCAGGTCACTGAGCTGCTGGAACTGGGGACGGCCTCCCCCGGTGACAGTCCGGCTCTTCAGATTCTGGGCCAGCTTGGCCTGCAAGAGAAAGGACGGCCTCTAAGTACAGTGTGGTGCCCTGTTGTTGTGTGCACTGCCTCCCATGGTCGAATAGCTTGGCCACTGTGGTGCCCTGTTGTTGTGTGCACTGCCTCCCATGGTCGAATAGCTTGGCCAGTGTGTAAAGTGCAGAAAGTGCAATTGATGTTCATGCCAGTGCCATAGCTGCTGGATGAGGGCTGGCCATTAGGCCTTTGAGGTCCCTTTGCCCATAATGTGAGGTGCACATGCAAGGATGAGGAGGACACTGGAAAGGGTACTCACCCTGACAATCCGAGTGAGGTCGTTAAACTTTTTCCGGCATTGGACAACAGTCCGGGGGACATCGCAGGTGGCTGTGACTCTCTGGGCGATATCCCTCCAGGCTCTCCTGTACACCCTGTTGGGAGGCTTCTTGCCACTGTCCGGGAACAAGATATGGCTTCTCTTCTCCAAAGCCCTAACCAGCACCTTTAAATGATGGCCAGAGAAGCGCTGCGCTCGCTCACGGGCCCTCTGCATCCTTCCTGGCGCTATTTCTCTCCAGCAGCAGTGTTTAGGCCTAGCTGGAGGGCTGCAGTATCCAGGGCGTGGCAGCAGACCAAGTCGACCCTTCCCCCTTTAAGAGCTGGCCGGCGCCAGGGTGTCTGCTGTCAATCAAAACATGACCGCACCTGCGCTGCGCCCGGCCTCGGCGGTATGAGTCTGCACCGCCGGCTTAGCACCTAAGGATAGCCGTGCATCGCCAGTTTTAGCGCTCGAGCAAACTCCTTGGCCAAAGCTACTGAATTTCGGCGAACTTCCCTCCACTTTCCAGCGGGCGCAAACTTTAGTGGCCGCCCGACTTCACCGCCCCAAAAGTGGCTATACTGAATTTCTAGGCCTATGTGTTTTAAAAGCAACTTTTTTTTTAAACACGCAGAAAGCGGGAAAAAGAAATGAAAAGTTTGGAATCAAGATGGCAGCGACTCACCTCGGTTCAGAACGATAAGGCCCGCCCACACACGCACCGATTGGTCGACCGTCAGGCCACCGAAGCGTAGGATTGGTCAATCGTCCCATCACTCAACTCTAGGAGGGCCCGCCCGCATGCGCCAGGAACCCGCCCCCGCCATGCAGCGATTGGTCGACCGTACGATTGGTCGAACTTAATGTCACTCTACTGCTAATGAGCGGATAATGACATGCGAATGAGCGGAATTTTGAACTTTTTTTGGATACCGCGGGTGCAATTATTGTCTTGCCGAAACGTAAATACGCTTACGACCGTTCCAGAATCGTAAGCTTTCTTTTGATGCAACGCACATGTAGGTACGCTCTATAACTTTAGAGGGTATAGCCGGACAGACACACCGAAGGACAGACAGACAGACAGACAGATGTATCCGTTTATATATATAGACTAGCTGGAGTGCCCGGCGGTGCCGAGGCTTTTTCGAGGGCATGGTGTTGGAAGAGAGAGAGAGAGCGACTGGGGGGCGAAGAGAGAGAGCGACTGGGGGGGAAGAGAGAGAGCGACTCAGGGGGGAAGAGAGAGAGCGACTGGGGAGGGAAGAGAGAGCGACTGCGGGGGGAAGAGAGAGAGCGACTGGGGGGGGAAGAGGGAGAGCGACAGGGGGGGGAAGAGGGAGAGCGACTGGGGGGGAAGAGAGAGAGCGCCTGGGGGGGAAGAGAGAGCGACTGGGGGGGAAGAGAGAGCGACTGGGGGGGAAGAGAGAGTGACTGGGGGGAAGGGAGAGCGAGTGGGGGGGAAGAGAGAGAGCGAGTGGGGGGGGAAGAGAGAGAGCGAGTGGGGGGGAAGAGAGAGAGCGAGTGGGGGGGAAGAGAGAGAGCAAGTGGGGGGGAAGAGAGAGCGAGTGGGGGGGAAGAGAGAGAGCGAGTGGGGGGGAAGAGAGAGAGCGAGTGGGGGGGAAGAGAGAGAGCGAGTGGGGGGGAAGAGAGAGCGAGTGGGGGGGAAGAGAGAGAGCGAGTGGGGGGGAAGAGAGAGAGCGAGTGGGGGGGAAGAGAGAGAGCGAGTGGGGGGGAAGAGAGAGAGCGAGTGGGTGGGAAGAGAGAGAGCGAGTGGGGGGGGAAGAGAGAGAGCGAGTGGGGGGGAAGAGAGAGAGCGAGTGGGGGGGAAGAGAGAGAGCGAGTGGGGGGGAAGAGAGCGAGCGAGTGGGGGGAAGAGAGCGAGCGAGTGGGGGGGAAGAGAGAGCGAGTGGGGGGGAAGAGAGAGCGAGTGGGGGGGAAGAGAGAGCGAGTGGGGGGGAAGAGAGAGCGAGTGGGGGGGAAGAGAGAGCGAGTGGGGGGAAGAGAGAGCGAGTGGGGGGGAAGAGAGAGCGAGTGGGGGGGAAGAGAGAGCGAGTGGGGGGGAAGAGAGAGCGAGTGGGGGGGAAGAGAGAGCGAGTGGGGGGGAAGAGAGAGCGAGTGGGGGGGAAGAGAGAGCGAGTGGGGGGGAAGAGAGAGGGAGTGGGGGGAAGAGAGAGCGAGTGGGGGGAAGAGAGAGCGAGTGGGGGGGAAGAGAGAGCGAGTGGGGGGGAAGAGAGAGCGAGTGGGGGGGAAGAGAGTGCGAGTGGGGGGGAAGAGAGAGCGAGTGGGGCGGAAGAGAGAGCGAGTGGGGGGGAAGAGAGAGCGAGTGGGGGGAAGAGAGAGCGAGTGGGGGGAAGAGAGAGCGAGTGGGGGGGAAGAGAGAGCGAGTGGGGGGGAAGAGAGAGCGAGTGGGGGGAAGAGAGAGCGAGTGGGGGGGAAGAGAGTTAGAGTGGGGGGGAAGAGAGAGCGAGTGGGGGGGAAGAGAGAGCGAGTGGGGGGAAGAGAGGGCGAGTGGGGGGAAGAGAGGGCGAGTGGGGGGGAAGAGAGGGCGAGTGGGGGGGAAGAGAGAGCGAGTGGGGGGGAAGAGAGAGCGAGTGGGGGGGAAGAGAGAGCGAGTGGGGGGGAAGAGAGGGCGAGTGGGGGGGAAGAGAGGGCGAGTGGGGGGAAGAGAGAGAGCGAGTGGGGGGGAAGAGAGAGCGATGGGGGGGAAGAGAGAGAGCGACTGGGGGGGAAGAGAGAGAGCGACTGGGGGGGAAGAGAGAGCGCGACTGGGGGAAGAGAGGGCGACGGGAGAAGAGAGAGAGCGAGTCGGGGGGAAGAGAGAGAGCGGGTGGGGGGCAAGAGAGAGAGCGAGTGGGGGGGAAGAGAGAGAGGCGAGTGGGGGGGAAGAGAGAGAGCGAGTGGGGGGAAGAGAGAGAGCGGGGGGGGGAAGAGAGAGAGCGAGTGGGGGGAAGAGAGAGAGCGAGTGGGGGGGAAGAGAGAGAGCGAGTGGGGGGAAGAGAGAGAGCGAGTGGGGGGGAAGCGAGAGCGAGTTGGGGAAGCGAGAGCGAGTGGGGGAAAGAGAGCAATGGGGGGAAGAGAGAGAGCGAGTGGGGGGGAAGAGAGAGCGAGGGGGGAAGAGAGAGCGAGTGGGGGGGAAGAGAGAGCGAGTGGGGGGAAGAGAGAGTGAGTGGGGGGAAGAGAGAGAGCGAGTGGGGGGGAAGAGAGAGAGCGAGTGGGGAGGAAGAGAGAGAGCGAGTGGGGGGGAAGAGAGAGAGCGAGTGGGGGGGAAGGGAGAGAGCGAGTGGGGGGGAAGAGAGAGAGCGAGTGGGGGGGAAGAGAGAGAGCGAGTGGGGGGGAAGAGAGAGAGCGAGTGGGGGGAAGAAGGAGAGCGAGTGGGGGGGGAAGAGAGAGAGCGAGTGGGGGGGAAGAGGGAGAGCGAGTGGGGGGAAGATGAGAGCGAGTGGGGGGGAAGAGAGAGAGCGAGTGGGGGCGAAGAGAGGGCGAGTGGGGGGAAGAGGGAGAGCGAGTGGGGAGAAGAGAGAGAGCGAGTGGGGGGGAAGAGGGAGAGCGAGTGGAGGGGGAAGAGAGAGAGCGAGTGGGGGGGAAGAGAGAGAGCGAGTGGGGGGGAAGAGAGAGCGAGTGGGGGGGAAGAGAGAGCGAGTGGGGAAGAGAGAGAGCGAGTGGGGGGAAGAGAGAGAGCGAGTGGGGGGAAGAGAGAGAGCGATTGGGGGGAAGAGAGAACGAGTGGGGGGGAAGAGAGAGCGAGTGGGGGGAAGAGAGAGAGCGAGTGGGGGGGAAGAGAGAGCGCGAGTGGGGGGGAAGAGAGAGCGCGAGTGGGGGGGAAGAGAGAGCGTGAGTGGGGGGGAAGAGAGAGCGCGAGGGGGGGGAAGAGAGAGCGCGAGTGGGGGGAAGAGAGAGCGTGAGTGGGGGGGAAAGAGAGAGCGCGAGTGGGGGGGAAGAGAGAGCGCGAGTGGGGGGGAAGAGAGAGCGCGAGTGGGGGAGAAGAGAGAGCGCGAGTGGGGGGCAAGAGAGAGCGCGAGTGGGGGGGGAAGAGAGAGCGCGAGTGGGGGGGAAGAGAGAGCGCGAGTGGGGGGGAAGAGAGAGCGCGAGTGGGGGGGAAGAGAGAGCGCGAGTGGGGGGGAAAGAGAGAGCGCGAGTCGGGGGGAAGAGAGAGCGCGAGTGGGGGGAAGAGAGAGCGGGAGTGGGGGGGAAGAGAGAGCGCGAGTGGGGGGAAGAGAGAGCGCGAGTGGGGGGGAAGAGAGAGCGCGAGTGGGGAGGAAGAGAGAGCGCGAGTGGGGGGGAAGAGAGAGCGCGAGTGGGGGGAAGAGAGAGCGCGAGTGGGGGAAGAGAAAGCGCGAGTGGGGGGGAAGAGAGAGCGCGAGTGGGGGGGAAGAGAGATCGCGATTGGTGGGGAAGAGAGAGCGCGAGTGGGGGGGAAGAGAGAGCGAGTGGGGGGGAAGAGAGAGCGAGTGGGGGGAAGAGAGAGCGAGTGGGGTGGAAGAGAGAGCGAGGTGGGGGGGAAGAGAGAGCGAGTGGGGGGGAAGAGAGAGCGAGTGGGGGGGAAGAGAGAGCGAGTGGGGGGAAGAGAGACGAGTGGGGGGAAGAGAGCGCGAGTGGGGGGGAAGAGAGTTAGAGTGGGGGGAAGAGAGAGCGAGTGGGGGGGAAGAGAAGGCGAGTGGGGGGAAGAGAGGGCGAGTGGGGGGGAAGAGAGGGCGAGTGGGGGGGAAGAGAGAGCGAGTGGGGGGAAGAGAGAGCGAGTGGGGGGGAAGAGAGAGCGAGTGGGGGGGAAGAGAGGGCGAGTGGGGGGAAGAGAGGGCGAGTGGGGGGGAAGAGAGAGAGCGAGTGGGGGGGAAGAGAGAGCGATGGGGGGGGAAGAGAGAGAGCGACTGGGGGGGGAAGAGAGAGAGCGACTGGGGGGGAAGAGAGAGCGCGACTGGGGAAGAGAGGGCGACGGGAGAAGAGAGAGAGCGAGTCGGGGGGAAGAGAGAGAGCGGGTGGGGGGGCAAGAGAGAGAGCGAGTGGGGGGGAAGAGAGAGAGCGAGTGGGGGGGAAGAGAGAGAGCGAGTGGGGGGGAAGAGAGAGAGCGAGTGGGGGGGGAAGAGAGAGAGCGAGTAGGGGGGAAGAGAGAGAGCGAGTGGGGGGGAAGAGAGAGAGCGAGTGGGGGGGAAGAGAGAGAGCGAGTGGGGGGGAAGAGAGAGAGCGAGTGGGGGGGAAGCGAGAGCGAGTGGGGGGAAGCGAGAGCGAGTGGGGGGAAAGAGAGCGACGGTGGGTAGAGAGAGAGCGAGTGGGGGGGAAGAGAGAGCGAGTGGGGGGGAAGAGAGTGCGAGTGGGGGGGAAGAGAGAGCGAGTGGGGGGGAAGAGAGAGCGAGTGGGGGGGAAGAGAGAGTGAGTGGGGGGGAAGAGAGAGAGCGAGTGGGGGGGAAGAGAGAGAGCGAGTGGGGGGGAAGAGAGAGAGCAAGTGGGGGGGAAGGGAGAGAGCGAGTGGGGGGGAAGAGAGAGAGCGAGTGGGGGGGAAGAGAGAGAGCGAGTGGGGGGGAAGAGAGAGAGCGAGTGGGGGGGAAGAGAGAGAGCGAGTGGGGGGAAGAAGGAGAGCGAGTGGGGGGAAGAGGGAGAGCGAGTGGGGGGGAAGAGGGAGAGCGAGTGGGGGGGAAGAGAGAGCGAGTGGGGGGGAAGAGAGAGAGCGAGTGGGGGCGAAGAGAGGGCGAGTGGGGGGAAGAGAGAGAGCGAGTGGGGAGAAGAGAGAGAGCGAGTGGGGGGGAAGAGGGAGAGCGAGTGGAGGGGAAGAGAGAGAGCGAGTGGGGGGGAAGAGAGAGAGCGAGTGGGGGGGGAAGAGAGAGCGAGTGGGGGGAAGAGAGCACGAGTGGGGGAAGAGAGAGAGCGAGTGGGGGGAAGAGAGAGAGCGAGTGGGGGAAGAGAGGGAGCGATTGGGGGGAAAGAGAGAACGAGTGGGGGGAAGAGAGAGCGAGTGGGGGGAAGAGAGAGAGCGAGTGGGGGGGAAGAGAGAGCGCGAGTGGGGGGGAAGAGAGAGCGCGAGTGGGGGGGAAGAGAGAGCGCGAGTGGGGGGGAAGAGAGAGCGCGAGGGGGGGAAGAGAGAGCGCGAGTGGGGGGGAAGAGAGAGCGCGAGTGGGGGGGAAGAGAGAGCGCGAGTGGGGGGAAAGAGAGAGCGCGAGTGGGGGGAAGAGAGAGCGCGAGTGGGGGGGAAGAGAGAGCGCGATTCGAGGGTGAAGAGAGAGCGCGAGTGGGGGGCAAGAGAGAGCGCGAGTGGGGGGGGAAGAGAGAGCGCGAGTGGGGGGGAAGAGAGAGCGCGAGTGGGGGGGAAGAGAGAGCGCGAGTGGGGGGGAAGAGAGCGCGAGTGGGGGGGAAGAGAGAGCGCGAGTGGGGGGGAAGAGAGAGCGCGAGTGGGGGGGAAGAGAGAGCGCAAGTGGGGGGAAGAGAGAGCGCGAGTGGGGGGGAAGAGAGAGCGCGAGTGGGGGGGAAGAGAGAGCGCAAGTGGGGGGGAAGAGAGAGCGCGAGTGGGGAGGAAGAGAGAGCGCGAGTGGGGGGGAAGAGAGAGCGCGAGTGGGGGGAAGAGAGCGCGAGTGGGGGGGAAGAGAGAGCGCGAGTGGGGGGAAGAGAGAGGGCGAGTGGGGGGAAGAGAGAGCGCGATTGGTGGGGAAGAGAGAGCGCGAGTGGGGGGAAGAGAGAGCGCGAGTGGGGGGAAGAGAAAGCGCGAGTGGGGGGGAAGAGAAAGCGCGAGTGGGGGGAAGAGGGAGCGCGAGTGGGGGTGAAGGGGGAGCGCGAGTGGAGGGGAAGAGAGAGCGCGAGTGGGGGGGAAGAGAGAGCGCGAGTGGGGGGTGTGGTAAACCACTGTTTGTATTCCACTGTGTACATGCCTGGACATGCCTCGGCTGACTCCTCCCACAAGTCCTAGTATAAAGGGGACTGCTCCCCAGCCCCTTTGTATTTCTGGACCGGTCGACCACTCGAGGCAGACCTTCATTCTTTTGTTAATAAAAGCCTTTAGTTACTCTCTTAACTCTCAGTCTTTTATGAGTAATTGATAGCGCATCAATTTTATTAACAAAATTTTTATAATGGAGAAGATCCTCACACCAGCATGCCTGGACTTAGATCATCGGGAGGCGGACTCATCCACCAAGTTTACTCACTGGCTTAAGTGTTTCGAAAAATTCCTGACCGCCTCCGCAGCAATCAAATCGGACGAGGACAAACTGGATGTCCTGACCTCCAAAGTGAACCACCGAGTGTACTCGGTCATCCAAGATGCGACCTCGTACGCGGACGCTATCAAGCTCCTCAAGGACCAGTACACGCGCCCAGTGAACGAAGTGTACGCCAGGCACCTTCTGGGGAGTCGTAAACAACAACCTGGGGAATCGACCGTGGAATACC